>NW_006770132.1:579779-591467 GCF_000442215.2 Lipotes vexillifer
AAAAAAAAAAAAAAAAAAAAAAAAGAGAAAGAAAAAAGATAACCCACAGAATGGGAGAAAATATTTGCCTATCATATATCTCATAATGGTCTAGTATCCAGAATACATAACAGCTCAACAACAAAAAGACACACAACCCAAATTTTTTTTAACATCTTTATTGGAGTATAATTGCCTTACAATGATGTGTTAGTTTCTGCTTTATAACAAAGTGAATCAGCTGTACATATACATATATCCCTATATCTCCTCCCTCTTGCATTAAAAATGATAAAAAACAAGAATAGACTCCTCTCTTTTACTAATTTATACACTCATCTATGCTTATATACATACTACATATATATAAGTATATACGTGTATATATTTGTGTATATATGTATATGTATATATATGTATATCAGAAGATATATTAATAGCCAAAAAGTACAGGAAAAGATGCTAAAAGTCATTAGTCATTAGATAGATGTAAATAAAAACTACAATGAGATTTCACACCCACTAAGATATAATCAAAAACACTGAAAGTAACAATTATTGGTGAAATAATGGAGCAACTGGAACCTTTGCATATTGTTGAGTGGGAATGTAAAACGGCATATTCACTGTAGAAAGAAGTTTTTGCTGGTTCCTCAAACAGTTAAATACAATATCACCATATGGCACAGAAATTCTAGTAGACATATACCTAAAGAATTAAAAACAGGTGTCCAAACAGAAACATGTACATGAATATTCATGGCAATACAATTTACAATAGCAAAAGAATAAAATCATCCTAAGTTCACTAACTAATAACAGATAATCAACATGTAGTATATCCATACAATGGAATATTATTCAGCCATAACGAGGAATAAAGGACTGATATATGCTGCAACACGGTCAAACCTTTGAAATGTTATGCTAAGTGAAAGAAGTCAGTCGCAAAAGGCCACATATTGTATGATTCCATTTTCAGGAGATGTTCAGAATAGGCAAATCCATAGAGACAGAAATTAGATCAGTGATTGCCAGGGGAAGAGGGAATGGGGAGTGACTGCTTAATGGGTATGGGATTTCTTTTTGGGGTGATGTTCTGAAATTAGATGGTGGTAATGCTTGGACAGCATTGTGATGTACTAAAAAGCCGTTGAATGTATACTATAATTTTATTTTTTTAAAGTATAGTTGATTTACAGTGTCGTGTTAGTTTCTGGTGTTGTATACTTTATAATTGTTGAAATGGTGAATTCTATGTTATATGAATTTTACCTCCATGGAAAAAAAAAGCAGGTCGGTGGCGGGGAGGGGGGTCTCATGTTTACTACTTTCACATCAGTGCACTTTCCCCCAACCATGTATTCACTGATTTTCTGAAACCGGACAGCCCTTAGATATACACCTGGTGGCTTTGCATATAGGAGAAATATTTTGCTTATACCCTGAGCAGCTGGATAGGGGTAGCACTAGTCTTCAATCCTGAACATAGGGCTGTATGCAGGTATTTGAGCAGGTAGTTTTGTAATTTTGCTAGTTCCGTAGGGAGAGCGTCCCAAAGTGGACACAATGAGCTGTGTCATCACATCACAGAAAATTCCTAATCAGAGGGCCACCTGTGGACCAGCACCTGCCAAAAAGCAAGACAGTTGCCACAGGAGGAAAAAATGGTAGACTTCTAACCCTGGGGGCAATCAGTTAATCAGTTTTGGGTCCTAGTGCTGAGATCCATCTGCTAAAGGGCAGCTGAAGAAGATGGCTATCAACATGTGAAATTTAGTCTCCATAGCACTGATGGCTGCAAGGTCCAGTTCTAGCACTTCAGCTCAATTGGAATCCTCAGCTCTAATTGCCAGATCATCAACTCCCATTGACTACCTGCTCTTCCCTGAATCCCTTGGTGGTGAAAAGGAGAAATGTGGGGAGGCAAAACGTTGCTTAGAAGAAGGCTGATTGTCGGAGCCCTGTTGTGATATCTGGCAGCCAATCTTTTCTAAAGCCTTCTGGGCTTCAGAAGAGGGACTGGAATTTTTTGGAGCACTCAGAGATGCTCATCCTTGAAATAAAGGCTTCCTAAACATTCGCTGGGGCTCCCGTTATCTGGGCTGGGTAACATGACTCTGCAATTGCTTGTTGGAGATGCAGCTCCAGTGCCACGTGCGGGAGCTCATCTTTCTCATCTGAAGGGCACTGTCTCCCTTCACCCAGCACAGGCATCAGACTGGTCAGCAGCCTGCTTCCTTCTTGGTGTTACAGCCCCAAAAGGAAGCTCAGTGGTACACAGGAAGGAAGCAGTAGACTCCTTTTCTGAAGATGTGACCCCTCCGTTTCCCTGGGGTAAGAAGATGTCCTGTGTCCATCGCGCGCCCGGGAAGGTGCTGCAGTCTTTGCAAATGTGTCAACCAGCTAAATTTTCACATCAACTTCATGAGGCACCCACTGTCATTATTTCCAAGTAAAGATACCTATGCTCAGACTCAGAGGAATAAAATTATTTGCCCTAAGTCATACCAAAAGAGTAACTGCTAGAACTAGCATTCTCTTCTCGTTCTTTCTGATCCAAAAGGCCACATTTGTTCTACCTCACATTGAGAATAGTGAAAAGACAAGTTGGCTGACTGGATATTTGGTCTATCAGAAAAGTAAATGTCATTGGATTTTGAACATAATACACTGTGTCCTTTCATTTCTGTCAAAAGGGATCGTTTCTGGGCTTCCCTGGTGGCTCAGTGGTTGAGAGTCCGCCTGCCGATGCAGGGGACACGGGTTCATGCCCCGGTCTGGGAAGATCCCACATGCCGCAAAGCGGCTGGGCCCGTGAGCCATGGCCGCTGAGCCTGCGCGTCCGGAGCCTGCGCTCCGCAACGGGAGAGGCCATGGGATCGTTTCTAAGCCCCCAAAGCACAAAAGTGAACTCTCTAAAACCTGAAGTAGTTGGTCTCAATCTATCCTTTGGCATCAAATAAATGCAAGGGTCAAAGGTAAAAATCATATTGCTTGCCTCTTGTGTAGCACCGTCCAGAATGCCGCTGACCACATACATGTAACTCACACCCAGGACATGATAAGCATCTTTAAGAATGGCCAAGGATTTATCTATGGCTTCAGAGGTATAAAGTCACCTGCTTCATACCACTTAGCAGCTCCTGCAACACTGAAAGGCTTTGGTTTTAGAGCAAAGGTCAGCAAACTATGGCTCAAAGGCAAAATTCAGTCCTCTGACTGCTATTTTGTAAATAAACTTTTATTGGAGTACAACCACGCCCATTCATTTACCAGTTGTCTATGGCTGCTTGTGCTACAAGACTGAGTTGAGTAGTTACATCAGAGATTGTGTGGTCCCCAAAGCCTAAAATATTTACTGTTTGGCCCTTTACAGAGAAAGAAAGGTTTTCAAATCCTGTTAATGGTTCAGGAGGGAAGGTTTTCTAGTACTTTCTCACTACAAAGTATAATTCCTGGTGTTAATAAAAGTGAATTGTGCAAGTCTGAGGTGCCTGTGATGCCTCTGAAAGGCAGTGCAGTGGTCCAAAACATGGACTCCGGAAATCAGAAAACATTGACTTCAAACTGAAACAACTTTTTGGCTGTGTACTCTTTAGGGTAGTCGCTCAACTACTGAATTTCCTCATCTGTGAAATACACATAATCATTCTGACCTTGTGGGTTGTTTGAAGATTGAGTTAGATTGGGATATTTGTAGAACCTAGCCTAGTGCCAGGCACAAGTGCCTCATTAAATGATATTTCCTGTGTGGCTCTCAAAAGACTGTACCTCCATGTCATGAAGGCCTCAGTTAAACTGGCATTTTGGAGGTACATGCATTAGCTCATACTATCTCTGGGCTGTTCCATGATGGCAGGTTGCTTTGTACATCCCAATGATGCATGGCATATAGGAGGCTGAGTGCCTTGAAGCTCTAAGAATGGAATGCAAAAGCAGAGTCATTTCAAAAAAGTAGCAGAACTATCTCTTCTCTCCTTTCCTTCCTTTGTCTTTCTCATGCCAGAGACCTGCTATCCTGCAGGCATCTCAACTTGCCTACTCTGATGAATAAAAAAGTGCACCAGGCAATTGCTAATTGCTGATAGCTACCTCCCTATTGATCTCTTCCTTTGGCTGGACCATCTCAGGTTACTGAGTGACCCTTCTAGCTAATTATTATTGAGATGGGTCAGGACAAAGAAGCCCCGTTTAAATATTTCTATGTCAGAGTGGCAGTATCTGTCTTCAGGAGACACACACACGCACACGCACACACACCCGTACACACACACACAGAACCAGTGCAGATGCATTTTTAGAGGCATGGAACTTTAAGTTAAAGTTTCACATATTTAATCAGAGGAAGGGGAAAGTTTCACATATTTAATCAGAGGCAGGGGAAAAAAATCCATTGGCAAAATGGATTGAGACCAAACCTGAACTAACCTGTTATGGGAAGAAGGCAGCCGTGGAGGTGGAGGGCTCAGGGATAAGATCAGAAGTTGGATGTGAGACAAAGCTTCTTTTTTTCATATGACCTTTTTGTCAAAAGATATTCTGCTAATGTATCAGTCAGGGTTTTAGTTTAAGCAGAAAGGGATTTATTAGGGACAGTTATTATACAGAATTTCTTGGAGGTTCATGTAGCTAAGCTTGGGTGCTACCCAGCTATATGCTATGCAGTCAGGAGAAATGCCTAACCACCCAGTGAGACTGTCCCAGTTGAAATCCCATGGCTGTCACTGAAGTCCTTTGGAAGCCGTTAGACTGCCAATCACAAAATCAAACTGTCACTATTTCTACAGAAAATCAAACCAAACCAAACCAAACCAAACCAAAACAATTGCCTCAACCACATGCTTCAGAAGAGTCAGGCAGCCACTGGCTCACCATGCTCCCTTCTTTCTTCAAAGTCCTGAGTGAGACTCTTTGCTTTCAGAAGCCAGATAGATTACTCCTGAAATCCTAACTGTGAGGGAGTCAGGGAAATTTAGACTTTAGCTTCCCAGCATTAGGTAAACTTACAGTGCATGCTACAAAGCAGTTGGAATAGAGTCCAGTGAGTCAATCTATAATGTCTGTAAAAGCTGAATTATACTTTCAAGATTGCATAAAAAATACATGGGATGCTCAAACAGTCTTTTTCGTCCTCCCAGGAGAATTATTAATCCATGGTTCTTAGAAGTTTGAATCAAGAGGACCCTGCTTTCCTTTGTTACTAAGATTAGTTTCCACCCACTGAATGGACAACTATTCTGTAATAGCAGTAAGCTAGACACTTTACATGCCATACTTTAGTGCTATAACAACCATAGGTGATAAATATTATTTTTCACATTTAGCCCTTAGAAAATTGAAGGATAGCCAATTTAAGTAACTTGTCCTGTTTATACCACATATATGCTAGGCAATATGACTAGATATCTAAGGAATGCACTTAGATTCCTAGGTTGTGAAGCCCAGAGTCTCATATTTATTGAAGAGTTGAAAGAAAAAAACAGGAGACCAGATATTGCATTGTTGTTGGTGGTGCTTTTTTGTTTGTTGTTTTGCTCTTTTTAAATTGTTGTTTTAAGCAGACCTCCTGAATGGGAGACTCTGACGAGTTTATGAGGAGTTTGGCAAGAAGCTCGTTTGCTTGGCAATCTTCATTTGGGCATCTGGGGAAATGTAAAAAAATAAATGTATTTATCTGAGGTGAGTCTTCCTTTTGGGAAATCTTTCTTCTACACTAGGGTTCTTTCCTAGCACTCAGTGTCTGGATAGTAGCCAAACTGTGGATTCAGAGTCCTGTCTAGCTTGAATATCACCTCTGCTTCCTTTTGTTTGCATCTGAATGCAATTATAACTTTCTGGGGCCTCTTGTTATGGGCAGAAGTCCTTAGACAATTTTCTTCTTCTGTATTAAATAAATCTAACTCTGCTTTCCTCAAAAATGCATAAGCACATGGAAATTGGCCAGTCCAAAGGGCGAGTGTTGAAAGAGTAATCCAGACTAAGCAGTTGCACAAAAGGTAACATTCTCTTCTCTTTACAAGGATAGTTCATGTACTCAGTCAATCCACAAACACCAATTTCTTAATACTTTCACTTGTTTTCAGAGTAGCTCATCCAATTAAAAAAAAAAACTCTTCAGATGTGGTGATTGAATTAACTAGGTTCTAGAATTCTTGCTCTAGGGGAACTCTGTAGGCTCAAGGCAGTTGGAGAAATGGAATAAGCACTTTGACATTCACTTCTTTTTTTTGTTGACTTTGGACAAAAAAATGAAGCCCCAATATCTTCATCTTGAATCTGTAAGCCGTTTTGAAATTCTTAGCTGAAAAGTGCAAGGGAATTGCATATAAAACTAATCATTACCTTAGAATGAAATGGTTCTGCAAATTACTGCTTAATAATACTTGAAGTCATCAAAAAGCTCAAAGATTAATTACCATATAACTGGCAGTGTTTAGATTGGAAAATTAAGATTCCAGTGAGGAACAGAAAAATATCCACATAATTACCCAGGTATAAAATGCAGCTTAATACATTCAGGTATATTGGGCTTCTCAAAATAGCAGAGTCCTTTTGAGAACACGAGTAATTTTTCATTATTCTTATTTCTTGCTATATAGTAACCAATATCATGCTTGTTTACTAATCTGTATCTGATAGACAACAGTTTCTCTTTAGCAAATACCTGCACCACCATGAAATAATCTGAGTGATATTGTTTGATAGAATATTATTCTTTTTGTCATGGATCCTGGCAATTAATAGGCGCATGTTATTTACACATACTATTTTGGGACATTTTTTATGGACCTTAGGTAGCAGAAAAGTATGCCACAGAACTATAAAATGTTTGAAACCATAGAGAGATACTTTTGAGTTTATTGGTGTACCATTTGAATCAAGGATTTTTAAACTTATTTTTATTTTATCTTTGTCTTTTCCATATCTTTGCAAATAGTACACCCTTGAAGAGGAGTGGTTTGATAGGGCCAGTATTTCCTTTAAGAGCTTCTAGGAGAGAGAAAGACCTGAAATCTAGGAGAGAGAAAGACCCGGGAGCAAGCCTTCCATATGTATGTTTGGTATTCAGAGCTTTCCCTCATGAATCAGACTATGCTATTCCTACTCCACTTAACCTGACTTAAACATTTGGCTTAGAAAACTGGCCACTTATGTTTTTAGGGGATTTTTAAGAAGTGAGACATAATTTAAAGATGGAATTTCGCAAGCTCTGGCAGGTTCAAGCAGGAGCCATATGCTAGCAACCGCCCCCTGGCAAACTAGTTTCTGAACACGTTTGGCATGCGCTCTACCTACACTTACCTGACTGATGGTAAAAAAGAAGGTCACGTACAAAGAGGGAAGTGGAGTATAAGGGAATGGAAGCAGGAAGACTGGCCACAGAGTGAGAAGTGAAGGATCTGATAGGAGACAGTGACTTTTATCAGAAGCAGCAGTTGCTGAATTAAGTTATAGCAGGTGACATTTTATAGGGCAAGATAAGTGAAATATCAGGTAAAGATGTGTTGGGGAGCTTTTTTTTTAAAAGCAAATTTCTCCAGCAAAGGGCCATTGAGTGTGAAATAGATGTCTCTTCTTGGTACCTGCTTGTCTTCAGACAAAAAATAAAAAAAAAATTGAACTTTTATGTGTGATGCTTCTTTCGGGCCCATCCTCAAAGTGACCCTCACATTCACCATCTCACAGCTTCAAAGACTGCTTCTTCCTGTAGTAACAACCATCACAGATCTCTTAGTTCTTCTCAGTTCCTTTACTAAATTCTATCTGGGAGCAAAACTTTTTCTTGGAAAAATGTTGGGGAGAAGCATAAAAGAAATGTGTGTTTTTTCTTACCTTAAATTTTCCCTTAGTTACATAAACATATACAAAAACCTATTATAACCCTCACAAATGAACTCATATCCTGCTATTCCGAATCTGCTACCATGTTGTTTCATGATAAGCCATTTCTAGTTTGTTTGATCTGCCTGCAGACGCCAGGACCCGTGCACTTTATGCCATGCCTTATTTTCCATTGAAAGATATGTTCCTTTTCTAACAGCTCTCATAATGGAAGGTCTACATTCCCAAGAACATTTCCTGCATATATCTATATCTCTTTTTACCTCTATCTGTTATCTATCTATCTATCTATAGAGAGAAAGGGAGATTTTTTTAGTCTTTAATCATCGTATAGGTCTCTCATCACAGCAGAGATTTAAAGTCTCTACCAATACGTGCCAGATGAAGATCTGATGGATTTATGATTAAAGTGGCTGAGGTGCTCTGGGAAAAAAATACAAGAACCAAGAAATAGGTCATTGCTGTTGTTATTCCACATGCCCTCTGGAGAGAGCCACAGAGGAACTTAGAGATCCTACAGACTTAAAGGGAATGAGACTTGTAATTTGGTCCGTTTATGCTAAAGATGAGAAATACTTAAGCCCTGTCAACAACGCATGGATGCTATTAAGCTCTGGAATAAGTAAGCTTTATTTCCTTTGGAGATTCAGCAGCTCCTTAGATGATAGGAATAAATCCTGAAAATATTTTTGATGATAGAGAGGGATTTAAATTTGTCAAGTTCTTTTTTGTTGCTGTTGAGGGATGCTAAGTTTATAAGTCTCCTTGAATGGTTCCATATACAGAACCAGTGAGCAGAACTTTTTCTTTTCTCAGGTTCTAACTCACCAGCTCTCAATCTCAAATCATATATATATATATATATATATATGTATGTATGTTTTTTTTTGATTATTTTCCATTATAGGTTATTATATTTTTTTTTTTTTTTTTTTTTTTTTGCTTGGGACAGCTCTTCCCATTCTCAAATTAATCAGATGCGTTTTGAATGAGTTTTTTCAAATCTTTCAGTGTTCAACAGACAGAAATTCATGATGGCAAAGGCTACTTCTACTAAGTCACCATTGGATCCCAGTTTCTAGCACAGAGCCGGGCACTGGGCAGGGCCTCAGTAATATCTCTTGCCTGATGTACCTTCAGTGAGTAAATGCCCAGGCTTAGCCACACATCTGTAGCATCTATTCCTTAAATCACAAAGTAAACCCACATTTCAGTGTTAGAGAACGCAAGATAGTGATATCATTCTACCTGATTTACCTTAAGCCTAACATATACTTAGCGCTTAATATGTCAACTTAGCACATAAAAACTAATCAAGAGATTGTTTCTCTGTCTTAGGTAGGAACTGGGACTATACATATGATTGTTCCTGGCTTCAGGTTGCTCACAGTCTAATGGGAGGGACAGATAAATAAGCAGATTATCTCAATATTGTGCTATAAATGTAATTCATGGAGAGATCTGACATACAGTCCAGGTGAGGATTAAGGATTAAGCATTTGTAGCAAGACAGACCTGTGTTTCAATTGCAACTCAATTAGTTGCTATTGTCCTTAACCTTTCTGAGCTTTGATTTCTTCATCTGTAAAAAGGATATAGTAAAGTACTTAGCACAGAGCTGTTGTAAGGTTTTGATGATATAAGATATATAAAGTAATTATTACTGTATTTGACAAATTATTTGCATTATTATTAACTGTTACTCCAAAATCAGGGAAAGTGTCCCTAGAGCAGTGAATTTTCTTTTGTAATTTTTTTGTAGGAACTCCAGCTATGTGAAGGGGCAATACAATGATAAGGAATTTAGATTTGTTGAACATAATAAGCATCATATGTAGCACTGACCTGTACATCAATGAATGTTTAACCTGTGTCATTTCAGAAAAGTTCAGAGGAAACTCTGGCACCTCATGGGTGATCCATTTGAACTGTGTAAGGCCACTGGCATCTCTCTTTTCCCTCAGCTTTTAGCTATTTGGAACTTTCTAAGCAATGTGGCAATATTGCTTCTGCTTCTTGGTAAGGAGCACATTTATTTTGGAATTCTTGGAGGACAGAGAATGGGAAGGGCGTGGTGCAGTGGGTCTCAATCCGGGGTGATTATGCCCTCAAAGAAATATTTGGCAGTGCATAGGAACATTTGGGGTTGTCACAGCTGGGGAAGGAGGGTGATGCTACTGGCATCTAGTGGGTAGAGTCAGGGATGCTGCTAAACATCTTACAATGCACAGGACAGCGCCACAACAAAGAATTATCTGACCTCACATGTCAACAGTGCTACAGTTGAGGACCAAAGGCATAGGGGAAGAGAGTTTGGTCTAGTATTGGTCAGTCACCCAGTGGTTTGTTGAAGATATCTCATGGAAAGAGACAGGAAAGAAGCTGCTCCTAAGAAAATAAAGTCAGCTGTGGGCCAGAACACAAAGAGGTTTAGACAAAGGGAAGGGGCAGAAAATTCAGCACTGTAAATTTGTAATTAACTTTGTGTGTTTAAAATTAATAAAAAGTGTTAAGTGAGTTAAAAGAATCACAATAATTTCCAAAATGAGTTATTTACATGTTAGATAATCTGAGAAAGGGGCAAGGAGACTGCCATCTGTTAAGTGTATGCTCTGTGACAAGCTTTAAGTATATCTCATGTTAGTCATCATAAAAAACAACTCCCAGTAAATAGCATTATTTGCCATTTTGAAATTGGGTTCACAAACACACAACTGGTTTATGACAGAATCAGGATTTAATAGAGAACATTCTGACCCATTTCTAAGTCACCATGTTTCCCCTTTTGATAGTTTCCTGCATCAAGCTAATGGTAGAGGCAAGAACACAACAAAAAAACCAAATGAAAAATAATAACAATCACCACCACCACCACAAATCTGGCAGCACCACCACCACAAATCTGGCAGCGGGAAAGATGCGAAACTAAAGGAAGCAAAGCCAAATGTGAAGGCTGTGCATGTGTCCTGACTGCAATTTAATATGATCTTAAACTGGAACACAAGCAATGCCTGTTCTCTAGGCTCTGGCCCAAGACAGACTCCAAACAACCTGGGTCGCACTGTTCTCTCTTGCACAGAAATAGCTCCTGACTGTTCCTGGGAAAGGCATCACAGGGGGCATGCAGGGAACATGGAGGAGTGGGGTAGAGGGCACGATCCTGAGTTTTTATGTCCACGTGGAAGGAAAGTCCTAGAGGATCTTAGTATCTAAGGCCCAAAGCCACATTGGAAGGATTATTTTCCAAGCTCACTATCCACAGACAAAAGAAGCATTGGCAGCCAGAAACCATGGAATATGAAAAGGGCTCGCAAAAGTTTGGATTACAGCAGCAAAAGTTTGGATTAGCCAACAAGGGAAATGTTGAGACAGAGCCATCGGGGAGGGAGGAGGGTCCCACAGCAAGGGGCTGAGGGACTCCCAGTGCCAAGCTTCTGGAGCACATTAGGTAAAATGATTGCAAAGACTCGAGTGGTCTTTTCTGGCCTCGGAGATAATTGGTGAATTGAGCAGAGCTGTCTCACTTATGGGCCAATGTCAAATTATAACAATCCATTATTTTAACAAGAAAAAAGGAAAACGAATGTTCCACCACCACCTTTTTCTCAAAGTGAATTTTATGTCTATAAGGAGCACCAGAAAAATAGACCCCAGAGGCTGAAGTTTTCTATTAACTCACAGGATAGTGACTTAACAGAGCAAAAGCAGTACATGATCCTCCTCTGTGAATTCTCCCAGTATTTCCCAGACCTACTTCAGGACCCCAGTTCCTCTGCTCACTTTACCCACTATACAGCACCTCTTGGCATGAGAAGAGAGTTCCTCAGTCTGAGGGCCATCTGACCTCCTCTGCTGAACCTGTCA
>NW_006770132.1:591622-594954 GCF_000442215.2 Lipotes vexillifer
ACCTGTCAATGAGCTAGTTAAAATGGGTAGGACTCGGATGTGGACATGTGCTCATTAGAAGCAGGCTGGACATGTATCTAATCTCATAGAAGACAAAATCAGGAATTGCTTGGAATGACTTTTAGCTGTTTTGAAGATATCAAGAACCTAATATGGCCCCTTGGGTTTGGTGTGACAAGCTCATTGGTTTTCTCACTGTTCTCTGAAATACCTACCCCATTCTACCCTCCCCCCCTAAAACACACAATATTTCAAAGGAAAGAAGGATATTCTTCTAAATGAAATGCTAATTTTGCTCTAAGTGCAGGGGAAAGGAAATGAAATACTTTCCATAACCAACTATAGCACTGAGCCCTTTATAACGCATTTATAATTCCCCAAAGTCCATTCACACTATACTCATCCTAATTAATTCTTGATAGGCACATCAGCTGGGAAAATCAAAACAGCCCATAATGCTGGAGTTAGGGCTCGGCAGCATCTCAAACTCTGGAAAACACCACTAGAGTCTACACTGAGCTCAGGGCCTCCTTCCCCAGAGAATTCTTCCTGCCAGAACTCATCAGAGCTCAAGGCCCAGTATATTTATACCTTAGCTCTACTGATTGGGGGCCTGTTGGGTATTAGGGATTGGAAGGAATGGTGGGTGGCCTCTGGAAACACGAAGATAAATTCCAGAGATTTAGAACTAGCTTTTCCTCCAGAGACAATATATTGTATTACCATTTGGCTTCCATGACTCAGACAATGAGAACATAATTATGTCCTAAGTGGGGGTCAAGCTGTAACCTGGAGCCATCTTGACCACCGCAGATGGACCCTACCAGCTCAATCTTAAGGAGGCCAGAGAGGTGGGGCACGACATTCTAAAGAAGGGGAAATGTGACCTGGGAGAGAAAAATTAGGGAGAGATTTCACTTAAGAAGTGACTGAACAAGACTGAAGCTCCCCAAAGAAGAATCAAGTTGTTAATACTGTATAAAATATGTGTCCTGGGCCTGGAAATTCCAAGAAATGCACCTCAGATTACTTTCACAGGCCACGATGGTGTAACAATTAAAAGTAAGGACTCTGGGGCTTCCCTGGTGGCGCAGTGGTTGAGAGTCCACCTGCCGATGCAGGGGACACGGGTTCATGCCCCGGTCCGGGAAGATCCCACATGCCGCGGGGCGGCTGGGCCTGTAAGCCGTGGCCGCTAAGCCTGCGCGTCTGGAGCCTGTGCTCCGCAACGGGAGAGGCCACAACAGTGAGAGGCCCGCATACCGCAATAAATAAATAAATAAGTAAGTAAGTAAGTAAGTAAGTAAGTAAGTAAGTAAGGACTCTGGAGTTGGCTGTATCCAGTCTCTAGCTCTAATACTTGCTAGCTATGTGGACTTAAGCAAGGCACATAACCTCTCTGTGCCTCCCCTTCCCTACTTGTAAAATGGGAATAACAGCATCTATTTTGTAGGATTGCTGTGAGGGTGAACTGAGTTAAATTACATTTGAAAGGACTTACAACAGTGCTGATGCATAGAAAATAATATATAAGTGCTTGTTATTATTGTATTGTTAGTATTCTATATTATATTATACATAGTTTATATAACATATTTAATTATATGAATTGTAATTTATAATTTATAGCATATGGTTAATGATTATTATATATAGCTATAGATTACATTATGTTATATTTTACATACTATATGTTCTATAGTATATATCATGTGTATTATTCTTTATTAGTGTCTATATCTGCATTGAATCTCTGAGCATACACTGATGTCCATTTTTTCCTCAAAATTTGTAATTGCTTTCTATGTTTTCTGAGACAAATTCCATGTAATCTGCCTCAAAGCCAGCTCCAACACGTATTAGCTGTGGAACCTTGATAATCCTTCCTAAGTCCCAGTTTCTTGAACTTGAAAATAGATCTTGGTGAGAATTTAGATAAGTTAGAACAGAGTGGTCCAGCCAGTCCTCTGCACAGTTAACTAGGTTAAATAGTGAGAACTTTACCCTTATAGATGGGCAGCAAATTCTGGGAAAATTGGAGCACTTGACTGGTTGTCTCTGACAACTTGTCCTTTTATTTCAGTGTGCCCTACAACTATTACCATTTTCTCTGAATTCATAATAGAAAACCTGTTGGGGTACACTGAGAAAGATGTTGGATTTGAAGTGTTGAGGCCTGGTACATAGTAGGTGCACCAGCAATATTAACTCTTGTGCTTGTGCTGATGGCAATGGTGACAGTAAAGGAAAAAAGGAAGAGCAACTTTGCTGTACTTTTGTGTTTTTTTGAAGAGTGGATTTGGAGCCTCCCATAATTTTACTACTTCAGGCCAAGAGGCCACAGGCTACCAGTGTTGTCTCTGTACCTTGGAAGTCCTGAGTATTGTGAAATGTATGTTGACCTTGAAGCCATGGATGATAGGGTGAACAGCTATCCCACTTTGGGTGGAATGAGAGGGTTTCCAAGATGTGGAACTTCCAGTGCTTTTAAGTGAATCCTCACTTTGAATATGGGAGTTGGACTTTTTCTTATTGTCATATGGTGAAAACAAAACCTGACTGATAGGGCCTTTGTTATCAAATAAGAAACTGTATATGAAGTATGTGCCATAGAGTAGAAGTAAGACAAGTGTTACTCCTGTTCTGCTCCATAGACATCAGAGTGTAGGTATAGGCTCCACAACCTGGTAGCTGTGTAAAGCTGGACAAACTGTGGAAATTTTCAGAGCTTCAATCTTATCATCTATATAATAATAATAATATTGACCTTTATAGGTTAGAGGGGGGTTAAATGAAGAAAAGACAGTTACTCCAAGGGAACAATATTAAGTGATATTTCCCTTCTTATTCCCTTCTTTTCTTTCAGTGGATTTTCAATCCATAAATCTTAAACAGAATGACCATCTTGAGAAATAAGGCTTCCACACACTGGTTGACTCATGGTATTATCTGCATTTCTCAGCTGAGAGAATTCCAGAAGCAGTTCTGCTCTGTGCCACCCATGCCCTTCCAATGGAGAAGATGGTATTCTCTGTGAAGTGTCTGCATGAGGTGTTTCAAAGCACAAAACAGCTTTCAGAAACACTGAGGAGCTGGCCAGGATTTTAACAGCAAGGCACCAACTTGGTGTAGCAGACGAGTTTTTGTTTCTAAATCCCATTGGTTTTCTTTCATCCTTAATAATGCCCCATAGGGACCAAAAGAGGAATAAAAAATGGTATGAACCTATTCAGCACCTGCTAACATGAAAAACTGATTGTTTATACTCAATTTCATGATTTCCCCTTCCTTTCTTTTTTTTTTTTTTTTTTTTTTTTTTTTTTTTTTTTTTT
>NW_006770132.1:595278-605751 GCF_000442215.2 Lipotes vexillifer
CCCCTGCATCGGCAGGCGGACTCTCACCCACTGCGCCACCAGGGAAGCCCTCCCCTTCCTTTCTTTCTTCTTTCCTTCCTTTCTTCTTTTCTCCTTCCTTCCATCTTTCCAACTTTTCCATTGTTTCTTTAGTTGTTTCCATTCTCATGCGAATCATAGTTTCTTTACCTCCCTTAATTCTTCTTGACTTCCATTTTAATTGTCACTATCATTTCTTTATCACCACTAATCATGGGTGAATCTTCTCTTTTTCTTTAGACAATTTATTCAGTAATGTACTCAGTGAATATTTATTGATCGCCTCCAGTTGGGCCAGACACCGTGTGAGACACTGATGAGGTGAACAGAGGTGTAATCTTATGGTTTCTTTAATGAATCACTCTTTTCTATTCAAAAAATTATACATGAATACATAGAGAAGGAGAAGCTTATTACATACATTGTCTCATTTTATTCTCATCCATGTAAGGATTAAGGAAAATAATTAACTTGCCTAAGGTCACTAGCTAGAAAGTAATAGATTCATGATTCAATCCAAAATCCGTTTCACTAAAGAACAATGGTTCATTCTAATTTGGCTGTGTGTGAAAATAATTCATGTTGGTCTTCTCATTTTTCTCCATTTAGAACTGGTGACTTGAAAGTTTTTACTACTAAGGTCTTCCCTAGACAAAATATGAGATTACGAGAGTTTTACTTTGGTGATTCCTTCTACACCAAGCAGTCCCTGTGTCCTCATCATGTCAAAGGATAACACCTTTAAAATCTACTCCCACCATAACCAGGATTTTTTTTTTTTCCTATCAAACTGTGTTTGGCATTTATCCCATTCGTTCGTATTCTTACTTGGGATCTAGCTAATTTGATGCACTAACCCTGCGTGCAACTTGTAAGTAGCCATTACAGTCAGTGCCACTTCATTTGGCTGGACCATTCTGGGGACATTGCTCTAACCCACAAGATTAGTGGCTGAGGGAGTCAGTCAGTGCCTGGGAATTAAGAAAGGAACATGTGGACTTGGGGAACTTCCAGTCACTTCTAGCTGGCTCATTTTCTAAAGACATTTACGTCTACTTGACTTAAATTAACAGTACTTAACAGGCCCAATAATCTACAATGTGTGTTTTGGTAGACCACACATTCTCAAAGTAATATTGAAATTCAGGCTACCCAGACTGGAAAATTTCTAACAGGACAAATAATGACAAATCTAGCTTTGTGTTTCCTTGGTATGAGTTTTGCATATTGTTTGATTTGTCAAGTCTCTGTTGGATCAGTAGATTTTTAACAAGATAAATAAATGATTACCTCGAACAAAAAATACTTGGCATGGAAACATTGGGTTCCAGGGTTTTTTTGTTTTGTTTTTGGTTTTTAAAGCCCATGGAAACACCACATTGATTCAGCTCTGGGTTTGCTCTATCTTGAAGTGAGAGATTTTGCAGTCCAGCTGGTTATGTCTCAAATGAGTTCAGATACGGGAAGGTTTTGTAAAAATACACCAGTTCTCCTTTCTTTAAGACTAAGTAGATTTTCACTTCTGCTGCAATGAGAGAGAAAGAGAAAAACACACACTACATGTAATACAATCTTCTTGGGCATGTGGCTACGGTACAACCAAAGGTTTTCTTGCCTGTTCCCAGCACACACAGCCTATAGGGAATGACCGTTTCACCTTCTAGACTCAAAGACATCACATTGCCCATCTCTCTCTCCTTGTCGAGCAGCTTTCCTCTTGCAGTCTTTCTTTAAACCCTATTAATCAGCACCTCTGAAAGGCCCCATTACTGAGAATATTTAAAGTGTGACAGGATAATACACTAGGAAATATACTGTGGGGAATATTATAGTCCTGGCAGGACTAAATGACCTAAAGTCATCTCACTCTCTAGTGTTGCTTTGATTAATTAGCCCCATTTCTCAGAATCCTTGAGTCCAAATTTCTCTGTACTGAAGCCTGTCAGGAGCCAGCTCAGAGGAGGGTTTTTTTCCTCTCTTTTTTTTTTTTCTCTCACTGGTGTTCTTTCTTTGCTGGAGGTCTATATTTACTCCTAAACTCCAGCTTGTCTCTAAAATGTTCACTTGATCAGCAAATATGATTATACTTCCAATATGTGCTAGACATGGCACGTGGGGCTGGTGAGGACCAAGTTGAGTGATACCTGGACCTCACTGCAAGAAGCTCTCAGTCTCAAAAGGGAAGTTGATCAGAATGAGGCCTTTTGGACACACAGAAGAGAAAGTGCTTAACTTTTGTCTACAGTACCAGAGAAGGCAACACATGAACCAGATCTTAAGGGGTTGGTTATTGTTGGCCAAGCAGATGGACCAAGGAAGGTTATTATAAGCAAAGGAGAAGATAATGTGCAAATATATGGGTAATTCTTGAAGGATTAATTGAAGTTGAACTTATCCCGTCTGTCTAGATTATGAGGGTCAGGTGAGGTGATAGAAAAAGGTAAGCATCAAAGGTAGCTAGAAAAAGAAATGTCATGTGCACTCTGCCCAGGAGCTTGGTCCTTGTCCTACAGGTAGTGGGGACAATTGAAGATTTTTTAGCAGAGCTGAGTTTTTAAAAATCACTCCAGTAGAATAAAAGCATGGAAGCCAGATGGGGCTAAAAGATGGGCAGAACAGGCAGGAGGCTACTGGAAAGTTTAGATATGAGATAACTGGAGTAGTGGGATCTGGGGCTATAAATGTGACTCTGATTCTTTCT
Source organism: Lipotes vexillifer (assembly GCF_000442215.2). Taxonomy (NCBI): domain Eukaryota; kingdom Metazoa; phylum Chordata; class Mammalia; order Artiodactyla; family Lipotidae; genus Lipotes; species Lipotes vexillifer. The sequence goes on from NW_006770132.1 coordinate 597,998, forward strand.
CCAGATACATTTCTCTTGCACGGCCCTATAATATTTTCTTTCATTTGAAGGTAAAATCAGCTCTCTGTGATGGACAAATATATTCTCTGTGTTCTAATAGGCTTTCTGTGCCCTTTTAGGCCCTTTATAGAAAACTCTCCAGTTTCTTTTTTTGTTTTATATAAATACAGTTGAATATTTAAATGTGTGGCATTTCTGTCAGTCAATGATCATGGGATAGTCTTAGACTCCTATGACCTTAATGGGGTTAGTTCCAAATTCCATGATGTTGGAAATACCTATTGGAAGCACAATAGCAAAAAGAAAGTGTAGGCCAATATAAGTTGTGAGAGCTATTTTTTAAATAAATTTTATTTCCGGCTGTGTTGGGTCTTCATTGCCGTGAGTGGGCTTTCTCTAGTTGAGGTCAGCGGGGGCTACTCTTCGTTGCGGTGCGCGGGCTTCTCATTGCAGTGGCTTCTCTTGTTGTGGAGCACGGGCTCTAGGTGTACAGGCTTCAGTAGCAGCGCCACCAGGGAAGCCCCGTGACAAGTATTTTAAGTGAGTCTTTTTAAACTAACACGGTAATTCTTGTCATTGTGTTTGGTAGGAATTATAGAAAACATATAGTTTAAGTTTCTGACTTAGAGTCAATTCCATCTCCATCATGTACACTAATTCATATTAATTGGCCATACTCATGTTCAAGCTACTTATCCACTCCAAGGCTTATTATTTTTCAACTCTGAAAGCATGGGAAAATAGCTCTCTTGCTTGCTTCTCAGATCAATCAACATATGGAAAAGTACTTTGTAAACTTTAATGTACACAGAATAAATGGCTTTGATTATAATTCTAAGGGCAAGTAGCTAATTAGTGACAGAGCCAGGATGAAAACTCGGGTCTCCTGACTTTTAGCCTAAGCATATGACAATTTGTTCACTTTTATGTTGAATTTTTTTTCTCTGTACACCTCACTCAGTTTCAAAAAGAATGTAGTCCAGATGGTTTCTTTTCCCATAGCAAATTAACTTTGTCATATATAACATATATGTACACACATGTGCGTGCGCGCATGCGCGCGCGCGCACACACACACACACACACACACCATCTTTCTTCCTAATTCTAACCACTCTATTTGGTACTTAGAAAAATCCACTTAAGCAGTGGGCTGAAATTTATCTTAAAAGAATCTACAGGGCTTCCCTGGTGGCACAGTGGTTGAGAGTCTGCCTGCCGATGCAGGGGACGCGGGTTTGTGCCCCAGTCTGGGAAGATCCCACATGCCGCAAAGCGGCTGGGCCCGTGAGCCATGGCCGCTGAGCCTGCGCGTCCGGAGCACGTGCTTCACAATGGGAGAGGCCACAACAGTGAGAGGCCCGTGTACCACAAAAATAAATAAATAAAGAAAGAAAGAAAGAAAGAAAGAAAGAAAGAAAGAAAAAGAATCTACAAAGAGAAAAAGGGGTTCGTCTTTGAAATGATTAATAGAATTCTCAACTTTGCCTTAGCGTTAGAATCACCCATGGATTTCTTAAAAAAGTTTTGGTGTCCAAGCCCCATCAAATCAGGATACCGTGAATTTCCCTAAGTGATTGAACCCAAACCCATGGATTTAGCTGAACAGCCAGAGGTGATTCTGATATGTGCATGAGTCAGTTGGTTCCCCCAGTCTCAGATTTGTAAATTCATTCATCACAATTCATCTTTGCATGTAAATATATCCCCTTGACTTACCTTCTCCCTCACAGCTACTCCTCACTATATGGTTGGAAATGCACACCATGCAAACCCTTTTGGATCCACAGTTACTGCATGTGTCCAGGCACTATGCTGGATACACAGATGAAAGAACACAATTGCTGCCCATGAGGCATTCTAGGGGTATGCATGCCCGGCCTTAAAAAATGACCCTAATAAGAGTGTGATATTTGCAGTGATATACATATGTAAAAGTCCAGAAGTATTAAAGAGCAGGGAGTGCTTGGTTGGAGAGGGGAACCAGAAAGAAAAGTCTTCACAGGTGAGGCAAACTTTGGGCAGGATTTAAAGGATAAGTGAGAACTTTCCAATGAGTCAAACCAGTGAAAACAGAGAACAGGGAGCCTGTAGGAGAGGAGAGAAGGAAGGAAGCTATTCTTGAAAGAGGAGGGGCATGTTTAGGGAGTCACAAATAACCTTGAGGCATGTGGGATCTTCAGAAAGATAGGACTGATAGTGAGTAGGGTCTGAGGATGGGGCAGCCTCAGTGGATGAGAGTGGAGAGGTCTGTAGGGAGCAGTCAAAAGGGCCTTAGATGCTTTGTCATGAAGTTCTACTCTGATGTTCTCAAAACACAGAATGACTCTCCACTCTACTTTTTCTAATGCTATAAACTCAACTAACTAGATATCCCTAATAATATTTCTGAACTGGAAGAGATGTTTTGACAAAAGTGGTTCTATCTTCCATCTCATTTGTGTAAAGGAATCACAGATGTTTTTTGGAACCTCTGTCCATTTCTCTGTTGTCTTCCAAGGCAGGTTAACACTGAAGAGCCTTATCCTAAAGGCCCCTCTTCCCTCCATCCCTTCCATGCCAACACACAAGGTCTCTGGAATCCTCGCCCAGCTCTCATTTCTGGTGGGTGACAGCATCTTTGTTCTGAGGAGATCTGTTGAGATTGAAACAGGCTCTCCACCAGTTATTGGACAAGGAACAGCATTCCAGAGAAAGAGAGGGGGCTTGGAATAAATAGGAAGAGGTTTTAAGGTTAGTCAAACCCCAGAAGACTCAGGACTGAGCTCCAGTTCCAGAGAAAACTAATGATCTGAGTTGAGATCATCAACCCAACTCAAACCGGATGAGCAATGCACCTGCTATAAGAGATGGGCAGAAACAGCCTCTCTTTCCACGTGTGATTGGCCCTGGGACCTGACTGCAAGTGAGTGGATACCAGACGTAGGATTGTGGAATTGAGTCTAGATCCCTGTCTGATCTGCCAACTACTACAGCCTGCCTTGGCTGTAGACTTAGCAGAAGGCAGCTGTAGACTGATGGGAAGGGATGGGGTGGCCAGAGGCTGAACCCACATAGGAAGATCAAAATGAACCTGGACTGTTAATGTGCTACAGATACACACAGGTGCTCACCCAAGAAGTGTCCAGGTCACAGAAATAAGTTCTCTGGAGCTTGGAGGAGACACTTCTTCATATTCCAGGAAGTGAAAGAAGAATGGAAAAGGAGATAGTGTTACTTAGAGTAGGGGTTAGGACTCTGGTGTCTGGATGATTTGATTCAAATCTGAATTATTTTATCACTGTTAATATCTGTATCCCTCCAGGGCAAAGGCTGTGTCTATCTTAATCATCCTGATATCCCAACAACCACCACAGAAAACAATCAATTTCTGTTGACTTACTTTATTTTGTTTTATTTTATTTTTTGTTGAAATATAGTTGATTTACAATGTTGTGTTAGTTTCAGGTGTACAGCAAAGTGATTCAGTCATACATACCTACATATATATAGATATATGTGTATACACACATATATGTGTATATATATATATATCTTCCTTTTTAGATTCTTTTCCATTATAGGTTATTACAGGTTATTGAGTATAGTTCCCTGTGCTATACCATAGGTCCTTGTTGGTTATCTATTTAACATATAGTTGTGTGTATATTTTAATCCCAAACTTCTGTTTTATCCCTCCCCCCCTTTCCCCTTTGATAACAATAAGTTTCTTTTCTATATCTGTGAATCTATTTCTGTTAGGTAAATACGTTCATTTGTATCATTTTTTTTAGATCCCACATATAAGCAATATCATATGATATTTATCTTTCTCTGTCTGACTTACTTCACTTGGTAAGTAAGTGAAGGTCCACCCATGTTGCCACATTGTTGACTTGTTTTAAAAGTTAATTCTTGGAGATTTTTATTGTCTTCAAACATTCCTTTCCTCCTCTATAAAAGGGAAGTGGAAAATGCTTACCAACTCACGTGAAGATTACCTGATTAAATGCATTAAAGTCCCTAACAGAGTGCCTACCTCTTAGTAGTAGTAATATGCAAACAAATGTTGTTTGACTTCTCCCTTTCACCTTCTTGCATTCCTGTGTAATTTATGTAGAATAGTGGTTGTTTGTATACGACAATTGACCACCAGTGTATCTCCTGGGAAAGATTATGGGACAGTATAATATACTGTGTTCTGGTAAATAACTGACATTCATTTGTGAGGTAGTTGACTGAGAAACTGCCTTACACTTTAATCTCCGCTCAGTAATGATCTAAGTACCTTGCATTTAGCAGAGACTCAAATTTTTATGGATTGAATGGTTTAGGAGATCTTTGAAATTTTTACTCTTTTGTTTTCAGAATTGAGCATATTTGAGTAAATGAGTTTGCAAGTATTAGGTGAGTTGGGTTAGTGGTCAGTGGACAGGTATTAATAAGGCCCATTCCCAATTTCTAGTGTGGTGTTGTTATTCTTTTTTTCCAAAACATTCTATGATATTCCTTCTGACTGCAAGGATTTGAGGAAAAAATTCTGTTTTAAGCGAGATTAAAGAGACTAACAACTTCTGGCAAGGTGTTCATGTTTACAAAGTCATGAAAAAAACTTAAGAAATTAGTCAAGATCACACATTGATGAAAACTGCTAGTTATCAGGAGTTACTGAAGCAGAGAGGCAGCTAATTGCACTTTTAGCAAGAATAGTCAGAGCAAAGAGAGAAAACAGTCCCCCAGGAGATGTGTTATAATTCAGATTTTGGTGGGTACAGTTTGTGGACCGAGGAGGGGAAAACAAATCTCAAGGCTCCGGGAAGGATTTGGGGAGAGAAGCAAATAGTATGGAGTAGTCAAAGATGATTCCAGAGATGTGACACTAAAAGAACATGTGTAGCAATGAGGAGTTTAGTGAAGATTGCTTTGGTGAAGGGAAGGATGAGGAAGCGAAAAGGAAGTTTGTCGTTTATGTTTTAGACCCATGGAGTCTGAGGGAGTTGCAGAGGCAGCCTGCAAGTATGTCAAGTGCTGGTGAGGAGTTTCCATTTTCAGCCAGAAATATGGGATGGGTACACAGCAAGAAGGAAGTGCGGGAAGATGAATAGTAGGTGTTAGTCGAAGCCATAAAAAATCTTCCAGAGAAATTAAATAAAGGGCACATTATGAAAGTCTGAGGACTGGGGGACACCCATCTACAGGACAGAGAGGAAAAGCTCTCTGTGTAGAAGCAATAGGATTGAGAGGTCTTATTCACAGAGGCAAGAGGGCCGAGTCTTCTATCATATCACAGAAGTCAAAATAAAGAGAACAACCAGAAGAAGGGGCGGCCAGTTGGGATACCAATGGAATTGTCAAGAGGCCTAGAGACCAAGAGACCAAGAAAAGACACGTTGGCACGCAGCCAGTTGCTTTCAATACCAAGATTCTTAAATGGCATTGTGACTTTCATAAAGGCAGCTCAGTTGACAGGTGACATGGATGCCAAAGAAATATCAGGAGAATCAGTTAAAAGGAAATAGGAACACAGTTAAAAACATCTCTCTAGCAGTTTGGCTGTGAAGGGATGGAGACAAGCAAAAGTAGTGAGTAGGGCCACTTAAAAATCATTTCAGGATTAGAAAAAGCAACATATTTGAAGGCAATTCAGTTGAGGGGAAAACGTGGAGATACTAAAATTGAGAAGTATCGTAAAGAAGAAAAATCCTTCAAGAGCCAGACAACAGACTCCGGGAAGAGGAAAACTGGCCCCTTCCTGAGATCAATGACCAGAAGAGGTAAAAGTTATATTACTTAACCTTTGAAAATACCGTACATCCTTCAGGGTCTGTATAAACAGTTTTTCATTTAAATATTTTTCCTTAGGTTGTTAGACCTTCGTAGGGACTCTGTAGAAAAAAGAAAAGTTATTATTTCCGTCCTACATTGTGTAAACAAAGTCTTAGATCAGGTAGGTAAATTAATCAAAATCCTATACCTGGAAAGTGGTAGGGTTAGGCCAGAATCTCAGATCTCCTCATCTAAGACAGTAGGCAAGAGCCAAGTCTCCTCCCTGTGCCTCACATATGTCTGCACTTACGCTGAAATATACATCAAAGATGAGAGTGATAACGGTTGGTTGGCCTCGAGCTGTTAAATAAGATGGTGTGTGTGTGTGTGTGTGTATGTGTGTATGTGCGCTCATTGGAGGATGATATAGATTGAATTGTGTCCCCACCCACCCAAAGACATGTTGAAGCCCTAACCCCTTGCTACCTGGAATGTGAACTTACTGGAAATAGGATCTTTGCACATGTAACAAAGATGTAAATTAAATGATGTCATGGTGGAGTAGAGTGGGCCCTTAATCTAATCTAAATGGAGTCCCTAGAAGAGAAGAGACACAGAGACAGGCACACAGGAAGAAGACAGCCATATGTGATGATGGAGGTAGAGGTCAGAGTGATACATCTACAAGCAAGGAATGCCAAGGGCTTACAGAAAATACCAGAAGCTAAAAGAAGCAAGGAATCATAATTCCCTGTAGGTTTCTGAGGGACCATAGCCCTGCTGGCACCTTGATTTCAAACTTCTGGTCTCCAGAAGAATGAGACAAGAAATTTCTGTTGTTTTCAGCTACCCAGTTTACGAGGCTTTGTTATTGTATCCCTAGGAAACTAATATGGAGGGATTTAACTTAGATGGGTTTGGTGAAAACCTGAGGAGAAAAGAGAAGGTGTGAGTGACTGAAGTGGAGGTTAAGTGTGGGATTTCGCAGAGGAGTATAGGTAGTCCCGGGGTGAGTACCGTGGGCCAAGACTGGCAGTCTAACACTGTGACTGAGCAGAGTGATTTTGTAACCAGACACAGATGGGTTCTGCCTCTCTTTAGCTGGGAGACACTGAAATTGTTATTTAAGGTTGCTAAGGCTCTGTTTACTTATTTGCAAAATAGACATAATAATCCCTACGGCATGGAATTATTATGAAAAATAAATGGCATGAGACATGGAAGGTGTTCACCACAGTGCCTTTTAGTGCTCAATAAATTTAGGTGAGTTGGTTGTAATAGTGTGAGTTCTTGTTTATGTTGTTACCAGCATAACAACATATGTTGTTTATATGCCTTTTTTCTAGCAGCATTTTTATGTGGAACTACAGAGAGCAGAGGCAGAAAAGGTTGAGAACAAATTCAAGCATTGAAGTATATTTGTCCATCAAAGGTATCATGCTGCTAAGGGCAGTTGTGGTGTTAGTAATAGCAGCAATAGCAGAAGCAGCAGCAGTAATAGTAGTAGCAGTAGTAATACAAGGAAGAAGATGAGGAACAAGAGGAGCGGTGGTTTTAGATTACTGTGTTCCAGACATTCTTCCATGTGCTTTGCATATATTAGCAAGAACGTGAAATGTTGTAGAGTGGAGAACGTTGACATTTGGAATCCAAGACTGAGAACAAATTCACTTGTAACAAAGGGCAGTGTTTTGGTCTCAAGCAGAAAAACTGAAAGTAATTCCAGGTAACAGGGATGAGAATGAGGACGAGATCAAATGTAAAAAATGGTAATGAAGGGCTTCCCTGGTGGCGCAGTGGTTGAGAGTCCGCCTGCCGATGCAGGGGACACGGGATCGTGCCCCGGTCCGGGAAGATCCCACATTGCCGCGGAGCGGCTGGGCCCGTAAGCCACGGCCGCTGAGCCTGCGCGTCCGGAGCCTGTGCTCCGCAACGGGAGAGGCCACAACAGTGAGAGGCCCGTGTACCGCAAAAAAAAAAAAAAAAAAAAAGAAAACGGTGAAAAAAAA
>NW_006770132.1:605833-608065 GCF_000442215.2 Lipotes vexillifer
ACGAAAAAAAAAAAAAAAAAAAAAAGGTAATCGTTGAAGATAAGACACACAAAGTGAATCATTTGTGTAACACAGCAATGTATTATGTAGACGATTTTTTCCTATTATGTGATGGCTATGGATGCCTGTGGATGGTGTAAAAATGTCAAGTATATCATTATTACTAATGATAATAGTGATAGGTGCTATTTATTGAGCACTGACTATTTTCTTGTAGTATTAAGGATATTGTGAGTACAATTCTTAAACCAATCCTCTGAGCTAGTGTTCTGTGCCCCAAAGACGCTGCCTCAGGTCTGCTCAGCCTCACTCACCTCCATTGCCCTTGATTACTGATTCTACCCCGGTTGCCTCTGCAGTGACTATTCATTGGCTCCAACCCACATCACAGTGGCACAACCCAACAGCACCTGAGCTGCTTCCTGTGCTGCTCACCCTTCACCTCCTACCCTAGCATTTCCTAATAATCCCTGAGATGCGTAGTGTCGTAGGACCGGATCCGTGTCCATGTGTGACAGTCCTGAAGTCTAGGGGATTTAATGCCATGTAGAATGAACCTATAACCGTTTGGGAATGGGCGTCAGCAAATGTATTCGTCTCCCTTCCTATCTGTTGAATGATTTTCCTGTGAACCAATTGCTTCATAAAGACTGTGCAGTAGTCTTCTTGGGAAATAAGAATCTCCCAATTTAGAGCAATTGGTTGCTCTTGATCACAAGTAGTGGCCAGTGACACACCCTCATATTGTTTCTCTATCCTTCTCTGTCCCACAACCTTTTCTCTCACTTCTCTTCTGCTCCTCTGATACTTATCTTCCCAATAAATTAGTAGTGCATAGGCATTTACCTTTCTAGAAAACCCAGACTAAGATAATGGTACCAGGATGGGATGGTTATAATGTCTGTTGTGTAGAGGTATCCCTGTCTTATGGCCTTCACCTGTGCATAATTGGGAAGAGCTGCTGGTGGAAGGTGACACATGGATTATGCAGTGGTTGTGGTGATGGGCCAGAATGGACACAATGACACTTATAAGGATTGTAGAGTATTATGGCTTCTGTTAACAACACTGGTAGCCTTGACAACAGAAAATGATAGGCTAAGGGCAATCTACTGCTTGCTTAAGTCGTGCTATAAAACCTGGAATGCCTTTATAACATCTTTTAATGAGACTCTCATCTTCTGTAACTACAAGGCATATGTTACTGAAAATCAGGCAGAGTCTACTATAAGGATAACAGAACTGTACATGAACCTGAATATTCCCCTTCAATAAATCACCTTTGAGAATTAGGCCTTGATAGAAGAAGAGTCGATAATGAAACCTAGGATATGGGCATTTGGATAGACATGCCTGAGAGTCTTTAATCTTCAAATTCCCCTGGATTCTTCACGCTAGCAGAAGTAACCCTCCCTCCACCTGCTACAGGAGAACAGACTCTTCTTGCCTAGAAACTTGCAATCTCTTCATCTGAAAAAGAAGCCTTGCAAGATAATGCTTATCCTCCTCAAGATCTCGCCCTTTCCCTCTATTGCCTCCAGATCAATAATTAGAGTTTGGTTTTATCACAGCTGGATTAGGGAAGTACAGGCTTGCTCCAGGACAGTAGGGTCTACATGTAAAAGGATTTGCAGGACCTTCCTATTGTGTTTGAATGTAAGAACTGAGGGAATCTGTGTGGGAGTCCATTTTGAGTAGGTGAGTTTGGGGTAGGGACAGACATTTAAAACTGGATAGGGGAGAATGTATTAACATGGAAGCACTCTCATGAGACTCTGAGTTTAATGTTCTGTTAAAAACACATAGAGGGGGCTTCCCTGGTGGCGCAGTGGTTGAGAATCTGCCTGCCAATGCAGACGACACAGGTTCGAGCCCTGGTCTGGGAAGATCCCACATGCCATGGAGCAACTGGGCCCGTGAGCCACAATTACTGAGCCTGCGCGTCTGGAGCCTGTGCTCCGCAACAACAGAGGCCGCGATAGTGAGAGGCCTGCGCACCGCGATGAAGAGTGACCCCCACTTGCCACAACTAGAGAAAGCCCATGCACAGAAATGAAGACCCAACACAGCCATAAATAAATAAATAAATAAATACATTGTGTATTATTAAAAGAAAAAAAAAAAACACATAGAGGGCTTCCGTGGTGACGCAGTGGCTGAGAGTCCGCCTGCCGATGTAGGGGACACGGGTTCGTGCCCCGGTCCGGGAAGATCCCACATGCCACGGAGCGG
>NW_006770132.1:608148-631690 GCF_000442215.2 Lipotes vexillifer
AAAAAAAAAAAAAAACAAAAAAAAACACATAGAGCAGATTCTAAAAGTTTGCTGTATGCACCCTGTCAACAGGCCAAAGATGAAAAGTCATATGAACAGATATAATTGATGCAGAAAAAGCACTTGGCACCATCCAGCAGCCACCCATGATAAAAACTCTGAGAAAGTTAGCAATCGAGAATTAGTTCAACTTGATCGAGGGCATCTACCAAAAATGTATAGCTAATATCATAAATAATGATGAAAGACTGAAAGCTTTCCCCTAAGACTGGGAATAAGGCTAGGATGTCTGCTTTCACTGTTATTATTTAGCATAAAACTGGAAGCTCGAGCAAGCACAGTAAGGCAAGAATGGCAATAACAGACATATAGATTGGAAAGAAAGGAAGTTTTTCCTATTTGCAGATGCCTGATTATCTACATAGAAAAATTCCATATAATCTGCTCCTCCCCCCAATAAATCCTCCAAGAACTAACAAATGAGGTCAACAAGATTGCAGGATACAAGGTTAACACATAAAAAGAAATCACATTTCTATATAGTAAAAATGAGCCTGCTGAAACTGAAATTAAAACTATAGTGCCAATTGTAAGTACTCCAAAGAAAATAAAACACTTAGGTAGACACTCAACAAAACATATACAAAACCTGAATGAACATGCTGATGGTAGAAATCAAAGAAGATCTAAAATGGAGAGACATACTGTGTTCATGGTTTGGAAAACAATTCCAATTGTAAAGATGACAAGATTCCCTAAATTGATCTACAGGTTTAATGAAACACCCATCAAAATCTTAGCGAAGGTTTTTTGTAGTTATTGAAAAAGGCTATTGTAAAATTTGTATGGAAAGGCATAGGTCCTAGAGTAGCTAAAACAATCTCTCTTTTTTTTAATTTATTTTTTATTTTTGGCTACTTTGGGTCTTCGTTGCTGCGCGTGGGCTCTCTCTAGTTCCAGCAAGCAGGGAATACTCTTCATTGCGGTGCGCAGGCTTCTCATTGCAGTGGCTTCTCTTGTTGTGGAGCACAGGCTTTAGGCACGCGGGCTTCAGTAGTAGTGACACGTGGGCTCAGTAGTTGTGGCTCGTGGGTTCTAGAGCGCAGGCTCTGTAGTTGTGGAGCACGGGCTTAGTTGATCCGTGGCACGAGGGGTCTTCCCAGACCAGGGCTTGAACCCGTGTCCCCTGCATTGGCAGGCAGATTCTTAACCACTGCACCACCAGTGAAGTCCAGCTAAAACAATCTTGATGAAAAGAATAAAATGGGAGGAATCACTCTAGCCACTTTAAGACTTATAGTTACAGTAATCAAGACAGTGCGATGTTGGCGTAGGGATAGATGCATAGATCAATGGAACAGAATAGAGAACCCAGAAACAGACCCACATAAATATGCTTAACTGATTTTGACAAGGTGCAAAAGCAATTCAATGTAGGAAACCTTTTTAACAAGTGGTGCCAGAGCGATTGGACATCCATAGGCAAGAAAATGAACTTTAACCTATACCCCACACCTTATTCAAAAATTAACTGAGTTTTTAGGCTTGACATCAAAAGCATGAGCCATAAAAGGAAAAAATGATGAACTAGACTGCATTAAAACTAAAAACTTTTGCTCTGTAAAAGATTATATGAAGGGGATAACAAGACAAGGTGTGAACTGGGAGAAAATATTTGCAAACTACATATCTGACAAAGGACTTATATCTAGAAGAACACTCACAACTCAACAGTAAAAACAAACAAACAGAGCTTCCCTGGTGACACAGTGGTTGAGAGTCCGCCTGCCAGTGCAGGGGACACGGGTTCCTGCCCCGGTCCGGGAAGATCCCACATGCCGTGGAGTGGCTGGGCCCATGAGCCGTGGCTGCGGAGCCTGTGCGTCCGGAGCCTGTGCTCTGCAATGGGAGAGGCCACAACAGTGAGAGGCCTGTGCACCGCAAAAAAACAAACAAACAAACAAACAAAATAAAACTATCCAATTAGAAAATGGTCAAAAGACATAAGAGACACTTAACTGAAAGGGATATACATATGGTAAATAAGGACATGAAAATATTGTCAGCATCATTAGCCATCAGAGAAATGCAAAACGAACAAACAAAAACCCACAATGGGATATCTCAACATACTGAATGGCTAAAATAAAAAATAGTGACAACACCAAATGCTGATGAAGATGAGGAGACATTGGATCACTTAGTCAATGCTGATAGTAATGCGAAATATAGATAGATGATAGATAAATAGATAAATAGAAGGTAGGTAATTGTAGTAGACACCGGCAGTTTTAAGAAATAATGCAGAGAAATCCCATGTACGCTTTACCCAGTTCTTCCTTGTGGTAACTTCTTGCAAAACAATAGTCCAATATCACAATCAGAATATTCACACTTATGTAATCCACTGATCTCAGATTTCTTCAGTTTTACTTGTACTCATTTGTGTGTGTGCAAACAAAAAGTAAAAATCTGCAGAGTAGCTCCTTAAAGCTTCTGCACATCAAAGGCCTACACTAATGAGATAGAAATGCCTTTGCTGAATATTGAGGATGGACTCAGAAGACTCAGGACGGTGCAAGCATTAGAATGAGCAGTGTCCCAGAGGACACTTTCATTGTCAGTGGTTTTCAAACTTAACCCTGCACAGAATCTTTAGGTAAGTTTGTTAAACATCAATTTCTGGGCCCCATCTCCAAAGTGTGATTATCAGTATGCCATCAACTTGGGGGTCCTAAAATTTATATTTCTAAAAAGCTCCCACGTGATGTCAATGTGATGGTTCTGAGGTTCACACTTTGAGAGAACGCTACACTAAGGTGATAAGAAATGCATTGGGGACGGGGCGGCTCCAGGATCTTTGAGAAGTTCAGTGGTGGTTGTCCTCTGTAGGGTGGGTTGGACAGTGGGAGATGTTAACATAGAAGTAAGCTCCCTAGTATCAATGCTGCTGATGAGATTCCAGAATGACGGAGGCTAGGTGGCAGCACTTAACCATCAGAGGCAAGGAAGACGTACCTGATATAATTACTATAATGCGTAGGAAGGCTGGAGTGGCGATCATGGTGCCTTGACCTGCAGTGGTTTGTAGCAATGGCTAAGAGATCATGGGGCATTTTGATTGAAGGAGAAGGTCTGCCCCATGAGTAGGACCCTTCAATGTCACTGCAAGTAGATGGGGTAAAGACCCATCTGATCTTTCCCAAAGAGACTTACACCGCAAAAAAACAAACAAACAAACAAACAAAATAAAACTATCCAATTAGAAAATGGTCAAAAGACATAAGAGACACTTAACTGAAAGGGATATACATATGGTAAATAAGGACATGAAAATATTGTCAGCATCATTAGCCATCAGAGAAATGCAAAACGAACAAACAAAAACCCACAATGGGATATCTCAACATACTGAATGGCTAAAATAAAAAATAGTGACAACACCAAATGCTGATGAAGATGAGGAGACATTGGATCACTTAGTCAATGCTGATAGTAATGCGAAATATAGATAGATGATAGATAAATAGATAAATAGAAGGTAGGTAATTGTAGTAGACACCGGCAGTTTTAAGAAATAATGCAGAGAAATCCCATGTACGCTTTACCCAGTTCTTCCTTGTGGTAACTTCTTGCAAAACAATAGTCCAATATCACAATCAGAATATTCACACTTATGTAATCCACTGATCTCAGATTTCTTCAGTTTTACTTGTACTCATTTGTGTGTGTGCAAACAAAAAGTAAAAATCTGCAGAGTAGCTCCTTAAAGCTTCTGCACATCAAAGGCCTACACTAATGAGATAGAAATGCCTTTGCTGAATATTGAGGATGGACTCAGAAGACTCAGGACGGTGCAAGCATTAGAATGAGCAGTGTCCCAGAGGACACTTTCATTGTCAGTGGTTTTCAAACTTAACCCTGCACAGAATCTTTAGGTAAGTTTGTTAAACATCAATTTCTGGGCCCCATCTCCAAAGTGTGATTATCAGTATGCCATCAACTTGGGGGTCCTAAAATTTATATTTCTAAAAAGCTCCCACGTGATGTCAATGTGATGGTTCTGAGGTTCACACTTTGAGAGAACGCTACACTAAGGTGATAAGAAATGCATTGGGGACGGGGCGGCTCCAGGATCTTTGAGAAGTTCAGTGGTGGTTGTCCTCTGTAGGGTGGGTTGGACAGTGGGAGATGTTAACATAGAAGTAAGCTCCCTAGTATCAATGCTGCTGATGAGATTCCAGAATGACGGAGGCTAGGTGGCAGCACTTAACCATCAGAGGCAAGGAAGACGTACCTGATATAATTACTATAATGCGTAGGAAGGCTGGAGTGGCGATCATGGTGCCTTGACCTGCAGTGGTTTGTAGCAATGGCTAAGAGATCATGGGGCATTTTGATTGAAGGAGAAGGTCTGCCCCATGAGTAGGACCCTTCAATGTCACTGCAAGTAGATGGGGTAAAGACCCATCTGATCTTTCCCAAAGAGACTTAAAATAGGGCTGCTGTGCATACAAAGACAAGGAAATGCCAGAACATTTAAGGACTATTAGACAGGGGTCCAAACACTAATATCAGGAGACCTGAAATGCCTTCACACTCCTCCAGTTATAGGTGGGTTGTAAGAAAACCAGATATTAAATAGAATTTGACCCAAGTCCATCTCATAGTGGGTTCAATGGGTATATGAAATTGGCCTGTGATTATTTCTTTGAATCCTGAATGTATAGTTGGCATAGACTTACTAAGTAGCTTCCTGAATTGGTTACCTTTTCTGGAGAGCAAGGGCTCTTACAGTAAGAAGGGCTAAGTGGAAGATGCTGAAACTCCTCCTCCCAGCCAAGATAGTATCTCAGAAGCAACATCGCCATCTATGAAGAACCTCAGAGATCTCTGTCCTTAAAATTTTTAATTATGCAGAGGTGGTATAATCCCTTTTCTAGACCCTGCAAAAGCCAGATGAATTCTAGTAGATTATGGTGGCTACCAGAAATGTAACAGATGGTAGCCATATCTGCATCTGTCTTACTGGGTGTGTTATTTTTACTGACCATCAGTAGAGCCTGTGGTACTTGATGTGTGGCTTTTTTATATGGCATTTTATTCGATACTCTGGTACGTTGAATAATGGCCCCCAAATATGTCCGTGTCTTAATCCCAGAAATCTATGAATGTTAATACACATGGAAAAAGGGACTTTGCGGATGTAATTAAGTGAAGGACCTTGAGATGGGAAGATTATCCTGGATTATCCAAGCCCAATCATGACAGCGCTTACAAAAGGAATGCAGGAGGAGTTGTAGTCAGAAAAGAAGGCCATGTGATGACTGAAGCACGGATTGGAGTAAGACACTTTGAAGATGGAGGAGGGGGCCACATACTAAGAAACACAGGGGTCCTCTAGAGACTAGAAGCTAAAAATTCTAGAAAAGGCAAAGAAACAGATTCTCTTCCAAATCCCCCAGAAGGAATTAGCCCTTCTGACAACTTACCTTTAGCTCAGTGAAACTAATTACAGACTTCTGGTCTCCAGAACTTTGAGAGAATAAATTTGCATTGTTTTAAGCCACCGTATTTGTGGTAATTTGTTACAGCAGCCACAAGAAACTAATACAACCCCATTAGCAGGAAGGATTAAAGCAGCATAAATTATCCATTGTCTTGTCCCAGTGTTGTGATAAATCTCCTGCCCTTGGTAATAATATAAAGTCCAAAATTAGATATATTGATAGATCAGAGATAGATAGCTAGATAGCTAGGGACTGAGATATAAATAATTGAATATAGTATTACATTGAATTGTCCTTAATTTGAAGACATAATTTTGGTTAGACATAGTGAGTAGGAAATGGCAAATATTCTTGATGTTCTAGAGAGTTAAATATGTGACAGAATAGGAGGTGGTCTCAATAAAATTTGGAGGCTGATGTATCAGTGAAGTTTTGGGGGATCTAGTGCTCTGCCGCATGCTGGGACATCCTTCTAATTAGGATCAAGGGTAAGATGTCAGACCACTCACCTTCTACCGCTAAAAGGCACAACACTTAGTCGGCTTTATAGGATTTTGGAAGCAGCGTAGTTCCACGTGTGAGAACACTGCTCTGTTTGGGAAACTGCAGGGTTCAAGTGGAGCCCTGATAAATAAAAATTCTGCAAGAGGTTTACTGTGCAGTGCAAGTCTCCCTTCCACTCATGCCATTTAACCCCACAAGTCTGATGGTGTCAGTTGTTTCTGTGCTAAGGAATGATGCTGCATTGTTTCTGTGGCAAGCCCTATTAAGAGAGTCACTGTTCACACCCCAGGATTTTGAATGGCAGAGAAATACTTGCCATTTGGAAAACAATTGCTTCCATGTAACTGAGATCTAGTGGAGACTGAGCATCTCATTACAGGACACCAGTGAGGTGTGACTGGAGCTGCCCATTATGAGCTAGGAATTATCAGATACATCAATTCACATAGTTGGTAGGAATCATTTACATGGTGCAAATGGCACACTTGGGATTGGGGATTGTCTGGTCCAGAAGCCATGAGTAAATTACATAAATGTCTGGATCAGACTCTCACATCACCTGCTTCTGTTGTATTAACACCTCTCCCTGACTCATACCCATGCCCTCCAGAACAGCTTCCTACCCTCAGCCAACAGAAGAGAATAGGACTTGGGCTTTATTCACAGATGGGTTAGCACAGCATGTTGGTGCTGGCTGGAAATGAACTGATGCCCCACAGTAGCTTCACTATAAATGATCAAGGGGATAAGATGATGGTTAGTCAATGGAATTAAAAAGCCAGTGCCTTCTCATGTGGAGTAGACCAGCGTAGGAAACATATTCTGCCCTATGAGAGTAATGTAGAAAAAGCATTCTGTAAGAGAAATGCAAGGTGACTTTGGTAGACAGGGTGAAGAAAAGTGAGAAGAAAGAAGATAAGGAAGAAGAAGAGGAAGGAAAAATTAAGAAATGGTTACTTAGAACCATTAGGAATTTCCCTAACATACTGGTGGGTGAAATATACAGTGAGGGTAGAAGTTATGAACAGGTAGGGTATGAACTGAAAGTTTGTGAGAATTGGGATGTAAATGACTACGATGAGAGACCTGGGCAGGGAGTAAACATGTGGAGCATTAGCTTGCAAAGAGGTAGGTGTAGAGCTGTTATCAGAAGCTGGAACCGAGTTCATTCACAGACATATATCTTATCCACTTAGTATCTGGATCATATCAAGAAAAGTCCACCTTCTCGCACAGAGGCATATGGGCCAGATCCCACCCACAAAGTGAAGGAAAAACAATTTCCTACCTTTGAGTCTGCTGTTGAGCAGAAACATGCTGCTTCTAGCTTATTTCTTGGCTAAACTATTTTCATTTTATTCTGCTGTCTTCCAAAGGACACAACTCATACCCTCAAATACATGAGAAACAGGAGTTCAGTTTTATGCTGCTAAACAGAGATTGCCTGTTTAAAATCTATACTGTCGTACCAGGTTAAAAGTATATTCACTGACTAAAATATTGAAGATCGTGTTCTGAAATCCCATAGCTAATTTGTACAATAAGTCACATAGATGACCCTTAAAATAGAAACTGATGAAATCAAGGGTGTTTATATAGAATATAACAAAAGACCAGTACTCAGTAGACCCAGACCTTGGTTCTTTTGGTAGAAGTAGATTCTTTAAAGGTAATAAAGCTTAAAATATCAATTTCCACCAAGTTCTCAATTATAAATAAATTAACAAAATGGAAATGAAAGGAAAAAAGAAAACTCTCCAAACCAAGCCACCATCATGCAAGAGTTTCCTAATTTATTTCCCTGTTACCACTGTCCCTTAACCCCTCCAAGAGTCCACTCTCACACCCCAGTAAGAGCTACCCTTTAAAGAATCTGGTTAGACTATGTATCTCCTCCTTCAAACCATGCAATTCCTTCCCCTCACATTAGAAATAACATTCAAACTCTTAAACCTGGTCCCAAGTCATGACCTGGCTCCAGCCTACCTCTCTCACCTCATATTTGGTACCCTTCCCCTCACTCCAACCATACGTTCCAACTATACCAATGTTTCTTTTCTTATTTCTTTCTTTAAATTCTTTTTTAGGAAACTTATCACCCTTAGGTCTCAGCTTAAAGGATCATCTCAGAAAAGCCTTGTCCAACTTCCCAAACTATAGTAGTAACTATTCCACTGACAGCTGGTCCATATAATATCATGTTTTCATTTCCTTATTGGAATTTTCATTATCTGAAATTATCATGCCTGTGTATTTATCTGTTTATTGTCTGCCTCCTAGTACTAGAATATGATCTCCAAAAGCACAAAAGCCATTTTGTTCTTGTTCTCCATTATATTCCTAGAACCTAGAAAAGCTTTCAGAACAGATAGCCACACAAATATTGTTGAGTGAGTAAAAGAATGAACAACTGAATGAAACTAAGTATGCTTTATGCATTTCCCAGACTCTCTACTCCCAGGATTCCTACATTCATTACTGCTTTTTATTATTGGCTGGTCCAAAAGTCTTCTTAACTATCAGAGGAAAGTGCCGTTTAGTACAAAATGACCACCATATCTTTCAAGAAATGAAGGAAGTTATTGTATGCTGGTCATTTATTTTAATTATTACTTTGCTTTACATGTTTTTTTTTTTTTTTTGCTGTACGCAGGCCTCTCACTGCTGTGGCCTCTCCCGTTGCGGAGCACGGGCTCCGGACGCGCAGGCTCAGCGGCCATGGCTCACGGGCTCAGCCGCTCCGCGGCATGTGGGATCTTCCCGGACTGGGGCATGAACCCGTGTCCCCTGCATCAGCAGGTGGACTCTCAACCACTGCACCACCAGGGAAGCCCTACATGTTATTTTAATTATTATTATATATGTGGAACAAGGGTCAGCAAACTATAGCCTCTGGGCCAAATTTGACCCACCACCTATTTTTTATAAATAAAGTTTTATTGGAACACAGCCAAACTCATTTGTTTATACATTTTCCGTGGCTGCTTTTGGGACACAACAGCAGACTTGAAGAGCTGCAAAAGACAGTGTGACCCCCAAAGCTCAAAATATTGGCAATTTGGCCCTTGATACAAAGCAATATGGGTTCAAAGATAGAAATGGCATGAGAAAAAGACCTATAAAACATCAGGGGAAAACTGAGAGCACTGACTAATGTTTGCTTTGGGTAAAATCCAGGAAATTAGATAGCGATCACATTAGAAGTGTATCCTCAACATGGTCTTGGATTAGAGCGTGAGAGAGAAGCCTGCATTTCAGTTGTTGAGTCAGAAACCAGAACTATACTGGATAAAGACCAAGCTCCCCATTCAGGCTAGTTCTGCATTCTCTTATTAAGAGATGTACACTTTCCTCAGGTTTGCCTCAGGCCCCTGACTCCTACCTTTGTTAGTGTCTTCTCTGCACAATCTGTAATGTAGGGAACATTGCCATCTTTGTGATGAATAGTCTCCCCCATTGAATTGCAATTACAGGTTTTAATAGGTTCATTATTCCACCTAGTTTTTGGGTCCTGACAGTTGTGCTGCGGAAACTCATTGAATTGGCTTTACCTCAAGGCAGTCCCATACCTTGCCGTTTGGAAATCTTTTTGGCTGATTGACCAACTTAGCCCTAATTTCCATATTCTAACCTAAAAAAAAAAATAGTTTCATATATCCCCTTTGAAACATTTCACATTTTTTTCTACTTTGAACAAGATACTCTTCATATGAAAAGACAAAAACATGAGCCTATAAGTAAGTGTAGTGTACACTGAGCTTCTTATATAAGAGGCTATAGAGTCGTTGCAAAGTTAACCTTTATTATTTCCCTTAGCCTCTCTTTAGATCAATTAGGGAAAAAAGCGTGGAAGATCTTGGATATTACATTAGTTCCTTTCAACCCTTTGTTCTTCTTGGTGCTGCAATTTTTAGGCTATGAAAGCAATAGTGCCCAGGGATAACATTTGGCTGCCTGTCTATGATGACATTATCTTAGTAAGGTCACCATGGTCTATGGCTAGGGACTTAGGTTTCTGGATGTCTCCCACAGGACTGACTCACACCAAGTTCCCAAAGTTTTATCTGATAAAGAAATCAAAATGCCAATTCATCAAATTAGTATGAGAGATATGACAGCCAAGGAGACCGGAATAATCTTATCTCTTTGGTCAGCTTATTATCTTCCTGTAGGAGGAACTAAATGAGAAGACAAACAATAATCAGAAGATTGTTTGGTGAGTGTAGGATGCAAGCAGAGGGAGGAGAGATGCTGTTTAGAAGATTATATATTTGGCATTGGATACCCAGCTTCATCTATCTATCACTGGGAGCTGCACCATCAGAGGACAAGAAAACCACATTGTGGGTCAAAGCAGCTTTATCCTCTGAAAAGTCCTAGATGGTTACCTCCAGTAAATGGCCTCTAGAAAGCTGATTTTCTACACACATTTTATTGAAATATTCTTGCTTTGGGTATTGTCACTTAATTATTACATTAAATCCTACTCTTTATGACATAGGGATGCTCATCCTCTGAAGGTGATATCTCTGTATTTTTTATTTGATTCATTGCATATTAAATTTATGAGTTTGAGCCACAAAGTTCATGGATTATCTCACTGCAGTCTTTCTATACTAACAGTATATAGCATGTAGCAGGGTCCTCCAACTTTAGCACTACTGACATTTTAGGCTGGGTAACATTTTGTTGTGAGGGGCTGTTCTGCACATTATAGGATGTTTAGCAGTATCCCTGTCCTCTGCTCACTAGTTGTTAGTAGCAAGCCCCCTCCCTCAGTTGTGACAACCAAAAACGTTCCCCAAGATTTCAGAATGTCTCTTGGGACTCAAATCACTCCTGGTTGAGACCCGCTGGTATATAGGATAGACGGATGAAAGGAAAAGAAGTTAGCTTCTAATTCTTTTCAATAATCTAGAGCAAAAAGCATTCAACCCATTTAAGACAGATTCCAGCTTCATACAACTGACCATTCAACTTTATTCCTCTGAGGTTACCCTTACCATAATCAAGGTGTTTATAAAAAGCAAATCTTAACTCAGAATTTTTTTCCATAAAATTACTGTGTTTAACTATCTTTCCAAGCAAGTCACAGTTTTCTCATATCTTCTTGGGAAGAAAATTTATAGCACCTTAGTAGACTTTTGCTCAGTTATACAGATCGTCCTATTTTTATTGGGAGAGAACAATATTTCAAAACATGAGATCTGTACAGTATCTATCAAAAAGCCCACAACTGATTCAACTCTGAAACCTAACTAATGTGCATTTTAATTTCCTTTTATTGGAAAGCTGGGTCATAGAGCTTAGGATAGAAGAGATCTTCTAGTCCAACAACTTAATTTTCAAATAAGGAAAATAAATCCCAGAAGTAAATTGATGTGCCTCTAAACAATAATAAAAGGATGATTTGAGCTCAGGTTTTCTGACAACAGAATGTGGTTTTATACTATATAATTTTACACTTCCACATATGTGCATAGGAGGTATTTTGGGGTTTCTACTTCAAGCAAAATAGAAATGATGGTTCATAGATTACGTATGTCTCCTACTCGTCTGCCCCGTAACCGTACCTTTTTGTGCTTTTATAACATATTTCAATACATTTCCCCTGCCCATGATCAGTCCCCTGGCTATATCTACTATGAGCATGAAGTGCATTGGGTTTGGATCAGGACCTTAAAGTTTTCTGGTCCAGCTGACAAGTACTGTCATCTTAGGACATGAAGACTGCCTCATCCATCAACTTATTGGAATTCTATCCCCAACATTAAAGAACTATTTCTTTGGCTTATGTCCTTGCAACTTGTTAAAATGGGAACAATTTCTTATGAATGGCCCCAGTCCACAAAGCTTCAGTTCCTAAAAGATACATCCCTAGATGTCCTACCCAAATGCATGACCTAGTCTTAGACAGAAGTATTATCTCATTCTCATCTTCTGTTTTAAAATACATCTTCCCATCCTTTTGAATCATCTATATCCCTGCCCTTTTTTTCCCTCTAAGCTATGCCCCAACCCTGTTAGTTCGCCAGAATTACAAAAAGAGTAGTCTTTCCAACAGAAGGTGTACATTATTTTCACTGCAAATTACCAACAGCAGCCAAAAGCCCTTTGCCAAAAGAGCTATCCTCTGAAAGTAGGACTACAAGATCTTTTTTTTTATTCTAGAAATGATTAGATTTTTCCCTACCAATCAAAAAGTCCTAAAGCAAGCCCAGTGATGCTTATACTTGGGGAGAATGGAGCAACCTGGTTGGGGGATTGTATTTACCTGCATTCAAGCCCTAGGAGCAGTTCTGCATTTCTATGGCAGTTCCCCTTTTACAGGAAGGAAGAGGGCAATTAGCCAGATAAAATATAATTATTGCTGAGGTATATATCATTCATCTTGAGCTAACGAGATCATTTCCAGAAAGATTTTGTTAGCAAAAGTGAGAAAAGGGAAGGACTGTAAGGAGAAAGGTCAGAAAAGGAAAATAATGCAGTGCATGGAAAATTCTATGTGTAAAAGAACAAGCTGTGTAAGCACATACTGAATTCAGGTGAGAATTTCAGAGAATGTTTTGCTGTGATATTAGCATTTTGAAGGGCCAATGAATGTTCTTTTTAAGTGTATTTGTTAATTCATTATTTTAAAATTTATTTTTAATCAGTCTGACTTTGAAACTTGGCATTTCCACCATCCATATTAGGAATTGGTCTCTAGAGTCAGAAAAATCAGGTTTTAAAATACCAGCTCCACTCCTTATTAGATATGGGACTGGTACAAGGTTTTTAATTATTCTAAAATTGCATTTCCTCATCTATAAAACGGAACCAATCCATTAATAGAGTCTGGCTTAGATACTCAATAAAGGCAAAAAAGATGGATAAATGGTTATGTGGGTGGGTGGGTGGAAGAATCTGAAACTCTGGATCTATCAGAAGAAAAAAAATATCATCTGAATTCTTACATAAAGAAAGCAGCTTTGTTTTGTTCGCTCTCATCGACAGTGAGAAAGAATTAAGAGTTCATTCTTCAGGAAGGGCATGAGACCTCAGCTATCAATATTGAAGAAAATACAACTTCACCTGTCTTGAGTGTTTTTGCTCTAAGGAAGTGTTTTACTGAAGTGGTGGCACAGGAATTGCCTAAGAACTTTGTTCTGGATTCTGAGCACCTCAAATAGATTGATTTTCTCTCTAAAGAATCAAGCCCTTGAAACTTGCTATGTGATACTACAGGCACCTCTTCCTGAGCTCAGTGGCCAGGCAGAGCCCAGTCTAGCCATGGAGCTGGCCTTCCATTTCCATTTCAACAAAATTAGAAGGCTTTCTTTTTCTGAATCAGTAACTGGCTGGCAGACATGGCACAGGGACATCTCACAGGGTCCTTTGGAGGAGCAGGCAATCTAACTGTTGATGAAGGGGCCACAGCAGCTCATTATGTAGAGAAATTTTCCTCTCTGCAGCAGGAAGGTAAGGAGTTGTGCTTCATGCTGGTGAGCTGATTGTTCGGCTCATTCCAGTTAGTACTGTATCCAAATGGAATAATGTATTTTTCCTTAATTCTTCCAGTTATCCAAATACTCAATGGGAGAATGCATACTTTCCTTCCAGATGGAAGCGCAGAATTCCTCTCTGCTATGAGGCCTGGTGATTAGTGCTACCAGATTAACGCTGCCTGCAATTCTGCTTTAGGTGTAGCATACGTTGCCAGCATGCAATTGCCCTCAGTATCACTAATTAAAGAGGGGCTGCACTCCCTCTCCCTTGCTTCCTTAACGACCTCACTACACAGTGAATCCCATCTGGAAGATGCTTACAAGTCCCCTAGCACATATAATTGTACCCAAGATAGGGTTTAGGGCTCCTGCCAATAGGTCAGATGTCACACCTTGGGGTGGAGAGGGCTCCCTGATTGGAAGGGAGGTAGGGAGAGTGGATTTGGAGGCAGTTTTCCAAGCAAAGAACAAGTATTGACTGTGTGCCTCTGATTCAGTGCTACAGATGAGTAAGCAATAAGTGTCCTTAAGGGGCAACAACAAAAAAAGCAAGTCAGCCAAAGAGCATACATCTCTATCCACCACAGCCCGATGGTTCTGACAGGGATCTCTGAAGGAGGTAGTACATTGAATCAGCAAAACTTCACTTAACCCTGTCAGTTTGATGGCCCTGCTGTGGAGAGAGTGACAGATGTTGCAACAGTAAGAGCAGTATACTTTAAATGCAGGCAACATGGGGCTGTTTTTTGTTTGTTTGTTTGTTTGTTTTTTTAACATTGAGTTGCAAATCCCAAGGCAAAAGAGGCAGGGGTGTGAGAAAAAGAGGTAGGGATTAGATTTGAAGAGTTTCCACGGTAAAAATATTTGATGAGAATTTAACACTGGAAAATTAACCAAACCAAAAAAACTAATTAACCAACCAACTAGGGTTTTTGTTTGTTTGTTCCCTTTTATGAAGTGATCTACAGAGGAGCTTAGCTGGGAAGGAGCGACCTCAAACAGTGTCCCCAAGGCAGGGGAATAAGGCAACCCAGAATGATTGAATGTTTAGCTTTTGCATTTAACCCTAATTGCATGAATGAATTAAAGTCTTTTAACTGAACTCTGTGGATGGACCCCTGACCTCAAGAATCTTACACTAAAGAATTTCTCTAACAGCTTTATTGAGGTATAATTTAGATCCCATGAATTTCATTCCTGGTGAGTATAAGATTCAAGGATTTTTAGTACATGTGTACAGTGCACAATCACCACCACAATCCAGTTTTGGAATATTACCATCATCCCAATTTCCTCATGTCCACCTAGAATCAACCTTCCCACACCTCCTCCCAGCCCCAGTCCAGGCAACCACTAATCTTCTTTCTTTTTTTATATGTTTTTTTTTCTGGACAATTCATATAAGTAGTACCATGTAATATGTAGTCTTCTACATCTGACTTATTTCACTTAGCAGAGTGTTTTTGAGATTCATTCATCTTACAGCATGTCAATTCTTTTTTCTTTTCTTATGGTGGAATAGTGTTCCGTTGCATGGATATACCACACTTTGTTTATCCATTCATTAGTCGATAAACATTGAAATTGTTTCCAGTTTGGTGATATTATTCATAAAGCTGCCACATTCAGATCTGCAGTTCTAGGGACCATCCACAACTTCTTGTACATGGGCCATTATTATATTTTTCAACTTCAGAATTTACATTTGGATCTTTTCATAATTCCCATTGCTTTGTTGAGATTTTCTATTTGTTGATTCTCTGTCATCATATTTAATCTTTTAAACATAGTTTTCTTTAAGTCCTTTGAACATATTTTTAATAGCTACTCTGAAGTCTTTGTCTACTAATTCCAACATATGGGTCCACTCAAAAACAGTTTCTAGTGACTTCTTAAAATTTTTCTGTGTTACATTTTCCCATTTTTTTTTGCATGTCTCATAATTTTTATTGAAAGTGGGAATATTTTAGACAAGCGATGACAGTAATTGAATTGAATTCTGATATGTCCTACCTATGCAGAAATTTTTGTTTCTGTAGTCTTTTCGTTTTTTTTAAATTTCATTTTGTTTTTTAGTAATTTGCTGTGAATAAATCTACCAAATCTATTTCCCTTGTGTGACTTCTACTGTTTCTACTCAATTTTTTTTAATTTAAATTTTATTTTATTCATGGCTTCCTAGGGGTCGCACTATTCTGCATAACTTACTGATCAAACAATGACATTTGAAAAGCTGTGCTAAACACCTCAGTTCAGTAAGTCTCTACCCTCTGACAATGGATCTGTGTATATGTGGGGGAGGACATTCACATTCATACAGTTTTTAAGCCAGCTCCAGCTTTTACTTTCTGCAGGTCCTGTTGCACATGTGTGAGGACAGAGTCAGACACCAGCATGTAGACAATTTAGATTCTCTTTGGTCTGTTTTGCATGTGTGCACAGCTTTCTTGTCAACTAGGGACCAGTGGGAAAGTTATCAAGACCCCTTTTTGCTGTGTCATTTCTCAGATTTCTCTTCTAAGTTTCTGTCTACTCTGCCACTTTCTTACTTGCCCAACTAGGTCTACACCTCTG
The DNA here is from genome assembly GCF_000442215.2 of Lipotes vexillifer. Taxonomy (NCBI): domain Eukaryota; kingdom Metazoa; phylum Chordata; class Mammalia; order Artiodactyla; family Lipotidae; genus Lipotes; species Lipotes vexillifer. The sequence continues at coordinate 624,224 of NW_006770132.1, forward strand.
ATTAACTGAACAACTAGTCTTTCATTCTTTTGTGACAGAAATAGCTAACATTACTGACAAAGCTGTTAGTATGGGGTATTTTTTTTTTTCCTGCTTGCTGTAAATAAAATCAACCCTCTCCATCAGTGAAGCTTCTGGTTTTTATGAACTGGCCTATTCTGGTGGAAAAAATGGCACAGGCTTTCAGTTTTTACCCCAAATTCAGTATTTTTTCCATGAATAATTGCTTCCCAACTTGGTGTATGCAGTTGGTTAATTTCCAAAGCCCTGAAATTGTGTGTGTGTGTGTGTGTGTGTGTGTGTGCGCGTGTGTGTGTGTGTGTTTTACAATTTTGTCCATTGTCATAGCTGATTTTTGGGGAGAAGATTTGCTGAGAGGCTTTGCCATATTAGAAGTCTTGTCTCAAAAAGTTATTTTTGAGAGAAGGAATGAATGAATCATCAGTAAAAATGTAGCTATCATAGATCCCCCATTAAAGAAAATTGACATGCTCATCTTTTTTATTATGTGATATCAAGTCCCCTCGTGACTTTAATTCACATCTCGGAGTACTAACACCCCTTTTAATATTTAGTCCCCAAAACTGGATGCAATATTGCGGGCATGGTCTCACTCATTCAGGTAGTTATAACTTACCCGTTCAGGTAGTTGTTAACTTACCCATATAGAATGGATTTACTGAGAATCTGTCGTTCAGTAGTAGTAAATAAGAAACAATAAAAGTTAATCTTTTCAATAGATTTCAATAGATTCGTTTGGGCTCAGGCAGAGGATCCATGATGGGAAAGTAGTTAAACACTAGATTAAGTTTCCATAGGAGAAATTTGGGATTGATATTTTAACTGTCTTTATCCTTCAATCTTTAATGATGGCAATAGAAACCTCCACAGGGGAAAAAGGAGAGTGTAATAATATTGATAAAAGCCAGCATCTCCTGAGAACTTTTCATGTTCTAGGCATGATTTTAGGTGTTTTACAGGTAATTTCTTTTGGATCTTTGCAACCCTACTGATGAAAAAACTGAAATCAGCTGGAGTAATCAACCTGGCTGAAATCACAGAGCTAGTAAAATTTGACTGTGGATATTCTGGGATCCAGATCTAGGCACTTATTGAGTATGCGGTGAGGCTCACTACCTAGTAAAGGGAGCTTTCTCATTGGAAGCTAATCTGGGAATGCCTTGCTTTATATCCTTGCCAGTTCTGAAGGAGATTGAAAGAATACTGGTGTAAAATTTTAGAATCCAGCTTACAACACATTTTAGTGGTACAAGGTTCCAGTTTATGTAAATTTCTCTGCTTTGCCTCCAAAAATTACCAGTCCCTAGGAAAGGTGGCTAAGAAGCCGGCCCCCTGGCTGCTGAAGCATCCAGACTGCTATGCACATCAGGAGTACATTCTGCATAATAAATAGCCATCCCTCCCACTAGAACAGTTGCACACAAATCAGGATGGAACAGGGGAATTCAAATCAGCATTGCTGGCAGCCACTGAATCTGAGGCCATTTGATAAATGGAACAGGGGTTCTGAAAATAAGGTGGTACTTTCTAATGATTTTTTTTTTTTGGCCAATCTTATGCAAACCACAAGGAAAGAATCAGAATAACAAGTCACATGAAAATAATATTGCTGAAATCCTGATAGACCTTATAACGGATGAAAATCATGTCTGGAACGGAGAAAGTGGCAGCTCTGGCCAATTTTATCCCCCAAGTCCCGGAAGTGACAGAAACAGCTCAGGCTATGTCAGGCTTAGCCTCTAGGACTCGTTGGGACCATTTCCAATAACTCTGAGGCCAAATCCTCATCCTAGGAAAGCAAAACTACTCCTGTCTTAGCAGCACCATGCTTGCCTTAGAAGTGGAGTAGGGCCTCTGTCAACGATATGCTTGAATTTTAATGGGAGGTAATAGAAGGAGCTGCCCTTTTTGACCTTTTTACACTTCTGAAAATAAAGAAGGATTTGTAACTCTTCCCACTGCTTCTCCAGCCAATCATTTTGGCCTAGGAGACTTCAGTGCTATTGCCTTGTGGTTTCCATAGCATAAACTGATCCACTTACGTGGTGGTGTGATGCTCTATCTCTTTCAACCCAGTTGAACACAATGGGAAGGATAAGAAGACTTTGTTAGTCTATATCCCAACACTGTTTAGCACAGGCTGAAATGCACTGATAATTGGATTCAAAAGGAGAGTCGTTTTAAAGGCTTGGGAAGTAGCAAAATGTCACCTGCCTTAGGCTGTGGACATTACTTATTCATTCTTTCATCCATAATTTTATTAAATAGTGTCTGTACGTGGCATGGATTAAATATCAGAGGAATTACCACTATGCAGGGGACATGTTCATTGCCGACCTATCTCTGTCAATTCCACTCCCTCCCCCATCCTATTTTTCACTCAGGTCCTACAACACCTATGACATGTCATTTTTGTTAATAGGACTTAACTGAACTTCACCAAAGAACCAAGTACCTAACTGCCCTCATAACACAGGTGCCCCACCTGCCATGTTTTGCCTCTCTCTGTTTTGTTTACTCTGTTTTAGATTATTCTTTCTCCATCAAGATCCATCTTTTTTTCCTCTCTCTCTCATTTTCTCTGGAATCTTCCAAACATTTTTATTAACACAGAGAATATTTATTGGTATTGGCACTTAAATTCTCTGTGGTAATTTCCCTCTACTATAAAGTGGGAAGGATAAGAGTACCTATTTGATATATTGCCGTAAGGCTTAAATGAGATAAGTAGCATACTTACAATAATACATACCACATGGCAAATGCTCATTAATTACTCTTCATATCATGTGATCATTCCAAAAACGTTTAAAAATTACACAGCAATTTCCTTCTGGTCACCAACAATATAAATAATAGGTAACATTTGTAAATTAGACACCATGTGAAGCACTTTCTCACATTAGTTATTGCCACGTCCATTTTATTGATAAGGGTACCAGACTGTAGAAAATCAATAATAGTTCTCTGACATCACCTCTAAAATATGTTTGGAGGGGCTTTTGATCAACTGTTGGGTGGACTAGATATATAAGGTACTTTAGACCATCTGATTAAGGATGAGTGATACCACAAATCACAGCAGTGGAAGGATCACCCACTCTTATCCCTTCTAAGTGCTTTACTGATAGCATCACCATCATTTACTATTTTGGGAAAGAGGGCAAGAAGTGGAAGAAGTGCAGATATAAAGCCTGGAGAGAAAATTGGGAGCTGGACCTGTGGGCTCTCTTGTTCCTGAGAATACAAGTCAGGATTTGGGGCAGGTGCTGATCCTATCTTGCAGCTAAGTCTGCCAGGACTGGTTCACCCTGCCCACTTGACCCTGTAGGATGGGGCCACAAATGACTCTGATGGGGGCAAACAGTGAAGACAGATCCATCACATGGTCAAGGACAAGACATCACTGCTCAGCCGTAATCCTTGAGAACTGGAAATGGTGGATGAAGTGACAAAATACGTATTGAACCTGTACAGTGAGTGAACCTTTCTGTCTTCCCAGGATTTTCTGAAAACTCTTTTATAAGAGCAAGCATTTCTGACCAAATCTGCCAGTCTTAGTTCTACCTGACTCACAAAACCCCCCAATTCTCCCATCCTCAAGGTCTCTAGGGTGGTAACTGGCTTGATAAAGAAAGAATCTGGGTCTGGACAGGAGTAGTAGCCAGAAAGAAAGGCAAGTCATCAGTCTGAGCCTGAATCAGGGAGGGATGAGAATAGTGATCAGTGGGGTAGGCAACGAGGGATGCAAGGAGCCGTTCTAGACGAGTGACAGGGTGACCAACAGAGATTTGGGTTTAATACAAGATGACGGAGATGGTGGTAAGTTCAGACTCATTTTAGTGAATGGTTTGACTGCAGCAGAGGGAGGTTCGTATTTTTATTAATTTCTGAATAGGCTGTGATGCCTACCTTGCTCACCATTGTCACAGCACCTGCCATAGTGGAGCAACTCCATTCACATTTGTTGAATGGATGAATAGATGGCTGATCATTTCCTGAGAGTCTCCTAAACAGGAGGTCTCATGACCTCCTCCACGTCCTGGAAAGTCTGTTCTCACCAACCTCCAATCTCCTTGCACTATGTGGACCATGAGACTTGAAGGACACTCAGCTACTCTGCCAATGCCCCTTTTGAATTAGCATTGGTTATCCTCCTTAATAATATTCTTCCTACATTCCTGGGATTACTAAAAACCCCAGGGCTTGCTTCATTTCAGCAGGCCTAAGATCTGAGGTCGTAGTCTAACAGGTGATAATAGGAAGTGCCCACCATACCATCCCGTGAACCCTTTTCCTGGAAGCCAGGGAGAGGAATGAGGGGAGGGGCAGTGGAGTAGATCCCCTACCCATAAGGCATCCTGCTTACCAAGGTTTGAAGAAGTGGTTCTCAGTACGAGCTGCACATTAGAATCACCAGGGGAACTTCTAACATGCCCATACCCCACCCTGCATTGATTATATGAGAATCTTGGGGTGTGAGGCTCAGGCTTGTTTTTTTTTTTTTAAGCTCCCCAGGAGGATTGTATCGTAGCCAGAATCAAAACCCAATGAGTTATAATTCTCTAACTTTGCTGCAATCAGAATCACATGGAGAGATTTCAAAAATCCCAATGCCCAGGCCATGCTCCATACCAGATTTAAATCAGATTCTCACATATATATGGAATCTAAAAAAAAAAACAAAAATGGTTCTGAAGAACCTAGGGGCAGGACAGGAATAAAGACGCAGGCGTAGAGAATGGACTTGAGGACATGGGGTAGGGGAAGGGTAAGCTGGGACGAATTGAGAGAGTGGCATGGACATATATACACTTCCACATGTAAAATAGATAGCTAGTGGGAAGCAGCCACATAGCACAGGAAGATCAGCTCGGTGCTTTGTGACTACCTAGAGGGGTGGGATTGGGAGGGTGGGAGGGGAGATGCAAGAGGGAGGGGATATGGGGATATATGTATATGTATAGCTGATTCACTTTGTTATAAAGCAGAAACTAACACACCATTGTAAAGCAATTATACTCCAATAAAGTTGTTAAAAAAAAACATCCTATCATCTGGGGCAGGGTCTGGGCATCCACATTCTTAAAACTCCCCAGTTTATCCCAGTGAGCAGCCAAGTTTAAGAGTGAACAGTTTAGGAGAAGGTGGGGTGTATATGCCCTTGGTATGCTGAGCCATTGTTACTTGCTAGTTGAGTGACAGTGAAAAGTACTGATTTGGGGCTTTGATCAAAACAATATCATATGCCTGATACTCACACAAGATTCAGCCTTGATATGAAAAAGGATTATTGGTTAAGCAAGCAGTGAAGAGCTAATTATTTTTTATATCATGATTCCTAGGCATCAGAAATAACAGAAATAAAATTAGATATTATTGCTTTAGTGCCAGATCCTCACAGCAATCCTGAGAAGTGGATAATATTACTCTAATTGTAGCAATGAAGAAATGGATGTGTAAAGAAATTAAGGAACTTGGGCAAGGATTGCCCAGGGCTTAAGAGTTGGAATTAGGATCTGAACCATGGTATAATGACACCAAAGCTCAGGCCCTGCTTACTACACTTGTTTGCTTTTATTTTTTAAGAGCTGATTATAATATAATTTACATACAATAAATTTCATCTATTTTAAGTGCACAATGATTTCTAGAAAATTTACAGAGTTGTGCAACCATCACCACTTCTAGTTTTAAAGCATTTCCAACGTCCTTAAAAGATCCCTTATGCCCATTTACTTGACTGACTTTTAAAGAACATTGGACTAGAAGGCTGAATACCTGGGCTTTACTCCCAACCCTATCATTTACATAGTCCTCTGACCTTGAAGAGTTCCTTAACTTCTCTGAGTCTCCTTTTTTAAATTAGTCACTTAGAGGTAATAATCCCTGCTATAGGATAAAGGTCAATTAAATATCACATAGAGAAGTGCTTGGTAACTAAGAAGAACTAAAGAAGTGGAAAGTACTGCACTTTTTTTTTTAACATGCTGAAAAACATTTTGCACCTTCCAAATGCCTTAGATCTGAAACTGACCTCAGAGAATTGCAGTTAACTGCAAGACCAGCTGTTCTTCCCTCTTGCCCATTGTTCTCCTGTGCCAACACCCTCACTCCACTGAGGTTTGCGTAACTACACTCCTTTGGGAGTTAAAACCTGCACTAGCCATCATAGCTGGTGAGAGTGTACATCCCTCCTGAGCGCTAGTATGGCTCAGAGCTCTGTTTGGGGTCTTCAGGGGGCTTTGCTGTCCCTGGCAGAAGCCTGGGGTGCCCATACACTCCTGTAATGACTAGCTGTCAGGGAGACGCATGGTGTCATTTTAGCAGGAGAACAAGAACAGATGAGGTGGATGGTGGTATTTCTCCAGCCTCTTAATTAGCACTGATGGGTGAAGAGAAGCCCAGCTCAGATGCATTCCATCACGGCTGCTGGGGAGTGAGGCTAAAGGTTTATGGTATTCATCTACGTCCCAAATAAGCAGTCAGTGTGGAGCTCAGCATTAATGCCCCCAACCTTCTTTTACTTACATTGCTTTAATTCTTTGCCTGAGCTGTTTTCCTACTTTCTTATAGCTTAGATTATGAACATCCTGAGGGCATATCTTCTTTAGTCGTATGATTTATTCTAGCTACCAGCATTGATAAGTGTTCACTGAAATATAAATAGAGCTTGAATCTTCATGCAATTTCTTATCTGTCCTTATTTCCTCCAGCTTGCAATATTTGGAAGTCTTATCTACCATATAGCTAAAACACCTAGACATTCACAGACTTTTCACCTAGCATCTCAGAGATAGTCATCACTGCCTTCTGATGACTCCTGTGATATTTTACCTAGTTGTGATTTTCCGCCCATCTCCCAAAGTGTGTCCGTGTTTAATGGCCCATCCAGCACATAGAGAAGATGAGAACCTTCTAGGGCCAGACAGAGTGATAGTTGGGACACTTAGCCCCCTAACTCTTTTGAAAATGCCAATTGAGAAGACCTGCATATATTGTTCAGGTCCTGGAATGTTGTCACATTTCTAAGAGTGCCCCAGAGCTCCTATTCTACCTCCTGGATGAGGCACCCATGTGAGAGCAGTGGGGCTTCCTCCTGAGCATCAGGCAGATTTCAGTGTCCCCAGCCACAATGTGAAGCAGGAACAGACAGCTGCACAGGGAAAGGCAATGGTGATATAAATACATGTTTAATTGCACATCAATTACAATTACTAGGCTGCATTTATTTAACTGCAGTATAATTAGAGCAAAAGCCTTGATTCAATCATAACCTTATCAAACACAGATCCTGTCATCTTCCTGTGCTTGTGCCGTCTGTGTTTCCCTTTGTGCCAACTGCCAAGGGGAAGGGTGATGGCAGTACCCAGTTGGGGCAGGAGGCCCCCGCCAAGGATTCTGTCCGCATTGGGGACCCCTGATCAGAAGCTGTAGAGCGGGTCA
>NW_006770132.1:631717-730592 GCF_000442215.2 Lipotes vexillifer
GTTCAGAACCTGTAGAGCGGTTCATCTTGTCTCTTCTTTAGCAGCTCACCGTGAGAGGGCCTGATTAGCTAGAATGACTTATTGAAAATATAACTCATCCTTGATGGCAGGCTTCATAACCCGGGAGCCCAAGATTAGTAAGGACATTACATAGGTTCAGCCTCCAGAGATGAATCACTCCTTGGAATGTACCCTCTCATAGTTCCTATGTCTGATTTCTCATCAACGTGGATGGGCCCTGACTTGACATTGCCGCAGAGGGGTGGCAGTAGGCAGGCAGACTATCTTTCACTGTTAGCTCCAGGCTGAGTTTTTGTTCACCTCCCTCTCTCTTTCATTATCTCTTGGCTTTTCTGTCCCTGGCTCCCTGGAGGCTGAAATGCTGTTTTTTAAGTTTTCTGAAGGAGAATGCCCTCTTCCTGGGAGCGTGCTTAAAATCAGTCATCTGTTGTACCCTGCCCAGCACAAACATCCCAGGTGGACAAAGGGGTCCTTTCTTCAATGACCTTCTGCATGGTGACCAGGAGGGGGAGTGGAAACAAACTTCATCTCCATTTTACGGATTGGAATGTGAAGGTCTAGTTCCAAAAACCAACCCTAGCAGAGACAGACGCGAACAAAAACAGGCAAATGTCTTAATGTTTGCTCTTGGCTAATTTTCTCCTTCATGCACTTATTTCCTACTCTTCCAGCCAAACAGAAAGCAGGTACATTTCTGGAACTTTAATATTAATAAGTAATGTGTATTGAGTACCCACTCTGTGACAGGCAGTGTTGATGCATTATCCTTCACAGCAAAGTGCAGTGTAGCCACTATTATTATTTCCATTCCACAGATGAGAAAAGAGGTTAATTGTCTGGCTTGAGATCACAAAGTTAGTAATGCAGTGACCGCTGTTGTGGAATGCAAGATTAGGGCCAACACTGCATTGCACACTTTTTGTATTTTGTCTCATCTTATTCTTACAACGTTAAGGACGAGGCATTATTCTCACATTGCAAATAAGGAACATGAGCTCTGAGAGGTGAAGCTAATGCAGGAATTTTCATGACTAGAGATTGATGAAGCCATGTTTTGGACCCAAACAACTACGTGCTCTTTTCCATGCCCACTTGGTTCTCACCCAGTGGCCCTGTATTCCAGCAGGTGGCACCCCCAGCCATCTAGCTGTACAATCCAGAAACCAAACTATAAACTTCCCTCCCCTACCACATTGGATCCATCATCAATTCCTGTCAATTTTATATTCTCAGTACATCTCAAATATACATACCCATGGTTGGCATGCTGGTCCAAGCCATCATCTTTTATTTGGATTCTGACAGTTACTATCCAACTGGGCATCCTGTTTCTACTGTTTCTTCCATCCAGGCCATTTCCTTCGTATTAACCAGAGTCAACTTGAAAAGTGAAAATGTGTCCTACCACTCTTTGGCTTAAATTCCTCTAATGGCTTCCTGTCCTTCTAATGGTGAAGGTCATAATCCCTTCTGTGGCCTTCGTTCCTCTTCAGTGTGGGATTTCTACCCTTCTCTCTGATCTCTTCTCAGGAGAACCTCCTTGCCTCTGTGCTCTGGCCACTTGGTCTCTTTTCATTTCCTCTTACACATTCTCTCCCGAAACAGAAACCCTGCACATATTATCCCCTCTACTTCGAATCCCCTTCAACTCTTCTCATGTTCCTTTGTCTAGTTAACTGTTCCCCAGCTTTGAATCTCAACTCAAGAATGACCTCTTTGGGGAAAGCTTTCCTGACCATTCCAGATAGAACAGAACCTCCTGTCACATACTCACAGGACTCATCAGCTATTGATTTATACTTATGTGACTATCTCATCCATACGAAGCTCCCCACTAGGGTCTAAGATGTAACAGGGCAGGGACTATGTCCCTGGCACCCAGTATGGCAGCAGATACCTAGACGGTAATCAATAAGTATAGGTTGAAATAAAGACTGAATATACTCAATTCAGTCTAGACTCTCTTTCTTTCTTTATTTCTATCTGGCTTCCTCTTATTCCACAACCTCTTTACCACATCCCACAGCTGAGTTTCTTCTTTCACAATTTTTTTTTTTTTTTTTTGCGCTATAGTCTTGGTCTCTTGCCTTCACTATGAGCCCTAGCCAGAATTTTTCTTTCATTCCAGAATAATCTTTCCAGGTCCCCTTCTTCATTTTGCCCAGGTAACACCTTAGAGTCACTATACAAAGGTTGGGCTCCCTTGATACCACTTTGTCAAGTATTATAGAAGCCCATGCTGGTGATACACTATTTGTAGCACAGAGGTCAACATAAATCCCCAGGAGGGAGACATGTTGTTTAGTGGTAGATGAGGGTATAACAAGGAAAAAGGCAAAAACTCAGAATGAAAATGGAGAAATAATTGCTCAGAAAGAAGCACTAGCGTGAAGAAAAGCATTGAAAAATCAGATTTAATAGAGCCTCTTAAAACTCAGTGAGATGGGGCCCTGGAGAACATCCTTGGGAGATGGTTTACCAGCCCAAACCAGTGTTCCTTTAAGGCTGTGCCAGGCACTGTCCTAAATCCTGGAGCCAGCCAGAAACACAAAACAGATTCTGACCTCAAGGCAGTCTCAGGTCAAAGCCTGCTGGTGTGCAAGTTCATGGATATGCATGTATGTTATGTGGGCGTGTGTGTGTGTACATGCAGGTATGTGTGTGTAAGGGAGGTGGAGACTGGCTAAATTACAATGTGGTAAGAATCATTCATTCATTTACTCATGCATCAAATATTCATTGAGAACCTACTATGTGCAGGACACTGTTCTAGGCCTTGGGGTACAACAGTAAACAAAGGGTCAAAGCCTCCTGTGCTCTGAGAGCTTATAGAGCTGATACATGGGTTTAACTTTGAACAGTCCATGAACAGATGTTTCTAGAATTGCTAGTCACCCTGGATACCTGGAGCAGCTCTGGTCACACCCAGGCAGGGTCCTCCTTTACAGGCAGTGGTGGCTCAGACATTCCCAACCCATACAAAGAACTTTCGTGGGCACTAATTGAGCATTATTGTGCCAGATACTAGGGTAGAAAAATGAACAGGACACAGGGACTCTGCAATAAAGGCAAATCTTTCTTTTTATAAAACAGAGCTGTCCTCACCCAGAGGTGGTATATGGATGAGAGGGACTTTTAGCCCCTTCCCCCCACCCCAAATCATCTCCTATGAACAGCTACTATGCCATAAATTCATACTACTTGAGAAGCAGTCCTGTGAATTCAAACTTTGCTGCTAACAAAGCTGTTTGGTTTTGGTAAAATATTCTGAAATCTAGACAAGTTCTATCCTGTGAGGGTGCTAAGGGCATAGGATTTGTCCTGAGAGCGTCACTAACCATACCAGGTCTGGAGAAAGTCAGCTTAGAAGCAGAAAGGACACTTGGCAGAAAATGTACAAGAAGGGGTACATAGGTGATGGTGAGCATTTGAAGGCAGGGATGCAAGTGTGGAAGAAAACTCACACCTCCATCCTCTTGATGTTCTAGGGCTGATAAGCCTTTGGAGTCAGACACACTTGATTCGAAATTCCACTCCAGCACTTACCAGATGTGACCTTGGATGAGTTACAGACATACTCTGAGCTCAGTTTTACTGTCTGTAAAATGAGATGATGAGACCTCCCATCCAGGATTGTCAGAGAGAGAATTGAATCTGGAGTGGAAACGTGTGATACATGGTGTGTGTGTCTGCCTCTGAGTTTTACCTAGGTCTGGTCTTTTTGCTGTACCTTAATGATTGATTTGGGGGCTGGATACCCCAAAGCCCTACAGATCAACTGTGAACTCTGGGCAAATTACTAAGCCTCTCTGAACCTCTGTTTGGCATCCTTAAAAGGAAATAAGGGACAGCCCACCCCTGTGCCATATTTTAGAACTATAGAGGATGCATATGCAGCTCTGAGCTCACTACCCAGAACATGGTGAGTTCTCAATGCAGTAGAGGCATTATTACTATTAATTATCACAACTACGGCAAGACAGCTGCTTTCCCTTCATTTCCTTTTTGCAAGTGAAATTGTTAGGAATAAGGTTTTCCTCTGTCTTCTTAGTATATTTTTATGTATTCCTGTTTCCTACCAGCAGAGAAGTGAGAAAGAGTTAAACGCAGTTATAAAGCACAGAGGCTATCCATTAGGGTCTGATTTATAAATGTTTTACACTGTCATCCAGGCATATTGGCGCTACATGACTACAAATTATGCTTTGGTACCTGGTTCTGCAGCAGGAGTTGCTGTTCAACAGCCAGTCCCAGGGAGCCTGAATTTTGCTAGCCTCCACCATCACTGATTTTTCTTTTCTTCTATAAATGTGTGTCTATTTATGCATGTAGATATACACGTGTTCTGATGAACACATCCTCCTGTGCTTCTGAACGTGTAATAGGCCTGCCATCTGCCATAGGTAAATCTAGGCTCTGCTTGTGTCTCTTGTGGGCAGAAGGCAATATTGAGGTAAAAGCAGTTGATTGAGAGGCTCTTTGATTACCTGTTCCTTGGCATTGGCTGCTCTTTTGCCCCTGCAACCAGCCCATTCAGGGGGGCAGCTGAGGATAGGAAGCTGTGTCAGTCTTCCTCCTGCTCTTAGGGAAGTCAGTGGAATTCTAAGAGATGGGGCTTCTTGAGAAGGTTGTGGAGTTCACTTATTTTATTGCATGGATGGAGAGGGACTTACAAAGTAACCTTACCTTTCCCCAAGCCCCCAGAAACTCCTGAAGGCCACTGCTCTTGGATTCCTCCTGGGGGATTCTGATTCCCATTGACTGAGCCCCATTCTCTGTTCAGTTTCATTCAAAGGCATTTATTATACACCAACCATAGACAACAATACAGTGTCTGGGTGCTGTGGGGGAAATGAAAATGAACTAGACATGATATTTGTACACAGGGAGCTTGAAATCTAGCAGCTACTAACAATAATGCTTGACATATATTGAGCTCACTCTTCAAAGTGCCAAGGACTGTCTCAAGAGCACAGTATCTCGCTTAATTCTCATAACCCTGTGAGTTAGCTGATATTATTACACCTATTATATTGGTACTTGAAATGAAGCTTCAAGAGGTTTAGTGACTAGCTCAATTATAAGGAGGCTTTGGAGACAGAATGCCAAGGTTCAAACCCTAGCTTAAACAGTTACTATATTTGTAATTTTGGGCAAATTACTTAAATTTCTCTGTTACTTATTTTCTTCATTTATACAGTTGGGGTAATGCTGTTATCTACCTCATAGGCTTGTTGTAAAAACAAGTAAAATAATATAAAGTATTTAGTTGGTATATAGCAAGCACACCAAAAATGTTAGCTGATTTTTATTATAGCTTCATCAGTGTCCTCGATATGCCATCAGGATTTCTGAGAAGAGACGGATGTGTTTGAAACTCTAAAGCATTTATTTGCATTTATGAATTACTGTCAGGATTATACACAGGGTCAAACCAACTATATGGTCATTAAGTACCACAAGAATGGAAATATAACTTAACTCCAAAGACAGCAGTAACTCATAGATGCCAAGTCAAAGCTACAGAGCCAGGCACTGTCCTAGGTGCTGAGAATACAGCAATTAAAAGTGTATCTGTTCATCTTTCTCTAATTGCTTTAGGTGCAAGGTTAGGTTGTTTATTTGAGATGTTTCCTGTTTCTTAAGGTAGGATTGTATTGCTGTAAACTTCCCTCTTAGAACTGCTTTTGCTGCATCCCATAGGTTTAGGGTCGTCGTGTTTCCATTGTCATTTGTTTCTAGGTATTTTTTGATTTCCTCTTTGATTTCTTCAGTGATCACTTCGTTATTAAGTAGTGTATTGTTTAGCCTTCAATGTGTTTGTATTTTTTACAGACTTTTTCCTGTAATTGATATCTAGTCTCACAGCGTTGTGGTCGGAAAAGATACTTGATACGATTTCAATTTTCTTAAATTTACCAAGGATTGATTTGTGAACCAAGATATGATCTATCCTGGAGAATGTTCCTTGAGCACTTGAGAAAAATGTGTACTCTGTTGTTTTTGGATGGAATGTCCTATAAATATCAATTAAGTCCATCTTGTTTAATGTATCATTTAAAGCTTGTGTTTGCTTATTTATTTTCATTTTGGAAAGAAGATCAAAAAACCCCAAAGTTAGCAGAAGGAAAGAAATCATCAAGATCAGACCAGAAATAAATGAAAAAGAAATGAAGGAAACGATAGCAAAGATCAATAAAACTAAAAGCCAGTTCTTTGACAAGATAAGCAAAATTGATAAACCATTAGCCAGACTCATCAAGAAAAAAAGGGAGAAGACTCAAATCAATAGAATTAGAAATGAAAAAGGAGAAGTAACAACTGACACTGCAGAAATACAAAGCATCCTAAGACAATACTGCAAGCAATTCTATGCCAATAAAATGGACAACCTGGAAGAAATGGCCAAATTCTTAGAAATGGACAACCTGCCGAGACTGAACCACAAAGAAATAGAAAATATGAACAGACCAATCACAAGCAATGAAATTGAAACTGTGATTAAAGATCTTCCAACACGGGGCTTCCCTGGTGGCGCAGTGGTTGAGAGTCCACCTGCCAATGCAGGGGACACGGGTTCGTGCCCTGGTCCGGGAAGATCCCACATGCCGCAGAGCGGCTGGGCCCGTGAGCCATGGCCACTGAGCCTGCGCATCCGGAGCCTGTGCTCCGCAATGGGAGAGGCCACAACAGTGAGAGGCCCGCATACCGCAAAAAAAAAAAAAAATCTTCCAACAAACAAAAGCCCAGGATCAGATGGCTTCACAGGCGAATTCAATCAAACATTTAGAGAAGAGCTAACACCTATCCTTCTCAAACTCTTCCAAAATATAGCAGAGGGAGGAACACTCCCAAACTCGTGGCTTCTACAAAGCCACCATCACCCTGATACCAAAACCAGACAAAGATGTCACAAAGAAAGAAAACTACAGGTCAGTATCACTGATGAACACAGATGCAAAATCCCTCAACAAAATACTAGCAAACAGAATCCAACAGCACAGTAAAAGGATCATACACCATGATCAAGTGGGGTTTATTCAGGGAATGCAAGGATTCTACAATATACGCAAATGAATCAACGTGTGATACACCATATTAACAAATTGAAGGAGAAAAACCATATGATGATCTCAATAGATGCAGAGAAAGCTTTCGACAAAATTCAACACCCATTTATGATAAAAAACTTTCCAGAAAGTAGGCACAGAGGGAACTTTCCTCAACATAATAAAGGCCATATACGACAAACCCACAGCCAACATCGTCCTCAATGGTGAAAAACTGAAAGCATTTCCACTAAGATCAGGAACAAGACAAGGTTGCCCACTCTCACCACTCTCATTCAACATAGTTTTGTAAGTTATAGCCACAGCAATCAGAGAAGAAAAAAAAATAAAAGGAATCCAAATCGGAAAAGAAGAAGTAAAGCTGTCACTGTTTGCAGATGACATGATACTATACATAGAGACTCCTAAAGATGCTACCAGAAAACTACTAAAGCTAATCAATGAATTTGGTAAAGTAGCAGGATACAAAATTAATGCACAGAAATCTCTGGCATTCATGTACACTAATGATGAAGAATCTGGAAGTGAAATCAAGAAAACACTCCCATTTACCATTGGAACTAAAAGAACAAAATATCTAGGAATAAACCTACCTAAGGAGACAAAAGACCTGTATGCAGAAAATTATAAGACACTGATGAAACAAATTAAAGATGATACAGATAGATGGAGAGATATACCATGTTCTTGGATTGGAAGAATCAACATTGTGAAAATGACTCTACTACCCAAAGCAATCTATAGATTCAATGCAATCCCTATCAAACTACCACTGGCATTTTTCACAGAACTAGAACAAAAAATTTCACAATTTGTATGGAAACACAAAAGACCCCGAATAGCCAAAGCAATCTTGAGAACAAAAAATGGAGCTGGAGGAATCAGGCTGCCTGACTTCAGACTATACTACAAAGCTACAGTAATCAAGACAGTATGGTACTGGCACAAAAACAGAAAGATAGATCAATGGAATAGGATAGAAAGCCCAGAGATAAACCCACGCACATATGGTTACCTTATCTTTGATAAAGGAGGCAAGAATATACAGTGCAGAAAAGACAGCCTCTTCAATAAGTGGTGCTGGGAAAACTGGACAGGTACATGTAAAAGTATGAAATTAGAACACTCCCTAACACCATACACAAAAATAAACTCCAAATGGATTAAAGCTGAATGTAAGCCCAGACACTATCAAACACAAATGTAAGCCCAGACACTATCAAACTCTTAGAGGAAAACATAGGCAGAACACTCTATGACATAAATCACAGCAAGATCCTTTTTGACCCACCTCCTAGAGAAATGGAAATAAAAACAAAAATAAACACATGGGACCTAATGAAACTTAAAAGCTTTTGCACAGCAAAGGAAACCGTAAACAAGACCAAAAGACAACCCTCAGAATGGGAGAAAATATTTGCAAGTGAAGCAAGAGACAAAGGATTAATCTCCAAAATGTACAAGCAGCTCGTGCAGCTCAATAACAAAAAAACAAAGAACCCAATCCAAAAATGGGCAGAAGACCTAAATTGACATTTCTCCAAAGGAGACATACAGGTGGCCAAAAAGCTGCTCAACATCGTTAATTATTAGAGAAATGCAAATCAAAGCTACAATGAGGTATCACCTCACACCAGTTATAACGGGCATCATCAGAAAATCTACAAGCAGCAAATGTTGGAGAGGGTGTGAAGAAAACGGAACCCTCTTGCACTGTTGGTGGGAATGTAAATTGATACAGCCACTATGGAGAATAATATGGAAGTTCCTTAAAAAACTACAAATAGAACTACCATACGACCCAGCAATCCCACTACTGGGCATATACCGTGAGAAAACCATAATTCAAAAAGAGTCATGTAGCACAATGTTCATTGCAGCTCTATTTACAATAGCCAGGACATGGAAGCAACTTAAGTGTCCATCAACAGATGAATGGATAAAGAAGATGTGGCACATATATACAATGGAATATTACTCAGCCATAAAAAGAAATGAAATTGAGGTATTTGTAGTGAGGTGGATCGACCTAGAGTCTGTCCTACAGAGTGAAGTAAGTCAGAAAGAGAAAAACAAATACTGTATGCTAACACATATATATGGAATCTAAGGGGAAAAAAAAAGTCATGAAGTACCGAGGGGTAAGACGGGTGTAAAGACACAGACCTACTAGAGCATGGGCTTGAGGATATGGGGAGGGGGTAGGGTAAGCTGTGACAAAGTGAGAGAGTGGCATGGACAAATATACACTACCAAATGTAAAATAGATAGTGGGAAGCAGCCACATAGCACAGGGAGATCAGCTCGGTGCTTTGTGACCACCTAGAGGGGTGGGATAGGGAGGGTGGGAGGGAGGGAGATGCAAGAGGGAAGAGATTTGGGGACATATGTATATGTATAACTGATTCATTTTTTTATACAGCAGAAACTAACAAACCATTGTAAAACAATTATACTCCAATAAAGATGGTAAAAAAAGAAAAGAAAAAAAGTGTATCTGCACTTTGGGTTCAGAAAAACAAGTACTAGAACCTTGCTCCTTGTTCTCTTAGTTGTGTGTTGTTGTGCAAGTTACCAACCTCGATGGCAATCAGTTTTCTCCTGTTATGAAATTGGAATAACAACAGTATCTACCTCTTAGAATTATTTGAAGATAATGAATTGAAAGATACAAACCATAGTCGCTGCACAGAGCAAGTGCTAAGCAAATGTTATTTATGCAAATCCATTCTTAGGAAGGTCGTTGCACATTTACAGGCAAATGTTGTAACTTATAACTTAGCCTCCCCCCCCAAAAAAAACAACACTGTAAGATTAGTATTACTAATCAGGTCCTACAGATGAAGAGACTTAAATAGTTTACAGAATTAGCCTGAAGTGGAACAGTCATAAAATTGAATACTTGCTTTGAGTTCACATCACCATAATCCAGAGCAGATGTTCTTTTCACCATTTTGGCCACTAGCATTGGGTAACAATAATCGGTTTTGCTGAGGATGTACATACATGCAGACACTCATCAAAGGGTCAAAAGAAGAAGCCAGTGAAAAGCTGGTTGGGGAAAATGCCTTGCATAAGGAAAAGAACACCACATTGATTAGGCCAGACATTGTAGATAGAAACAAATGTAGTTGCTGGTTGATGTGGTGAGAAACTATGAATGAACAAATGATTTGCCGATAGGTTTACTGTGGGTAGAATTAGAAGTCATGGAGAAGCAAGTACTGCCATCTGGCAGGAGGTGAATTACTGTACCCACTCTTTAGGGACTTGAGAACAATTAGAGAGATAGATTCCATGCATATAAATAGAAAGAGCATGTGGAATATGAGTGCTATGAGGTGATAGATAACGCCACAGATAAATATTGGAGCTGGAAAGGCACATAGAGACTCTGGATAAATGATTCCTATAAATAAGTATTGCTCATAGATATTTCAGATGCCTTTCTATTTATGAACATTTCACATCCACCCCTAAGGAATTGTATATTTCCTCATCAAAAGGAAAAGCAACTGTGAAGCCAGTGACTGGATGTCTGATTAGAGCTTTAAACATTTACACCATGCTAGCTGCTGCAACCACTGCTCAGACTCTAGCTCTGAGCTCTTGGGGTAAAATAGATATCTCATTTATGACAAGACCAGGAAGCCATAGTAATTACTACTGGCGGAAGCTCACCACCAATGCCTGTTACTGAAAAAATGTCCTTATTTTCCCTAACTGTGATAAGTAAGGGAATTTACCATCCCTTACTCAAGGCAAAGGGTTTGGTCTGTGTAGGTGTTGGGAGGTCTTCACGTTGTTTATGAGACATGATACCCCTTATGAGTGACAAGACTTTGGTATTTTTAATTTTATCTTATTTATTTTTTTATTTTTTTGCGGAACGCGGGCCTCTCACTGTTGTGGCCTCTCTCGTTGCGGAGCACAGGCTCCGGATGCGCAGGCTCAGTGGCCATGGCTCACGGGCCCAGCCGCTCCACGGCATGTGGGATCTTCCCGGACCGGGGCACAGAACCCGCGTCTCCTGCATCAGCAGGCGGACTCTCAACCACTGCACCACCAGGGAAGCCAGGTATTTTAAATTTTAGAAAGCTCTGTATGGAACATGGGAATGGCACAATAATAATCTTACAAAGGTGATGATGTCTATGCAGTGTCTTCTAGAGAAAAACACATGGGCTTTAAGATCAGATGGACCCAAAATTCACTGTGTGATACTAAACAAGTTACATAACTGCTTCTCCTCAAACTTAAAGTGTGATGATAAGTATTTCATATATTTGTTGTGAGAATTAAATGTTATATGTAAAATACTTAGCCTAGGGACTGGCATATGGTAGGGCTTCAACAAAAGGTAATTGTTACAATTATTCCCAATAATCAGAACAGCAAAGTACTACCTGTTTGTCCCCAGTGCAGGCATCTTGGTGTATAGAGCATTTCTCACTAGTTAGATTACATAGCTTTGTATGAAGACAGAAACCAAAGTATCCATGAAATAGACAGCTGCCAGAGGTTCAGAGGTTCTTTATTTTTTTTTTTAGCAACTTTATTGGAGTATGATTGCTTTACATTGTTGTGTTAGTTTCTGCTGTATAACAAAGTGAATCAGCTATACGTATACATATATCCCCATATCCCCTCCCTCTTGCATCTCCCTCCCACCCTCCCTATGTTCAGAGGCTCTTTCATCTTGAGTTGTGTAGGAGAGAAGATCTACTTGCTCTAGCCTGATCCATTTGAAAAAAATAATCCAAGCCCAGAGGGGCACCTGAGCCTATGGCTGTGAGTTGTAGTAGAAGGAAATACCAAGCAGCACATTGATTTCTAGTTGTTTTTCCACTAACTTGCTTTGACTTATGGCAAAGTAACTTGAAGACTTTAGTTTTCCCATTGACAGAAGAAAGAAAGGAAGGAAGGGAGGGAGGAAGGATGGAAGGAAGTAAGAAAAACTATAGTAGCCAACATGCATCGAAGGCTCAATATACTCAGGATCCATTCTAAGTACTTTTTGCATTAGTTTATATCACACTGTCAACAACCCTATAACTTAAGGTACTTCTACCACCTTTTATAGTTGAGAAAATGGGTATTTTTGTAGTTTTATAGTTGAGAAAATGGGTATGCAAAGAGTTTCAGTAACTTGGCCATGGTAATTGGTATGAGCTGAGAGTCAGTCCTGGGCCATCTTACTCAGGAATTTGCCTTCATGCTACTGCACTAACCTATCTCCACTAACATCAAGGTATTGCACTCACTGAAGCTGTAAGTTACCTTTTAAATCTAAATGCCATAACTCCTCTGTAAATATTTCATGACAAGAGGACATCAGGAAATTATTAGTCACTGTCACCCCCTTAGTGGGGCATTCAACAAGCATGTGTTCAATGTGCCTCCCACATGCCAGGTGTCAGGGGTTACAATGGGCTCTCAACAGTGCAGCAAAGCACCCTGGATTCCATACCATTGTGGTAGGGATGTTTAGAAGGGACAGTTTATTAGACTAATTATTCTGTAATCAATCAGTGCTAGTGGTTGGAATATGGTATAGCAAGACAACTGAAAATATCTCTATATTTTGATTTTTATAGCACTTATCAGACTCTCAAATGATTAAATTTGTTTACTTATTTATTGCCATTCTTCCCTATGAATATTTATTCTCCCTGGAGCAGCGGACTTGCCGACTTGTTCACCATACAATCTCCAGCACACGTAACAGATTTGGTGCACTGTAGGAGTTACATAAACAGCTGTTGAGTGAATAGTGAATGAACACAACAATGATAGATCCTGCTATAACACTTTACATCATCTCCCTGAAGTTCAGGAAACGCTCGCTGGTATAATATTCCATTTGATATTCATCAGCAGCCCCAGGAGAGAGCTAAAATTGCACTCCTCATTTTACAGAAGAGAAATCAGAGAATCAAAAGGGTTCTTTGAATTACCCAAAGTCCTACAAAATGTAAGACTCCAACTCCTTTGATTCAGAGCTCCAGACTTTTTATTATGCCAGATTGCAAAGGAACCTATGATAACATTTTGGAGGTACCACTTAACTGAGCATTTCACCAATAGGCACGTGATATAATTGGACCAGAGATGTGAATATAGGCAAATGCAATCAATTTCTACCTTCTCAGTTCCATGATGGTCCTAAGGAAAAATGTAGAGTGCAAAGGGTTGAGGTGGATGACTAAGGTCATTTATTTAGTTTTGTATTTAGTTTTCTTTACTCAATATAGCTAAGAGAAAAATCCCATGTACCCAGAGCTAATTATTGCATTTCTTTCCCAAAGCAAAACTTTAGCTTCATCCATTAAAACCTTATGTTACAGCGTGTCATACTTATCAGAGTCCTATGCTCTGTGTACATCTGTACCTCCCTTTTCCCTAGTCCGTCATGTGTAGTATTTGCAGTCTATAGTTATCTTGTCCAGGCTCAAACTCTAGCTCTGCCTCTTTTTTTCTGTGCAGCTTTGGGGCTAGTTTGCTGGGTTACTTTGGGTTACCTGGGTTACTGGGGTTACTTTGGGGTGAGTAGCCTCTCTGTGCTTCAAATCTTCCCATGGTTACAAGAAGATTAAATTAGTTAATACATATGAAGTACTTAGTTCTAGGCCTAGCATGTAGCCAAGTGTTTGGGAACTCAGCCATAATCATTGTAATCATTTTTATTTTCATTGTTGTTGTTTGACATCCAGATGACCTTGCCTCAGCCATCTTTACCTCCCCCAGGTTTGCA
This sequence comes from Lipotes vexillifer, assembly GCF_000442215.2. NCBI lineage: Eukaryota > Metazoa > Chordata > Mammalia > Artiodactyla > Lipotidae > Lipotes > Lipotes vexillifer. The sequence goes on from NW_006770132.1 coordinate 645,563, forward strand.
CTGTAAGAAACATATCTCTTCCTACTCTGTCATTCTCTTTACCTCCCTTCTAAACTTTCAAACCACAGTTTCCTTTTATTATAACTCTAAATATACGAACAAGACCGTTTAGCTTCTCATAGCTGGAATATGGCTCAAAATAAACATTCCATTAAATGAATTAGAGGAGTCATCTTGTCAAATGAAGGACAATAGATTTTTCTTATAGTGACAGTGATCAATGTCTATCTATCACTTCCTCATGTACTATTTCTGAATTGTTTGTTGAACCTCAGTCCCAAATGCCATTCCCTTGATAGCCGGAGAAATGCTAATTCCATGTCAATATGGCATTGATCACACACTTGAAGGAGATGTGTAAATTGGGCTCTTATTTCTGCAAGCAAAACCAAGTAGGGGGAATGGTGGTTAATCCAACCACCGCCCACTTCTTTCACGAGTCTTTCAGCAAACAATTATTGAGCACTTACTGTTTGCCAAAGAAGGCATTGTGCTAAACACTGGTGAATCAGCAATAAATTGGATGTATATCTGACATCAAGGAACTCACTGAGAAAGGGTTTATTGCAGAGAAAAGACATACAGAGCATTACACAAGGCAAAAATTGTATAATAGAGTTATGCTTGATCCAGTGTGTTCCCATGAAGCTTGGGCTGCAGAATCAGGAAAGCTTCTCAGAAGGGCTATAAGAAGAGAATTTGGAAGGATGAATAAAAGTAAGGCAAGATAGAGAACGGAGCTATCATTTGATGAAATAACATCTAACCATATGAATATATATTCATAATGTATAAATTCGTGAATGCCTAAATATGCAAAGACATGAGGTAAGAGGGTAAAGCACTCTCGGGAGATATCTACTATATCAGTGTGGCTGTGATGTGGGGGTTGGGAGTGCATGGAGTGATACGGAGAGAGAAGGGTCATCTTATAAAAACACTTCCACATCATGCTGTAAGGATTTCGGTTTTGTCCATTTCTTAGGAGTGGGCAAATTCTATTTCATAATCACAAATGGTCATTACGGTTATAGAATTAATTGAAGTTTTACTCAGCCCTCAATTTTTCTTTGGCCATGTTGGTACTAGTCTGAATAATCCTAGCCTAGCACTTCTTTCAAGGCTGTGCTGAAAGTGCTGGCACTTCAATTTCCCTCTCGCCCAGAGTTGGCAGCCTGCTAGCTCTACATTTTACAGATCAACTCTCCTACCATGTAGGTGAGAATAACTTTCTGAATTCTATGGTATGCATTTCAGTTTATGGGCCATCCCAGGAATGAAGCATTCTGTATGTGTCAGTAACAAAAACAATAGTTAAAAAAATGTAAGTGCTCAATTACATTTGACATTTAAAATTTTATTTTCAGTAATGGTCTTTGATATTTTAGTGAAGGGATATAGTGCTTTGCTTGAGAGAGGACCATTTCACGTGAGGAAACTTATTAGGCGGAGGCCAGACTCTATAAAAAACAGAACAATAAAATGGCAAAATGTATGTGGCCTAAGTGGAGCTTTAGTGCCAGGTGTTTTTGGTTCAATTTTATTATTTATGGCATTGAACAAATAAATAGACATTCAAAAAATAAGATATTCATTGAATAAAAGCAGGGGAAAACAAATTAGCAGATATAATTTAAAGCAGAGGATATGGATAGGATTGAGTTTCAAGGTTTAAGGCACTGATCTCTCCCTTACATCAAAATTTCTAAGCTTTGTTGCAAATGCCAAATATATAGATCTCAATGAATCTAGAGCTATTTATAATGAGGAAAAGGGGAAATCACAGCCACCACAGAAAGGTAAGCACATATCTTAGTGTCTCACAGTGTCTGGATCTAGATCATGCTCTTAGGGCACTATCCATGGGATGTAAGATATAGTGTATGTTTTACAGTTTGTCAGAATGATGAATTGTCAATGTGGCTAATCCAGTATATGATCAAAAAGGGAAGTAAAGATGTAACACAGGCATCAGGTGAGGTTGAAAAAATAAACATACACACACACAGAGTTAAAAACAAAGGAACAGGTATAGAAGTGGACTGTAGATGATTTTGTTCAGTAGGTCATAAAAGGAGCTTAAAGCGCTCTGAGGTCACCAGAGGGCATTCATATGTGGCACCAGCTTCATGGTGCAAGACTCTCATACAGCTCTACCTAAGGCACACAAGACTGCAACTTCTTGGGTCTTTCCAGATGTGAAGTCTTGTTAGTAAAGCAATTAGCAGACCTTTTATGACATTCTTCATAGCACCAAGCCAAGGGAATTCTTTCAGATTTAGTAGCTAGAAGCCATGGAAGAAGAGGCCAGTTTCCCAAAAGTGTGTTACACATGGTACACATTCAACTATGACAGAATTCTAAATACTTGAAGATCTAGTTAGCATTAAGTGAAATAAGTCAGACAGAAAAAGGCAAATACTGTATGATATCTGTATGTGGAATCTAAAAAATATAACAAACTAGTGAATATAACAAAAAAGAAGCAAAATCACCGATACAGAGAGCAAACTAGTGGTTACCAGTGGTGGGGGGGAGGGGGAGTGGGAGGCACAAACTATTGGGTGTAAGATAGACTCAAGGATGTGTTGTATAGCACGGGGAAAATAGCCAATATTTTATAATAACTGTAAGTGGAAAGTAAGCTTTAAAAATTGTATTAAAAATTTTAAATACAAATTTTAAAAAGAAAAAGTAAAGTACAATAACTTTAAACATAACTTAAAAAAAAGATCTGGTTAGCATTAATGCTTAAGAAATACAGATGTGTAAGGAATCGTGAAGGGGATGTTGTAATGAAATATAACTGTCTAGAACCGTATTAAATTGATCTCTACTCACCCTGGGAATTAATTAAAAAGAGAAGAGTTTCATTCTGTGACATCACACTGTCCGGTTTGTATCTGAGCTTATATACAACAAAACTACTAAAAAGTAGGGCCTGTGAATCATTAGTAGATATGAGTGGGTGACACAAATGAATGGAATGGTGACAGAAACAGATGTTGAGAAATAAGAAGCAATCTGGGAAAGGAAGAAGACGAATAGAATAAATACTTACTAATGAAATGGCCTGTGCTTCTAATAGAGGAGAATGAAAGAAAAGTGGCTCGCCTACCTTGGCCCACAGTTTAGAATGTTCCAAATGCAAGGCCTTTAAAATCACACAGTCTCAAGGACCAAGCAAAGGCACCATTTTGAAAGAATCTTTAGGTATTTGTGTCCTAGCTGTCAGCTGCCTTGGTGGCAGGGTGCTAAATGCTTCTGAATTTGAGCTAAACAGACTAAACTCTATGAAACTGTACTTGAACGACTGATGGACTTTCTAATAGTCAGTTCCCCAAACTCCCTACTGGGGGAGTCAGAGTAGTGCGCCATGGGAAAAACAGAGCAGAAGTGGGGGAACAGGGCACAGCTATCAAAAGGGCACCTGCGGCAACTTCCCAGTGGTCATTGTGATGGTCACCCCTGAAGCCACCGTGATGTTGCTGCATCTGCTCATCACGAAGATTCTAGCAACAGGCCTCTTCTCCTGCTTCAGAGCCTCTGAACACCATTTAGTAATCATGGCCATTTTCTCTGCTTTAGCTTCCTTCTTTAGAAGTGAATTGGTAGACATTTCCATCTAAGATATGACAAAGTTGAATGGGATAGTCTGTAGCATAGTGTTCAACTATTTTGGAGAAGAAATTGGGGTATAGACCAAAAATCACAAGAGACACACTTCATAGGATATCTGTTTAAGTTTTCTAGATCTTATATATAGGTAGAGCCTGGAGACAGAAAAAAAGTGCTACCAAACCTTGCCTCGATTCGATTCCAGACAAATATTTTTCTAACAATAACAATAACAACCTCCTCTTCTATCTCAACTATTACAGATGCTGACCAGAAATGCCATGTATCAAGCAGTTTGCACATTTTATCTCAGTTGGCCAAAGTCTAAGCTCAGTCATCTCTTGAGATCCTTCCCAGCTATAGACCCATATTAAATTGATTTCCCACTTTCTCAGGGAATTCATAAAGAAGAGACCACCATCATTTCTTGATGTGGCAGTCTCTGGCTGCTATCTGGGCTTATATCCAGAAGAGCTGGAAAACAGGCCATTTCACTGCCCACAAGTTCCTGCTTTGAAACAAAGGCAGCAAAGTAACATTTCCCCCTTTTCTTCTACTGTGCTCACCCACTCCTGTTCAGACTGCAGTGCTTTGGAGAACCCCTATTCTAACACACAGATATCTTTCATTATTAAGAGATTCATGTTTATAATTGAACAACATGAGCTTAAGTTGTCTTAAAAGAGTATAATCAGAAAAGGAAGGGAAAGGAAATCAATTTATAGCCACTATATCCAGTGCTTTTTATGGACTAAATGCAATACTCTTGCTCTATCTTATTTTTCATCTTCAGTTTACAAGGAAGAAATCGGAGGCTTATAGAATTTAACTCACAGGTTGAAGGTCAAATAGGCAGAGCCAGGATTTAAGCTTTTCCATTACCTTCTTTTGCCTCAGAAAGGACATTGAAAAGAGGATCCATAGCCTGCGTCTAACTCTGGTTAAGAAAGAAGTAAAGCATATCTGCCAAAAACAGAGAAGAAAACAAAACACAGTGGAAGTCCTCTTTCCGTACAGTTAAATACCACTACCACAAGAGTAGCAAACATCTTTTTAATCAGCAAGTTCAACTCAGGAAGCATCCAAGACTGTGAGTCAGGGTGTTTCCCTTTGGAATTTAAACACTGCTTGTGTGAAAGCATGAGGATGGAAGTTATACACATGCTTACATGAGCAGAAATATTCTTAGGAGTCTTGGGATTTATTTCAGACATATTTTGAATGGATATATTAAAAGAAAGGAAAGAGAGGGGGTGAATAAAAAAGCATCCGATGAATACATGAGTGGGAGAAATCATGAGGAATAAAGATGCAGTGTAATCCTAGCCCAATTCCTTCTGGGGTAAACTAGCATGCTGGTGCTGTCTGTATCATAGGGAATAATATATCAGATGTACTGAGATTGCTATTTCTTCAAAAATAATATTGGTTCTGATCTTTCAATTTGGCCAGTTGGCTGCAGAAACAACATTGAAAGTTTCCAAAGTTTTTAGCTCAACTGAATATTAAATATGGATTCCCTTAGTTGCCTTGATAGAGAGACTGGATAAGTTGCCTTTGGAACCCAGCAGCTAGTTGGCTAGGTGTAGTGTTTTATATCTTACACCTAGCAACCCATGTGATGGTTTGCTATTGGAATCATTTCATTAAATCGGACAGACATCTTTGGCTGACTTAACAAGGAAGTCAGCTCAAGAAATGAAACCAAGGAAAGCCATTGTCTTTTTTTTTTTTTTTTGCATGACCTGTGAATAGGAATTGGGAACAGACAATAAAGTGTTCGCAGTGTCCATTGTCCCTAAGGACACCCATCTATCAGATACGTGGTCAGTATCTCCAAAGAGCGTCTGTGTGCTGAGACACTCAAAAGCATCCAGCTTAACCTCAACCTGTCAACCAGACAAGTCCGGCTATTGGAACATTGAACATTCGTAAAACAAGTCTTCATGAACTCCTTGGCTGGCCATAACTAGTGGAATTATTAAATTTCTGTAGACGGAACAAACTGACTCCCCACACTGCTTTCTTCCTTCCCATAGGCTCCTTGGAAAGAGGCTGCCATGCTTGTGATCTGGGTCCTCTGGGACTCCTATCCTTCTGTCCACTCTCTACTTCCTCTCTTGTTTGCTAAAGTGTGGGGTCTCTTGCTGCCTCAGTGATCACACTTAAGGCATCTTGGCCTCTTCCAGGGGTTGGTTCTTTGGTCCATCTTCAGGTTTTCACTCTATTACACAGGGCTGTTGGATACTCTATCTTCATGCTCTTCAAAATAATCACCAGCCCTGACTTTCTTCCATGCCTAAGATCCTAGCTCCCAAAACTCATTCCCCAAACTGAGCTCCAGAACTTTCCCCACCCCCTTATGTCAAAAGAGATTTTGATCGCCTGTACTTTGTCTTTCTATGGAAAGACTTTCTACTTTCTATGGAAAAATGATTGGTCAGATTGTTTATCTGAATGATTGCCACATGACACATGTACCTTTAAAATGCAACTGCAGTTATTAAGCACTTCGGTACATATTTTTCACATCTGATACAACAAACAACCTTGTGATACTCATATCCCGATATCCTCATTCAGATGAGAAAATGGTTTAAGTGATATTGAAATGGATTTCTCAAATGAATATTGATCAACAGAGGCATATCTAGAAATCAAAGAGCAGATTCCAAAGCTGTCATGAAATCCAAAACTCACTCAGACACTCTATCAGGACAACTGCAATAATTAGATTCCTGGGACAGAAGAGCCGCTTGTTTGAGTCACAAACAGTGCCTGTGAATTCCTACGAAGTCCCCTTGCATGCCTCTTTTTAATATATTTTCTGAAGTCAAAGAGGAAAGTATTTCCATTTCCCACCTTTTCAGGTGGAGAAAACTGAGACACAAACTGATGGACTAAAAGGACTCAATTGCAGAACTGAATATCAAAGCCTCAAGTCCTGGACCCTGGTCAGCAGAAACCACTAGGCCAAATTTACCTCATTCATGAATTAATGTATTGGATTTTGCTACTAGTTGTGTTGTGAGCTCATCTACTATTATGGCAGACAAAATAGAAAGATACATGGAAGTGCTTCCTATGCCAGCAGTACTGTTTATTTAATTTTCAATATTCACTATGATCAGCAGTATTGTTTATTTAATTTTAAATACTCACTTAGCAGTTCAGTGGGCAGACGTAGTTATATAAATGCAGAGCATGTGAAGATAATCATTCTCAAACATGCAAATATTATACACCTCATCTCATTTCCCCTCTATCTACAGTCATCCTTTAACCACAGTGTCTAACAGACTATCCACTTCCTAATTAGGAAGGGATCTGGTATTTGTCTTTGTGACTGTTCTGTGTAAGTTCCAATTTGCTGCCAAGCCCTCGGTCTCCACAGGTGGGAACAGAAGAATAAAGCATTTTGCACTGGTTTCTTTTCCAGTGTAAAGTTTTCATCTCTGCAGGAGCAATTAATTTTCCCTGTTTAAAAGGACAGAGAAAAGCTTTATCTTTTGCTTTTCATTCTGAGAGCTTGGCAGATGCAGTATGGGGGCAAAGGCATGTTGGTCCTTCCTGTTTCCCTGCTGAGTCAGATGAGTTGATTTCTGAACAAAATTCTCAGTATTCTATAAAGGAGTTGATAATCTGGTTAGTTTTCGCTGAGTGCTGGGAGAGAATAAAATGTAATGAGAATAACAGTGTTAAAAATCTACTTGTGTTCAGTGCATTTAAAGGTGTTTTAAAAATCTTCAGTCCATAGTTTTAGTAATGTGGGTTTTCTTCCTCTTTTTGTAATGTTATTTTTTTTTTTGCCTCCAGCATAACAAAAACTATAGAATGCAACTCAAGACACAAGGGTCTTTATGAAGTCATAGTAATAGTGATTATGGTTCAAAGAACAGTGGACTTGAAAGCAAGATTTGACTCCATCTCCTCCTATTAAGTTTGTGAATCATTTGCCATCTCTGTTTTCATTTCCCAATCTCTTCAATGGGAAGAATACTCCCCTACCCATCTGATGGATATGTGGTGAGGGACATAGACTATGTCAGACAAGAAGACTGTGATGTGCTTTGTTCATTGTAAAGCCTCATGTACCTACATACATTATTTCCTATAAAATAACATAAAGTGCCTTTATGGAGAGCCACAATTTTGCCAATATTTCCCAATCCTTTTCACAGGGCATGGTAACAGTCCCAGGGATTATTTAAATAAAAGGAAAAATAATTTATCTTTTTATCTTTTATACAATTTTTAAAGGTTACTTTTCATTTACAGTTATTACAAAATATTGGCTATATTCCCCGTGTTGTACAATACATCCTCATAGCCTATCTTACACCCAATAGTTTGTATCTCCCTCTCTTCCACCCCTATGTTTCCCCTCCCCCGACACTGGTAACCACTCGTTTGCTCTCTATATCTGTGAGTCTGCTTCTTTTTTGTTAGATATTGACTACTTTGTTGTATTTTTTAGATTCCACACATAAGTGATATCACACAGTATTTGTCTTTCTCTCTCTCTCTCTGACTTAGTTCACTTAACACAGTGCCCTCAATTACAAAATGATTTAGATAGTAAAGTCTTTTGGAAAAATCATGGTGCTGTGTCTCCCAACTTCTATTTCCTTATGTGCAAAAGTAAGTAAAATACCTGCCCTAGGATTGTTGTGAAGTTTATATTTTTTAGTGTTTTGGTGCCAGTAACCAACACATAATAAGTACTAAATTACGGTTAGTTCTTTCTCCCTACAGTGTCATTCAATCCATCTTGCTCCTGATTTGAGAAAAGCTCCTGGTCCCTACTGAAGGGGAATCAGAGCGGATGAATGGGCTCCGGTTAGAGGGGCTGGGAAATAGCAGCTGCCACCTAAGAGCCAAATGGCCCAGGGTCAGGAAAATCCCTCTCTGTGGGATGAACCACAGGAAGAAGGAATGGGGTATTTCCCCCCCCCCTTCACTGACCTAAGGTCAACCTTTAGAACAGAGTTTTTCAATTTTATTTTTAATGCAACCCACATAGTATAGTACATCTTGTGCAGTGAACCGAGTATGCACAAACGTACATACATACAGTCATAGACAAAATTTAATGAAACAATCCCTACTTTTACTTTTATTGGCAACATATGCTGCTTTCTGGTCTATTCATTCTGTGATCTTTAAAAATAAGATTTTATGACACCCTAATTGGTAGCAATCCAACAGTTTAAAAATGTTTTTCAGCATATCTCCAAGTATGACCTCCAACATCACAACTTCATTTGTGACTACCTACTATGTCCCTGTCTGATAAGTAACAGAGCCAACTGTTATTGTTTTGCAAATCAGAAAACTAAGAGATCATAACCAGGACTTGAAATCTAGAAGAGATCAAAAATACAAAACAGAAAAAAATATATATATATACCTTTTTCTTTCTTGGATTTTTTGTTCATAATTCCCAGAGAAAACGTCCTACAGTGCCCCTCAACCTAAATGCTAAGGATCTTTTAACAACAATAAAAGCATGACATCAGTCTTGGGCCTCCCCAGTCTCCTCTCAGGGCACCCACTCCATCAGGCTCTGCCACTGCCATCGTCAATAAGATCTAGGTCTTGCAAGCGTGCCTGCTTCATGGAACAAGCCCAGAGCCACATGACATCTCTGTATCCAGACTGTGGTTGAGGAATGTGCCATTTCCCTTAGAAACATAGCATGACCTTTGGCATCATTTAATTGGAGTTTATTATGTTACTTATTTTTTTAATAGAAGATTCCATAGAAGAGTAGGGGATGAATTAGTGGTTGGGATTAGCAGTGAGCCTCATAGCTTTCTCTATAGTGTCTGGCTTGCATCTGTGCAAGTCAGTTTGTTTTATTAATGCCTAGTGGCCTAAAGCTACTGCCATGATGTTAAAGATGCAATGTTAGCAGAGAACTGACATAAAGACTTGTTTTCTATGGGAAAGAAAGTAACAATCACATAGGATATTGAACCCCTGGCTTTCCTCCAACTTTCTGGCCTCTATGGTCAAAGGCTGGACTAAAGGTAGAGATTAGAAAGGGGATCCTGAGGGGGTTACCATTAAGAATTGGGTAGAGATCAGGGAAATCTAGGCTGGAGGATCAAGGTTGAGATATCACCTTACTTCAGCGTGAGACCTGACTTCCTCTGCGTTACTCATCCTCCACCAACAGGCAGTTCACATGGACCATCAGGCAACTGGGAAAGAAGGAAGCAAAGTGGTTCCTTGGCTACTGAATCATCATAGAAGCTTTGTCAGACAGAATACAGAGTTTTATCTGTCATAAACATTGGGACCTCTTCTGTCACCAAGTATAAGAGAGGGCAGTGAACTCCCGTTTGATCCAGGCCAGCATTTATACTCAAGACATTGAAGAGTGGAACATGAAATTTCAGTTTCTAGGGAGCTACCATCTTGGACTCAAGTCATAACCTGGGAGGCCCATCCAAGCAGATGACAGCAATGAGAGAGGCAGGGCTCAACCACAGGGGAAGGTACCATGGGGGACAGGTGGAAAGATTGCATCTAGTAACCTGATCCATGATTCAGGGCAGGACTTGAGGCATAACAGGGAATCAGAGTGGAGATGCTGCTGCCTTGGGGTCCCAGAACAATGTTGAGATCAGGTGCTCCCAATGTAAGAAAATTGACTCCTGGATCCTCCTTCCTTGTAGGAGAAAGTCCCTCTTGGGAATGGTTGCTGTTGGTTCTGGGCCAAAGAGAGAGTCCGTGGCTGACCAGGTTTCATCTGATACTTCCTATAAGCATGCTTTTGGCTCCCTGAGCTTCAGTTTCCTCCTTTCTAGAATGTAATAATAACCCCTGCCTCTAAGGCTAGGGTTTTTGAGAGGTTTGAATGAGTAGATGGATGCTAATCACATGGTGTAGGGTCAGGCACAATGATAACAATAGCAATAGTGATGTATCTCATTATTAATATTACTTTTCAGTTTCTGGGATAGGAAGAGGCATTTAAGGTCTAATTCTATCCCCTAATCTCACTTACTGGGCTTAAGAAAATCTTCCCGGTCCATACGAGTAGTGTACGTGGGTCAATTATCAAATGTCAAATTTTATGTGTTAAAATATATGAAAGCCCATAACCAGTCTCCACCCCCACGTCCCCATGCTCACTGAGGGCTCACCTAGCTTACCGCACTTCAGTCATCCTGAGTGCCACCCAACAGTGGACTAGCTAAGAAAACCTGAGTCACAACTCCTGGAGGAAAGTAGGTGGCCGGTGCCCAGCTCTGTGCCATTTTCTAAGTGGAGAGTACAAAAGGTGCTTATAATCAATGGAAGAGATTGCTAAAATGTATGTCACCAGACCTGTCTGGCATGCTCTTCCATGAAGAAGAGACTAGGCAGATAACCATCTCTTCTGTAGGAAATTAGGTAATGTTCTTGGAGATGGGAAATAAAATCAGTGACCTCTGATGATGGACCTTCTTGTTAAAAGATAACTTGGAAACTCTCCTTGTCAGTATTGGGAAAGGGACAAGTAGAAAGTGCTAAGGCATGAGCCCCACCCATGGGAGAACAACATGAGTCTGCATCTCCAAGTCCAGTTAGACATGTGCCATCCTTACTGGGAGGCCATATGCTCTGAACCCGGAAGACTGTGAATATTCATCTAACTTCTGTAACTTTCAGCTATTAGAAACATACCCAAGCAAAGAGACCTGAGGGCCACTTTGTGCTCCATAGTTGAGCAGCTTTTCTCTGGTCACTTCTTTGGATTACTTATTAAGCATTATTGATTCCATGATACCTACGCCCCCTCCCCCCCCCCACCCCATTGCAGGCAGTGTGGTTACCAACCCATGTCTCTCTTCTCACATTCATTCTCCCCAAGGTCAAAGCTAAAAATGGTGTTTCTAATGACATGTGTCTGTATTTTAAATGGAGCCATCCCCATCATGGTGAGCCCTTCTTCCACCTCTCTTCCATGTTGATGGGGAAAAACAAAGAACACTGGAAAGGGTAAACTGTCACTCTCCTGGAGCAGAAAATAGCCCCCAGATTTCAACATGGAGCTCAGTAGCTTAGCCCACAGATCATCATTTTCATGAAACCCTGGAGAAAGAATGAACACACGCTCTTGTGCATAGAGTGTACTTTTGTGATTAGGGTTTTGTTCTAGAGCAGGGCTTGGCAAACTTGTTCTTGTCAGTAAATATCTCAGGATTTGCATACACTCTCTTGGAACTATTCAACTCTGCTCTTGTAACACAAAAGCAGCCACAGACAATGCCTAATACAGAGAATGTGCTCCATAAATGTTAACTAATAAGCCCATTAAATTGGGACATCTTACTCATTCTTTTCCTGAATCCCCATACCTGGTCTTCCATCCACAACCTCCACAGCACTGTTTATCAGGGGCACCTTATTACCTCTATGGTTGGACCTCTCAGCTTGTGGGGCAGCCCCTGAGAGGGGATGTCTGAGTGCCAGGACCTTCAGCAGCCATCTCCCCCAACCCAGCACCCGAAGAGCAAGGGGGCGAGAGTCTTTTGTCCAGGATCATGAAGAACAGAAGGCCATCTGCAAGGCTCAAGAGGGAGGTGTTCAGCCAGAGAGTATGTCTGGCAGGAGGCAGCTTCCTTCCTGCATCCTCGCCCCATTCATCCTATCCCTGCCCCTCATCTCTTCCTGGAGAAGGGCCCCTTCCTCCTGTTTTGCAAAATGAGTGATTTTTAATCATGCCAATCTTCTTGGCCTGACCAGTATCAAGGTGGGGTTGAGGTAGGTGTCTGACTTCACAAGACCCCGGGGGCGCACTCCTCTAATTGCTAACGAGCCTCTCAGGTGCCCCCATATGGTCTTTTGGGGGGAAAGAACTCACCAGCTGAGCGTACAATCTTAGATGCCTGCTGCAATTTTGACTCCAGGGAAGGTGTTGTCTGGGGCTTGGTGTGAGGCCGACCTACTTGTCATCTCTTAGGTGAGACACTTCCTCCTCCCACTTCTCCTTGGCCACTTATTAATTCCACTGATGCACCAAAGCTTCCCATTTTTAATCTGGCCAAATCAATTACCAATGTTATAGGTTGTAATTACCCAAGGAATTCCTGAAAACTAATTAATATGCAATCCCCACAATGAATTACCCCTTTCCTTTGGCCTTGTGTTCCAGAAAACTCTTTTCTGAGGATGAAGAGAAGTTTTTCTCTGCTCTGCCAGGGACAATCTGAAGATGATCTTTATTTGGCTCTGACGTGTGTTTTTGGGTGTTTGTCAGAGGTGGCCCGGAGTGGCTCTGCTTGGCAGCCACATCACCTTTTATACTTTGGGGGAAGTTACCAGGTTATCCATGGGCCCTGGACTGTCCTTCCACCACAGGGAGGAACTTCAGTTTACTTGGGAAAAATATGGGGACCGGCAACAGAAAGCAGACAGCAGATGCAGGGGGAAATCTAGAAAGGAAAGCAGAGCAGCATGATAAACTTGGCCCTGGAAGTGGTCAGAGCCTCCTTCAGCAAGGGAGCCTGTCAGAAGAAACTCAAAGCACAAATCTTTTGGTTTTTTTCCCGGTAACAACAGGCAAGGGAATCTCAGAGTTTGCCGAATCTCAGCTTTAGGTACCAATAAAGGCTTTCCTTACTGAAGTAACATTGGAAAGCAGACTCTAGAATTATATCAATAATAAAAACAGGAAATCAGCCCATGTACAGGACTCACATCCTCCCAGTTGAAGCTCCTTCACCTGGAACTGCTGTTTATGGGAACTGTTACTCAGAACTGTTAATATAATTATCAGGACAAAAGGAGAAACAGGGAAGCAAAGTTGTAACCATTCCAAGCATGGAGTCAGAGGATGGAGAAATTTAGGAATGATATATATGTGTCAGGAGGAGCAAGGTTGGCTGACAGGAGGAAAAAAGTTCTTTGAATCTGAACAGTAGTGAGAAGGTTCCTCTTCAGAGTACCCTGGGAGTGGTAGTTGGTCGTGTGTGTTTCTGTGTCCACAAGCGTGGCATCTGCGTGTGTGTGTAGATTGGAGTTGTGTGCATGTGTTTGTCCATGTGTGTATATATGGGTGTGCATGTAGGTATAAGAGTATGTGAACATGAGTGTGTGGTAACGTGCATTTGTGTGTGCACTCGTGTGTCTGTGTATGGGTGTGCATGTGCAGGTATGAGGGTGTGTGCATGTGTGCATTTGTATGTGTGTAGTGGGTGTGGGCGTGTGCGTGAATGTGAGCGCACGCGTGCGTGTGCCTGTGTGTCTGTGTGTGTGACACCAGTGCACACTGGAGCAGATAAGGCCCCTCTTACTGTTCTCCAGCCTGTACCCCAGCATTGCCCGTCACAGTCTGCATCCTTCTCACTGCATTTGCACAGTGAACTGACAGCCTCCTGGACAAGGCAGGACAGGGGAGCAGAGAGACGGAGTGTGCTTCACCCCATACCTGGCACCTGGCCCTGAGCCTGGCTCCGGATAGGAGCTGATTAACATCTGCTGAGCTGAGCGGATGAACTGCACACCACTCTGATGAGCCTGGGGGATGGTGCACACGTGTGTGGCAGGCAGGCTTCTCGGGTCCTTTCCTCACCAGCAATGCTGCATTCAATTTCGCAACTTTGGGAATCTGTCACTTTTTCTTTGCATGTTTACTTCTAAAACAGAAAGGTATATCTTGAATTAGCACGGATGCAAACAAAATATAGAATAAACTCTATAGAAAGAGGAGGAAAATCTCTTGTAAAACAGTTCTTTGTGGTGGGAGGAGCCTTAGCTCATATGATGGTCCCAGCTTCTTTTACTGAAAATCTCAGCATCCTGATGATTCCAACTCTCTCACTCTTCATCTCCACTTGGTTATCTGTTAGTTTAGTTTGCAGAGGATTCTAACCTCTCCCTTAGATGAGGCTTTTATGAAAATAGTCATTCTTTCTCACCTGGATCCCTGCAAGAACATTCAAACTTGTCTTCCTGTTCCATTTCCCCCACTCCATGCTATACACCTTGCCAAGGAGACCTTTCATTGGAAAGATCTAATAGCATTAAGTTCAAACATGTGAAATCACTGATATTGGACCTCTCTTGACCTGCAAAAAATAGCAGTTTAATATAATTCGACCGATACCATCATCTAGCTCACAAATCTTTGTTGGCATCCCACAAACAGTAGTTTTCTGAGAGGAACGTGCTATACTCCATTTCCTAATCACTCTCCCAGAATTAAATAAGCCAGAGTGGTACCCTGGAGCCCCATTTCCCATAGATGCTATTTGCTAGATAGCAGACAGCAAAGAACAGCCATATATCATTCAAATGCAATGTTCAAATCAAATAATAATAATATATGCTCCTGTTCACATTTAATGACTTCCTGTATTTGCAGCTGAACTGTAGCCTTTCTGATGACAGTACACAACGTCTCCCAGTATAGAATTGTCAGCAGAACCTCAGGGCGCATCCTGCCACTACTAATAATTAGCTGAATGACCTTGGGCAAATCACCTAACTTTTTACTCTTCTCATATAAAAATTAAGCATATTAATAGTACTTAACCCATTGGGCTTTCCTGAAAATTAAAGGAATAGTGAATATAATGTGCTAAACATGGTGACTGAACCCTATTAAGTAGTCCATTGATGTTGGTCCTTCTTTACTCCTCTCGATCAATGCAAGGCCAGCTCTTTTAGGATCAGGCTTCTCTTGGGCCCTTGTGATAGTCTACAGCTAAATGGCAACTTTCTGGGGGCATTTTCTCTAAGTCCTCCTAAGTCTGAAAGGAGGAAGAGGCCTTTTTAAATTTACATGTACCCAGTGGGAATTTCCCCTGCCCCCTGTTTTTTTTATTTACCTGTTGCTTATGAAAATGTGCCTCCATTTTTCTCATACTTACTTGAGTTTGTATGGAGAAATTTAAAATAGTTTTTCTAAATTTGAGTGATTATTGCCAGGAATGTGAATTCCAAAATGAATTTAATCAAGGAGCTAAGGTGCTTTGTAGTTAATTTTTGCTTCATTTGATGAGAAAATATCAGTATCGCACTGTTTTTAAATAGCACATAATTATACTCTCATTAATGATGTCAAATATTATTATTTAATACATTGCTCCAATTAATTATGTTTTTTAAACTAAACAGCTAATCTCTAACAAGTTATGTTTAAATAATTATATCTAATGGAGTAGGGAGTTCATTCCAGCATCTTCTCTATAAATACAAAATGAAATGACCTATACAATTAAGTCTGGTTTCTTCTCCTTGGCTAAGCAGCCCTGCAGCTTCATGTCCCACCACTAACCACACACAGTTTATGCTTCCAACGCTGTAAAAGGCTCACAGTTGCTGTGTGTGGTATGTTTTCCCAGGATTTTGTACCTACTACGTTTCATCCTGGGGTGTCCTTTTCCTCTAGTCATTGCCCAGATCAAAGCTCATATGTTCCCTGTTTGAGGACACCTTCCCGACCCCTCTGACTGAATTACTTGTTTCATCCACTGAGCTCCCAGCCTGCACTGCTAGCTCCTCTGCTAGAATGTTCAGTGAAAAACACTGCAAATGATCTCTCAGTATGTCTGTCCCCCACTCCACTCCCCAGCTCTTCTGTATTCTCTTCTATAGCAGTAGCCCTCAGCACATGGAAGGTAGATAAAAGCTGGCTTTTCTTTCCTTCTCTTCCCAAATTAATGAATAAAAAAATGAAGAGGGGCTTCCCTGGTGGCGCAGTGGTTGAGAGTCCGCCTGCCAATGCAGGGTACACGGGTTCGTGCCCCGGTCCGGGAGGATCCCACATGCCGCGGAGTGGCTGGGCCCGTGAGCCATGGCCCCTGAGCCTGCGCGTCCGGAGCCTGTGCTCCGCAACGGGAGAGGCCACAACAGTGAGAGGCCCGCGTACCGCAAAAAAAAAAAAAAAAATGAAGAAAAGAAAATTCATAGACGATCAATAAATGGTTATTGAATGAATAAATGGATTAAATGAGTTAGTAACTCCAAGAATTTTAGTGAGTTTGGGATTTGTATGGCTAAGGCACACGAAAAAAAAAAATCAGAAACAGAATACTTATATTTTGAAATCAGAAGTGACAAACAAAGTATAAAGCAATACTGTGCAGTTAAATGAGGTAATTTATTTAAAGTATCTAGCAAAATGCTTCTCAGTAAGCTTTCAGATACAGTAGATGCATTTTGTTGTGCTTCTTATGGTTGTTATTGCTATGTTACTCAGTAATTAGTAAATGGAAAAAACTACCTAATATAGCAGATGCTACCAGATGATACTAAAGCATATATTTAACAATGCTATTTTCATTTTTATTAAAGACACTTTTGAAATAAATTATAGTAATAAAACATAGTTTAATATATATTAGTATATTATATATTATATATAAACTATGTATATAGTTTATATATAATATGTAAGACATGTATATATTTATATATATAAACATATTTATATAAATATATATATAAAACTATATATATAGCTTTATATAATATATAAAATAACTTTACTATATATATATATATATATATATAGACATACTACCCTTTGTCATAATTCTTATAATACAGTATCACGACTTTGTTAAGTGATACTTATTTACTTCTGCCTATGCTGAATTGCTGTGGCATGTTTTACATCATATCAAAAGTTACTATAATATATTGCATAATATGTTTTATCGTGATGCTTATAACAAATTATCCCAGCCCTTCCTAGAAGGATATTTATTTTTTGACTCTTTGTAACAAACTGTCTCTGATCTGCTTCTGACAGGATATTTGCAGTCTTTTATGTCCTGTCACAGTTATGATCCTCAGGGTCTGTCTGTTGAGTTCAGATTTTGATATTTTTTTAAAAAGGCCATAATTGTCACTTACAATTATAACTATTTTTTCATTAGCCCAACTCAAGCTGTGCCTAGTTAACTGCTCAAAAACTGCTCCTTCCTTGAAGGTCAACAGTCATGTTTATAGTAAAATTGATTCTACTGTTAATGCTCTATTAATTAAGCTCCCTTAGAACTGAGTGTGGGTTAAATTAAAATTGGCTTGTTGGGATTAGGATAACCTCCCTCTGAAGGTACTGACAGTTTGCTCTCCCACACTTTGTGAAAAGACTTGATTTCTCCATAGTCTGTACAACATAGGAGTCTATTCTCAACGCTTCACATCTCTTCACATGTCATGTGTTGATTACTTATCTACTTCATGGCAAAAAGGATCACCACTCTCTACAACATATAGCTTCTGACAAACATACCTACTTCATTCTCGTTCCACTTATCCAGTGGTTTTTCCCAAAGACACTTATGGTACTCAAATCATGGCCAGTGTGCCTGGCTATCATGTAACTTCAATGTCAGGAAAAATGTGTGTGATAAAAGTGATAATCCATAGATTAAATGTGTTACTCGTAACCAGAAATAGAATAAGACATCCACAAAATGTCGGGTTTTCCCCCAAACTCTGTGGGAGGTGGTGTGGACATAGATCTATGTTCTGAAACCAAGAGCCATCTGTTTTTTTTCCTACAACTGAGATCAGAATTCATTGCTCTGTAAACTCCTTGCAATCCCTGGGTGTTTCAGAAGGCAAGGAGATTTGATTTTGTTCTTACAGCAAAAAGGCCTGTGTAAAGAATTCTTTTAGTCTGTGTAACAATAGCAACACAAAATCCTTTTATCTGAAACCTGAGAGCCTGATAGAAACATAGAATTTGGGAGACAGTTTCCAAGATAACAAGATACATCCTGGTCTTGTTTTTCATATAGGCTCTCCAAATTCTTACCCCCCATCCTGCAAATTTTGGACGTCTATCCATTTCTGCCTTTTTCATCTTAGCTGTAAACATCTCATTCTGTTACTTCTTAATTTCCTAGGACAGAGAACACAAATATCAGCCTATGGCAACCAAACTAGAATCTCACAGAAGAACACTGAATAACTTGAAGTTTTAGCAAATGTTCTTGTAAAGAAATGGCCCATTCTAGCACCGTCTCTTCTATAGTTTCAAAATTTAAAGTATGAATCCTCTTGAACACCTCACCTCTTCAATTTCTGTGTGTGGTCAGTAGAAATCAGGAGAGACATAGGAATATCCTTAATCTGGAGGCAGAGTCCATTTTTCTTGTGTTAAAACAGTGAGGTTTTATGCTATTTCTGAGTTTAGTGTATGCTTTGAGCATTGTCTATGTATACAGCAAGTGCTAAAAACTATTAGAATTGATACAGCCACTAAGGAGAACAGTATGGAGTTTCCTTAAAAAACTAAAAATAGAACTACCATATGACCCAGCAATCCCACTACTGGGCATAAACCCTGAGAAAACCATAATTCAAAAACAGTCATGTACCACAATGTTCATTGCAGCTCTATTTACAATAGCCAAGACATGGAAGCAACCTAAGTGTCCATCGACAGACGAATGGATAAAGAAGATGTTGTACATATATACAATGAAATATTACTCAGCCATAAAAAGAAACGAAATTGAGTTATTTGTAGTGAGGTGGATGGACCTAGCATCTGTCATACAGAGTGAAGTAAGTCAGAAAGAGAAAAACAAATACTATATGCTAACACATATATATGGAATCTAAAAAAAAAAAAAAATGGTTCTGAAGAACCTAGGGGCAGGACAGGAATAAAGATGCAGATGTAGAGAATGGACTTGAGGACATGGGGAGGAGGAACGGTAAGCTGGGACAAAGTGAGAGAGTGGCATGGACATATATACACTACCAGACGTAAAATAGGTAGCTAGTGGGAAGCAGCTACATAGCACAGGGAGATCAGCTAGGTGGTTTGTGACCTCCTAGTGGGGTGGGATAGGGAGGGTGGGAGGGAGACGCAAGAGGGAGGAGATATGGGGATATATGTATATGTATAGCTAATTCACTTTCTTATAAAGCAGAAACTAACACCATTGTAAAGCAATTATACTCCAATAAAGATGTTATAAATAAATAAATAAAAACTATTAGAGTTACAGGTTAATTTGAAACATGTTTCTGATCTTTAAGGGAAAATACAGTGAAAAATGTATTAAAGTCGCCAGGTAGTTACTTGTAGCCTGCATAATCATAGACATTTTTTTATGAAAGAAATAACATTTGAGCTTGATCTTAAGACTTGGAGGTTTCAGTTACCAGCAGTGAGAAAGAGAGCATTGCAAGTAGAGTCGGCATGAGTCAAGTCAGAGAAACAGCAAAGCCCCAAGTGCATGTGACAACACGTAAGACCAAGTGACCTTTAATGGAGGGCTCATGTACGAGAATATAGTTGGAAAACTTGGATGAAGAAATAAGTAGAGATCAGATAGTGGAAGCTCCGTTTTCTGCCCAGATATGTAATATCAAGTCTCTGTCATAGAAGATGGTATAGACCAAAACTCTATGAAGTTAAGGGTTGGGGAATGCAACCCAGGTTTGCTGAGAATGCACAAAGTTTCCATTGTGAAACAGCTTTGCTTAAAATGTGTGTTTAAGATACTGGTACTAGGGAGATTGGTTCAAGATGGCGGAGTAGAAGGACATGCTCTCACTTCCTCTTGCGGGAGCACCGGAATCACAACTAACTGCTGAACAATCATCAACAGGAAGACACTGGAAATCACCAGAAAAGATACCCCACATCCAAAGAAAAAGGAGAAGCCACAATGAAACGGTATGAGGGGTGCAATCTCAATAAAATCAATTCCCGTAACTGCTGGGTGGGTGACTCACAAACTGGAGAACACTTATACCACAGAAGTCCGCCCGCTGGAGTGAAGGTTCTGAGCCCCAAGTCAGGCTTCCGAACCTGGGAGTCCAGCAATGGGAGGAGGAATTCCTAGAGAATCAGACTTTGAAGGCTAGCGGGATTTGATTTCAGGACTTTGACAGGACTGGGGGAAACAGAGACTCCACTCTTGGAGGGCACACACAAAGTAGAGTGTGCATCTGGACCCAGGGGGAGGAGCAGTGACCCCACAGGAGGCTGAACCAGACTTACCTGTTAGTGCTGGGGGGTCTCCTGTGGAGGTGGGGGGGTGGCTATGGCTCACCGTGAGGACAAGGACATGGCAGCAGAAGTTCTGAGAAGTACTCCTTAGCTTGAGCCCTCCCAGAGTCTGGCATTAGCCCCACCAAAGAGCCAGGTAAGCTCCAGTGTTGGGTCGCCTCAGGCCAAACAACCAATAGGGAGGGAACTCTGCCCCACCCATCAGCAGACAAGCAGTTTAAAGTTTTACTGTGCTCTGCCAACCAGAGCAACACCCAGCTCTAACACCCACAAGTCCCTCCCATCAGAAAACTTGCACAGGCCTCTTAGATAGCCTCATCCACCAGAGGGCAGACAGCAGAAGCAAGAAGAACTATAATCCTGCAGCCTGTGGAACAAAAATCATATTCACAGAAAGGTAGACAAGATGAAAAGGCAGAGGGCTATGTACCAGATGAAGGAACAAGATAAAACCCCAGAAAAACAACTAAATGAAGTGGAGATAGGCAACCTTCCAGAAAAAGGATTCAGAATAATGATAGTGCAGATGATCCAGGACCTCGGAAAAAGAATGGAGGCAAAGATCGAGAAGATGCAAGAAATGTTTAACGAAGACCTAGAAGAATAGAAGAACAAACATCTAGGGCTTCCCTGGTGGCACAGTGGTTGAGAATCCGCCTGCCGATGCAGGGGACACAGGTTCGTGCTCCGGTCTGGGAAGACCCCACATGCCACGGAGCAGCTGGGCCCGTGAGCCAGGGCTGCTGAGCCTGCGCGTCTGGAGCCTGTGCTCCACAACGGGAGAGGCCACAAAAGTGAGAGGCCCGCGTACCGCAAAAAAAAAAAGAACAAACATCTAGAAGAAATAGAGAAAAAAAAAAACCAGAGATGAACAATACAATAGCCGAAATGAAAAATACACTAGAAGGCATCAATAGCAGAATAACTGAAGAAGAAGAACGGATAAGTGACCTGGAAGACAGAATGTTGGAACTCACTGCCATGGAACAGAATAAAGAAAAAACAATGAACAGAAATGAAGACAGCCTAAGGGACCTCTGGGACAACATTAAATGCAAAAACATTCACATTATAGGGGTCCCAGAAGGAGAAGAGAGAGAGAAAGGACCCAAGAAAATATTTGAAGAGATTATAGTCAGAAACTTCCCTAACATGGGAAAGGAAAAAGCCACCAAATTCCAGGAAGCGCAGAGACTCTCAGGTGGGATAAACCCAGGGAGGAACACATCGAGACACATAGTAATCAAATTGACAAAAAATAAGACAAAGAAAAATTACTGAAAGCAACAAGGGAAAAATGACAAATAACATACAAGGGAACTCCCATAAGATTAACAGCTGATTTCTCAGCAGAAACTCTACAAGCCAGAAGGGAGTGGCACGATATATTTAAAGTGATGAAAGGGAAGAACCTACAAGTTTACAAGATTACTCTATCTGGCAAGGATCTCATTCAGATTCAACGGAGAAATCAAAAGCTTTACAGACAAGCAAAAGCTAAGAGAGTTCAGCACCACCAAACCAACTCTACAACAAATGCTAAAGGAAATTCTCTAAGTGGGAAACAAAACAAAAGAAAAGGATCTACAAAAACAAACCCAAAACAATGAAAAAAATGGTCATAGGAGCATACATATCGATAATTACCTTAAACGTGAATGGATTAAATGCTCCAACCAAAAGACACAGGCTCACTGAATGGATACAAAAAGAAGACCCATCTATATGCTGTCTACAAGTGACCCACTTCAGACCTAGAGATGCATACAGACTGAAAGTGACGGGATGGAAAAAGATAATCCATGCAAATGGAAATCAAAAGAAAGCTGGAATAGCGATACACATATCAGATAAAATAGACTTTAAAATAAAGAATGTTACAAGAGACAAGGAAGGACACTACATAATGATCAAGGGATCAATCCAACAAGAAGATATAACAATTATAATTACATATGCACCCAACATAGAAGCCACACCATGATCAAGTGGGATTTATCCCAGGGATGCAAGGATCCTTCAATATATGCAAATCAATCAATGTGATACACCATATTAACAAATTGAAGAATAAAAACCCTATGATCATCTCAATAGATGCAGAAAAAGCTTTTGACAAAATTCAACCCCATTTATGATAAAAACTCTCCAGAAATGGGCACAGAGGGAATCTACCTCAGCATAATAAAGGCCATATATGACAAACCCACAACAAACATCATTCTCAATGGTGAAAAACTGAAGGCATTTCCTCTAAGATCACGAACAAGACAAGGATGTCCACTCTCACCACTATTATTCAGCGTAGTTTTGGAAGTCCTAGCCACAGCAATCAGAGAAGAAAAAGAAATAAAGTGAATCCAAATTGGAAAAGAAGAAGTAAAACCGTCACTGTCTACAGATGACATGATACTATACATAGAGAATCCTAAAGATGCCACCAGAAAACTACTAGAGCTAAACAATGAATCAGGTAAAGTTGCAAGATACAAAATAAATGCTCAGAAATCTCTTGCATTCCACTAATGATGAAAAATTTGAAATAGAAATTAAGGAAACCCTCCCATTTACCATTGCAACAAAAAGAATAAGATACCTAGGAATAAACCTACCTTGGGAGACAGACAAAAGACCTGTATGCAGAAAACTATAAGACACTGATGAAAGAAATTAAAGATGATACAAAGAGCTGGAGAGATATACCATGTTCTTGGATTGGAAGAATCAATATTGTGAAAATGACTATACTACCCAAAGCAATCTACAGATTCAATGCATTCCCTATCAAATTACCCAATGCATTCTTTACAGAACTAGAACAAAAAATCTTAAAATTTGTATTTTCCCCATCTTGAGGGAAAAAAACAGAGCTGGAGGATCAGATTCCCTGACTTCAAACTATACTACAAAGCTGCAATAATCAAGACAATGTGGTACTGGCACAAAAACAGAAATATAGATCAATGGAACAGGATAGAAAGCCCAGAAGTAAACCCATGCACCTATGGTCAACTAATCTATGACAAAGGAGGCAAGGCTATACAATGGAGAAAAGACAGTCTCTTCAATAAATGATGCTGGGAAAACTGGACTGCTAAATGTAAAAGAATGAAATTAGAACACTCCCTAACACCATACACAAAAATCAACTCAAAATGGATTAGAGACCTAAATGTAAGACCAGACACTGTAAAACTATTAGAGGAAAACATAGGAAGTACACTCTTTGACATAAATCACAGCAAGATCTTTTTTGATCCACCTCCTAGAGTAATGGAAATAAAAGCAAAAATAAACAAATGGGACCTAATGAAACCTAAAAGCTTTTTCAAAGCAAAGGAAACTACAAACAAGATGAAAAGACAGCCCTCAGAATGGGAGAAAATATTTGCAAATGAATCAACAGACAAAGAATTAATCTCCAATATATATATATAAGCAGCTCATGTAGCTCAATATTGAAAAAACAAACCACCCAATCCAAAAATGGGCAGAAGACCTAAATAGACATTTCTCCAAAGAAGACAAACAGATGGCCAAGAAGCACATGAAAAGCTGCTCAACATCACTAATTATCAGAGAAATGCAAATCAAAGCTGCAATGAGGTAACACCTCACGCCAGTTAGAATGGGCATCATCAGAAAATGTACAAGCATTGAATGCTGGAGAGCGTGCGGAGAAAAGGGAAACCCTCTTGCACTGTTGGTGGGAATGTAAATTGATACAGCCACTATGGAGAACAGTATGGAGGTTCCTTAAAAAACTAAAAATAGAATTATCATATGGCCTAGCAATCCCGCTACTGGGCATATACCCTGAGAAAACTGTAATTCAAAAAGACACATGCACCCCAACGTTCATTGCAGCACTATTTACAATAGCTAGGTCATGGAAGCAACCTAAATGCCCATCGACAGACTAATGGATAAGGAAGATGTGGTCCACATATACGATGGAATATTACTCAGCCATAAAAGGGAACGAAATTGGGTCATTTGTAGAGATGTGTATGGATCTAGAGACTGTCATACAGAATGAAGTAAGTCAGAAAGAGAAAAACAAATATCATATATTAGCTCATATATGTGGAACCTAGAACAATTGTACGGATGATCTGGTTTGCAGGGCAGAAATAGAGACAAAGATATAGAGAACAAACGTATGGACAGCAAGCAGGGGAAAGTGGCAGGGGATGGTGGTGGTGGGATGAATTGGGAAATTGGGATTGACATGTATACACTGGTGTGTATAAAATGGGTAACTAATAGGAGCCTGCTGCATAAAATAAATAAATAAAATTCCAAAAAAATTAAAAATAATTTTTTAAAAAAATGAAAAAAGTTTAAAAAAATAAAAATTAATTAAATTAAAAATGATACTTGTACTAAGTCAATTTAAATTAAACTGTTTATGTGAAGATCCTGCTGCATAAAATAATTTATTGAAATAAATAGAAATTAAAAGTTACATCTGTGGAAAGTATATATGTGTAGCTATATGTCTATCTATCTATCTATCTTGGTTCTTTTAAATATTTCCATCATTTGAACCATAAATCTCAGCCTTTTTTTGAACTATCTTTGACATATGATGTTGTGCAAATTTAAGGCATACATGTTAATTTGACACATTTATATATTGTAATGTGATTGAAAAACCTCCTTTAACACTTTCCTACCTAACCACTTAAAGTCACCTACCTGACCTCAAACTTCACCTTCACTGTACCTTTGGTTCAGTTATGATCTGCTCCTCCAATAGTCCTTTGAGCATCTCCCTCGAGCTGTATTCTGCTGTGTTCTGCTATTAGGTTTTTAATTCCTAATATGTCCAGGCATTCTGTGTCTGGAGACGGGGAAGTGTTTGTGGAAATGAGACTACAACATGAATCACAGCTATACAAGTCATTCGAACACAGTCCCTATGGAAATGAGTTCCTGACATTGTACTTTACAACTGCTGTTTCCTTTCCTTTTAATTCCCTGTCATTGTTCAAGGCAACCACCGCAGATTCTTCTAGCTACAGATCACATAATTTAGAGTAGGTACCTCACAAGATACAGTGGGTTTTACGAAGCTCTTTATAATATCAGAGGGCTTTCATAAATCTCCAATTGAGTTAGCATGAATGGGGGGAAAAAAAAGAAAGAAAGAAAACATTCCTCCCTTTGGGATAAAGGGATCTCAACAGAGAGACATAGATTCACAAGGATGTGTATAAACCCCAGCAAGCTTCCATTTTCCTTCCGTTTACTCTAAACCCCCTGGGGAAGAATGGGAAGGAAATGTATTAAAGAGGAAGAGTTTAGGGCTGCAAACTTTCACCACTCCCACTGCCTCTACATGCCAAAGATCGGGCACGTCTTTGTGAGAACCTCCAGATTTGGGAAAGCTGAATGATTTTTCTTTGGGCCCAAGAAGGTGCAGAACTTCAGTCCCTGGGACCAGCAGGGGGAAGGCAGCATCATGGACCATGACCCATTCTACTGCCAGTGGCCGGTCACTTTGGGGCTACCTCATCAAAAGGGACTGGGCTGTCCAGCGGAAACTAAACATTCAGGAGAGTGAAACTCTCTGTCAAAACAAAAACAGACAAAACCAAAATACGCACTCACCCATCCATCTAAAATATAGAGCTAAAATTAAACATATATTTACATTTTAAAGATAATATTAATGCTGAAATTCAAACTGTTGGTTTTTTGTAAGTTCCATCAGCTTATAGATGTCAACAATTTGGGGAGAGAGGATGCTAACCAAAGAAGTTCTAGATACAAAATGAATTTCCTGGGGATGGGAGAGAGTGCGGTGGTTCTAAATCCTAGTAAAAGGAGATTTGCTCAGTGACCTCCATGGGGACACCAATTGTCTTTGGTCATTTACCAGCTGTTTCCTTACCCTTCAGTTCCTTAAAAGTGCTCATGGCCTCAAACTAGCATTCACTGTCTGCACCTCCAGCACTATTATTTGCATGTCTTTTGTGAGCCATTATGAGTCAAAACCATTCACCAGAGCATAAAATCATGTCAGAAAGAGAAAACTGTGGAGGAGTTAAAAAATGAATACTTTTTGAAATAAGGAAAGCACAGGTTGTCATGTTACCGTCATTGGCTGAGCAATAGATGGTTTTCCATTCCTGGAGTGAGACTAATATATAAACGTTTATAACGCTAAGAGTTCTATACAAATAAGTGAAGAGCAGTACTTAAGGAGCTATGTCTGTAAATTGTGAGTCAGAAAATAAATGCATAGATTATCTTTTAACTTTTTGAAGGATTAAAACTTTATGTCCATATTTTATTTTTTTAACATCTTTATTGGAGTATAATTGCTTTACAATGGTGTGTTAGTTTCTGCTTTATAACAAAGTGAATCAGTTATACATATACATATGTTCCCATATCTCTTCCCTCTTGCGTCTTCCTCCCCTCTCACCCTCCGTATCCCACCCCTCTAGGTGGTCACAAACCACCTAGCTGATCTCCCTGTGCTATGCGGCTGCTTCCCACTAGCTAGCTATTTTACGTTTGGTAGTGTATATATGTCCATTCCACTCTCTCACTTTGTCCCTGCTCACCCTTCCCCCTCCCCATATCCTCAAGTCCATTCTCTTGTAGGTCTGTGTCTTTATTCCCGTCTTGCCCCTAGGTTCTTCATGACCTTTATTTTTTATTTTCCTTAGATTACATATATATGTGTTAGCATACGGTATTTGTTTTTCTCTTTCTGACTTACTGCACTCTGTATGACAGACTCTAGGTCCATCCACCTCACTACAAATAACTCAATTTCGTTTCGTTTTATGGCTGAGTAATATTCCATTGTATATATGTGCCACATCTTCTTTATCCATTCATCTGTTGACGGACACTTAGGTTGCTTCCATGTCCTGGCTATTGTAAATAGAGCTGCAATGAACATTTTGGTACATGACTCTTGTTGAATTATGGTTTTCTCAGGGTATATACCCAGTAGTGGGATTGCTGGGTCGTATGGTAGTTCTATTTTTAGTTTTTTAAGGAACCTCCATACTGTTCTCCATAGTGGCTGTATCAATTTACATTCCCAAGCAACTGACAAAGGATTAATCTCCAAAATTTACAAGCAGCTCATGCATCTCAATATCAAAAAAACAAACAACGCAATCCAAAAATGGGCAGATCTAAATAGACATTTCTCCAAAGAAGATATACAGATTGCCAACAAACACATGAAAGAATGCTCAACATCATTAATCATTAGAGAAATGCAAATCAAAACTACAATGAGATATCATCTCACACCAGTCAGAA
Source organism: Lipotes vexillifer (assembly GCF_000442215.2). Classification (NCBI taxonomy): domain Eukaryota; kingdom Metazoa; phylum Chordata; class Mammalia; order Artiodactyla; family Lipotidae; genus Lipotes; species Lipotes vexillifer. The sequence goes on from NW_006770132.1 coordinate 673,455, forward strand.
TGGCCATCATCAAAAAAATCTATGTCCATATTTTAAATTGTCTTAATTTGTTTTGCTGTCGCTGAGAAATCACTCCTGACCTTTCTCATAATACAGTTCTCTTTTTGTTGCTTACTTTGTACATAGTAACCAAGTTTATTTCTTCATGGTTTTGAAGCATATAAGAAAGGAAATTCCTTTTAATATAAAACTGGAGTGGTGATACCACTTAGCGTGGAAAGGTGGAACAAAAGTTAACAAAAAATCTAAGTGTTTTCAACAAACATGTATCGATACTTCTCTCAGATGCTCTGATTTCTTTGCAGACAATGAGGAATTGTTCTTTTACATGTTTTTGAAATATGATGAGTTTTTCAGCAGTGAAGTTGAGTGAGACACAACCACAGTTTTTTTGGTGTCACTGTAAAGTGTTTTTATTTTCATTGAAGTATACTTGATTTACAATACAGTGTTAGTTTCAGATACATAACACATATATATTCAGTCATATATATAGTTTTATGTATATATATATTGTTTCATATATATATATATATATACTTCAGATTCTCTCCCCTTATAGGTTATTACAAAATATTGTGTACAGTTCCCTGTGCTATGCAGTTAGTATGTGTTGGTTATCTATTTTATATATGGTAGTGTGTATCTCTTAATTCTAAAGTGCTTTTGTTTTTGTTTTTGATCCATTGAAACTTACCTTGTACTATGTGTTCCACTGTTGGAGGGACTGTATCAAATGGTAAAGTATTTTACCTGTACCCAATTATGCTGTAGCCAAAGAGTAATGACCCATAGATATTTAATAGCATGGAATTTCAGTGAGAAAACATGGTGAGAATGGTGGGAAGCAGACATTGTATCTTTCTGGCTTTGGAAAGGGTATCTTTTGGACACTGTAATAGTGGTAGCCAGGCAAGACCATCATCATTCATTTCTAAAGTGACAACCTGACTTGCCCTAAAACACCCTGTCTGGTCATTTGGCATCGAGTAGGTCTTCATTGATCCTTATTTGGATCCTTATTTGGATTAGTTATGAAGTAGTTATTAGTTAACTTCTTTAGGTCCCTTAGCCACAGAGTATAGCCAACCTTGTAACCCAGACCCCAATTCTATAACCACCCAGTGCATTTATAGAGGGAAAGACTCAGCAAGTCACTATGATTTGGCTCAGTGGTATTTCATCAGCTATACAAGATAAATAATTCACAGCACATATCTGAAACATCAGTGGAACACTCGAAGATCTTCTCTCATACAGTTGCCATTTTTTAGTCATTGACTATTCTCCACAATGAGCCAGCATCTTACACTTACATACCTTTTCCTTCAAGCCACTTATGTCAACTCATTTATCATATACGTTATTAGAACTTAAGGGTAAAGCTCTTGATGACAAGGTGGTTGTCTATATTTCTATTTTCATGAAGAATTTGGACCACATCCTTACACCGTCATGGATTAACTTGTTCATTCACAAGTGGGATGATGGCCAAGGGGTCACATGAAAAGATGCTCAACATCACTAATTATTAGAGAAATGCAAATCAAAACTACAATGAGGTATCACCTCACACCAGTTAGAAGGACCAGCATCAAAAAAATCTACAGACAGTAAATGCTGGAGAGGGTGTAGAGAAAAGGGAACCCTCCTACACTGTTGGTGGGAATGTAAATTGGTACAGCCACTATGGAGAACAGTATGGAGAATCCTTGAAAAACTAAATATAGAGCTACCATATGATATAACAATGCCACTCCTGGGCATATATCCAGAGAAAACCATAATTCAAAAGGATACATGCACCCCAATGTTCATTGAAGCACTATTTACAATAGCCAGGACATGGAAACAACCTAAATGTCCATCAACAGAGGAATGGATAAAGAAGATGTGGTACATATATACCATGGAATATTACTCAGCCATGAAAAAGAATGAAATAATGCCATTTGCAGCAACATGGATGGACCTAGAGATTGTCATACTGAGTGAAGTAAGTCAGATGGAGAAAGACAAACATCATCATATAGCTTATATGTAGAATCTAAAAAATGGTACAGATGGACCTATTTACAAAACAGAAATTGTGTCACAGATGTAGAAAACAAACTTATGGTTACCAAGGGGGAAAAGGGAGGATACATTGGGAGATTGGGATTGACATATACACACTACTATATATAAAAGATAACTAATAAGAACCTACTGTATAGCACAGGAAACTCTATTTGGTGCTCTATAATGACCTATATGGGAATGGAGTCTAGAAGAGAGTAGATATATGTATATGTATGGCTGATTCACTTTGCTGTACAGTGGAAACTAACACAACATTGTCAATCAACTATACTTCAATTAAAAATTAATTGAAAAATCATTAAATAAAAAGAAGTGGGACATTTATTTCCATAGTTTTTTGAGTGAAAATGGCATTGGACTTTTTCTAGACCTCTAAACCACATGATAGAGTTTATGACTTTGATTTTGGCTGAATTACAATTTCATTCCAGTTCTTCCTTAGATAAAGTAGATTTTATACATCAATATTTGTTGAATGAATTGAGTCATTCAGCTCATTTGGGATACAGAAGCCCTTGGTCTTGTCTAATTATCATACATCTTCTATGCCATGCGTAACTTTAAAATACTGAGAAAATTAACTACCCAAGGTCTCTCTTTTCCCAAATGTAAAACAGGAATGATAATATCACCCTATAGATTTGCCTGTTTTTTAATGTTTTAAATGAAATGAGAGCAAATGCAAAACACTTGACACACAGTAGGTGATTAACAATGTTATTGATTTTTTTTTTTTCCTTTACCAATGGTGCCTAGTGCTGTTTTCTGTACACTTGAAATGCTCCATTACTGGAGTTAACTCAAAACAAGACAAAAAAAAAAAACCAGAGAAATAATAAATTATGCCCTTTCTCTTACAAGTGTTGAATCAGTGACAGACTTTGTGATGATGTGAAGAACTTGGCAAATAGGAAACGCTAGGGAACCACGCTAATTGTTTTGGGTGATGATGGTGAGATATTCATAGTGGAAATAATTTGTATGTCTTTAGATATTTATGAGTTGTCTAATAGGCTGCTGGTACCTCCTCAGTAGGACACAGCATTCACACAGCTTTGCTCCCAAAGGTCAAAGAGGAGCAGCATGGTGTGAACAACACGTCCAAATACTCCCCTGGGAATTCAGACTTACTCCTTCTCTTCTATAAAAGCCAAGATGCAGCAGGGCTGCGTTGCATTGCGAAGAGGCATTTGGTAGGGCTCAGCTTTTTCAAGAGCGAGATAGGTGATAAGTAGGCTGCGGAGAACATGTTGGATGAGTCTGAGTGTCTAGAATTTAAAGAGCGTTCTCTTGCTTCTCAGTGGGCGGCTGCCTCTTGAGGTCTGGCATTCACCCAAGTCCTGAGCATTACCTCAGCACTTAAAGAGAAAACAAGTGAAAAGAAAATCCACAAAGTTGCGTTCTAAGCAGCATCAACCTCAAGGAATGCCACGGGCTAAGTTTTATTCACCCTGTTAGCATGCAGAATTATTTTGCACTACAGAAAGCTGCCTTTCCCAACCAGGAAAACAAACAAACCCCAAAAAACAGAACTAATTAAGATCGTCATATCTCAATAAATATACAAATGAAAAATCAAAACAAAGAAATTCTATTTATCACATCATAAAGTTGCAAATTGCTGTACAGGCTGGCTGGAAGAATTGCAAAGGATAGAATCTTCTTAATGGCTTTGCCCAGAAACTGTGTTCAAAAGCTGCATTTATGGGTTTGTATTTGAGGATGAAAGATGATGAACTTGCCAAAATGAAAATATTTTCGTACCTTATCTCCAACACTATGGAAAGGAAAGGGGAATACAAATTCAGTTGAGTAACTATGTGTCAGGTCTTGTGCTAGGAAATTTGCTTCCTTTATATCATTTCAAGAAGAAAGCTAGTAAGATGCTCATTTTATAGACGAAGACAGGGAAGCTCAGAGAAGGTAAATTCCTGTTTCTCACTTGGTCTTTGAAACCAGTATTCTTACCTCCACTCACATATATGACTCGATGTTTTCTTTTGACTTTTTAATGTGTTTTTACGGGATATCAAAGCATTCAGGGGGAAATGAAATCAATTTTCAGATATTTTCTCCATACATTTTCCACATCTGGGTATTAAGGACCACCCTATCAATGGATGCAGAGTTTGATTTCTGCATAATCTTATTTCCTTTTATTTATATTTGATTTAATTTGCATATGGTGATGTCTTCTTCTTGAATTTATCATCTTTGAAAAATAGAGAGAGAGAGAGAGAGAGAGAGACCAAAAGGGAGAATCATGGATACCATAATATTGCTAACACTGTTACTCTGCCTTACCATATATATATTCTGTCCCGTGAGAGCTGAATCTATAAGCTGCAGAGAGAGCATTTCCTAATGACATTGGCAGCTTTGTTTTAGAAACTTGAACCTGCCCTCTGCCACATAGAATGCTGCCCTTAGAAGAAGGCTCTCCCTGGACACCAGGGCTATATTTGCTATTCTGGTCTGCTGGGCTAACATTAGGGTGAGGTTTTTTATGAGTATGTGGAGTTGCCTGGAATGAGCAAGCAGCTAATGAGATGGGGCCAGCTGGGTACCTATTAGGTATTCCTCACTGCCCTGGTCATGAGGGCAGTGCAACCAGCAGTCTTGCAACTAGCAGAAGGTCAACACACATGGAATTGCTTATTGACACTGACAGTAATATTAGACAACAATATAAATAAAATGTCAAAGAGAGTGGTCAAGCTAAGTGCTTGAACAAGTAAAAGAAGGAGGGCAGTTTGCTACGGTTCTCAGCAGAAGATTTCAAAGAAGAGGTGAGATGCAAGCTTTGCCTTCAAGATGGGATAGATTGGCAAGAGTGTCAAGGACAATTTTATTGTATTTTTTTAGACTTGAGCAATTTTGTTCAAAGGACATAAGATGATGGTCTGAGTGGTAGCAGGATATATATAGCAACCCTGTCCCCTGACCCAGGGACACCCGCCACCAGCAGTTTATCTTCTGGATCCATTCCCTTTTCTTCCTTCCTCCCTCCCTCCCTCTTGCTAGAGTATTTCTTCAGTTTGAGGACTATCGCCTTTCAACTATTATTACCTTCTTGAATATTGCCTCTCTACTTCTAGACATATTTCTTACTGTTTATTAATTCTCTGTTTAACTGTGTCTTTTGTGCCACTTAACTGTTCCATTAAGTTGTTTATTGTATCTTATTTTTTTTTTTTACTTTTAGAGAGAAACTGTTTAATTTTCAAATTCATCTTTTCTTTATCAAAAGTACCTTATCTTTTATTATGCATTCAGAACTTATTCTAATTTCTTAATCATTGTAAACATACTTATTCTACAGTCTTTTCCAGATTGTCATAGGGTTTCAAGTTTGTGGGTGTCTGTTTCTGCTGCTTTATTTTATACGTATAAGAGGAAGTCTCCTTCTATTACTATCTTATCTGAGAGGTTTTATCTTTAATGGGTGTTAATTTTGTCAGATATATTTTTTGCATAAATTTATATGGTCATATGATTTTTCTTCATTAGCTTGTAAATATAGTGGATTGCACTGATTATTTTTAAAATATTGAACCAATCTTAACTTTCCTGGAGTTAACTCCACTTGGTCAGGGTGTATAGTTCTTTTTCTAGAATAGTGAATTCAACTTGCTAAGAGTTTGTTATGAATGTTACATTTATATTCATGAGAGATATTGGTCTGTAGTTATCCTCCTTTCCTTTTACTATCTTTGTCTGGCTTTAATATTAGAATAATACTTGACTCATAACGTAAATGGAAAGTCTTCCCTCCTCTTTTATTTTCTGAAGGAGAGTGAATTGAATTGGTGTTAATTCTTCTTTAATCGCGTAGAATTCTCCAGTGAAAATATCTGGGTCTGGAAAAACTCTTTTTCAAGATGTGTTAAACTATGAATTCAGTTTCTTTACTAGCTATAGGGCTATTCAAATTATCTATAATTGTGGTAGTTTTTGCTTTTGGAGGAATTGATCCATATCATATAAATTATCAAATTTATGTGTGTAGAGTTGTTCTCTGTGTGTGGCATCACCTTATCATTTTGATACTTGCATAGTCTATAATCTATAGTTCCTCTTTTATTCCTGATATTGGTAATCAGTGCCTTTCTTCTTTTTTTCTTTTTCAGTGTAGTTAGGGGTTGGTCTTGGTATAGATCTTTTCAAACAGTCAGTTCTTCATTTCATTGATTTTCTCTGTTGTTTTTCTGTTTCAGTTACATTGGTTTCTGCCCTTTATTGTTTCCTTTCTTTTACTTGCTCTGGGATTATTTTGCTCTTATTTTTCTACTTTCTTGAGGTGTAGTTTAGATTTATGATTTCAGATTTTTCTAAGGTAAGCATTTTATTGCTATAACTTTTCCTCTCACCATGGATTTATCTGTGTGCCACAAATTTTGATATGTTATATTTCATTTTCATTAAGTTCAATGTATGTTTTTCTTTCCCTTAAAACATCTTCTTTGACCTCCTGAATTATTTAGAAGTGTTTTTGTCTATTTTTCAAATGTTTGGAAATGTTCTTTTCATCTTTATGTTTTGGATCTCCAGCTTGATTCCAACACAGTCTGCATTGTTTCAATTATTTTAAATTTGTTGAAGCTTGTTTATGGCTCAAGATATGGTCTGTCTTGATATATATTTTATCAGCATTGGAAAATAATACGTATTCTGCTGTTAATGGATGGGGAGTATTCTATAAATGTCAGTTCTGTGTTGTTGGTTGATGGTGTTGTTGAACTCTTCAGTGTCTTGGCTGCTTTTCTGTCTAGTTGTTTAATCAACTGTTGAGAAAGGAGTGTTGAAACCTTGAATTATAATTATAGTTTTGTCTAATTCTCCTTTCAGATCTATCAGTTTTTGCTTCACATAATTTGCAGTTCTGTTGTTTGATACATACATGTACAAGAGTGCTATGATTTTTTGATGTATTAACATTTTTATCATCGTATCCCTCTATGTCCCTGGTTATTACCTTTCCTCCAATTACTACTTTATCTGATATTGTTAATATAGACACTCCTGCTTTCTTTCAATTAATATTTGCATGGTATATCTTTTCCATCTTTTGAGTTTATATCTACCATATTCATTATATTTTAAGTGAGTTATTATGAACAGCATACAGTTGGGTTACATTTTTTTAATCCACTCTGACCATCTTTCTTTTAATTAGTATATATGACAATTATATAACATTTAATGTTATTGATAAGTTAGGGCTAACTCTTCCATTTTATTGTTTGTTCTCGCTCCCTTTTTTATTTAATCTCTGTTTTGTTTTTCCTGTCTCCTTGTTAGTGGATTTGTTTTAGAATTCTATTTTTATTCCTTTATAAGATCTTGAGTGTATATGTATATATTTTTTCATGTTGTAGGTATTACATTTTATATACATAACTTATTATAATCTACTGGTGTCACAATTTTACCAGTTCAAGCGAAGTATAGAAAACTTACCTCCCTGTACATCCGTTTACCTTCTCATTTATTATAAAATTAGCTTAAATATTTACATGAAGCACAACACACAATTGTATAATTTTTGATTCAACTCTCAAACATAATTTTAATAATTCAAGAGGAAAAGAAAAATCTATTTCTGTATCTATATTTTTACTCTTTTGTTGTTCTTTCTCCCTTTCTTATATTTCAGCATTCCTTATTTTATTAGCTCATTTGTTTTTAGAGGATTTCCTTTAGCCATCCTTTTCAGGTAGGTCTGGTGGCAACAAATTCTGAAAATTTTACTTCCTATAAGAATGTCTTTATTTTCCCTTCATTCCTGAAGGCTATTTTTTTCTGGATTTAGAGTATTAGGTTGGTAGTTCTTTTTTTTTCAAACTTGAAGAATGGTGTTCTGTTTTATTATGGCCCCTATTGTTTTTGATGAGATCTCTGCTGCCAGTAGAATTATTTTTCCACTATAGTGCTGTTACCCTAAAGTTTCTCTCACACCAGTTTCAAGATTTTTAATTTGTCTTTAGTTTTCAGAAAGCTTGTTATTATCTGTCTGGTTAGGTTTCCTTGGGTTTAGCTATTTGGGATTTGCTCAGCTTATTGTATTTGTAGATTAATGTCTTTTGCAACGTTTAAGGCATTTTCAGCCATTACTTCTTTGAATACTTTTTCAGGTTCTCTTCTTTTCAGACTCTGCTGAAATGAATATTAGATCTTTTGTTATAATCCCACAGGGTTTTGATGTTCTGTTCATTGTTTTAATCTATTTTCACTCTGTTATTCAGACTGAATAATTTCTGTTGTCCTGTTTTCAAGTTCACTGATTCTTTCCCATGTTCCTTCCATTCTGCTGTTGAGTCCACCCATTGAATTTTTTTATTTAGATTTTTTTTTGTATTTATTAGTCCTAAACTTTCCATTTGGCTCCTCTTTATATGTTCTGTTTCCTTGTTGAGACTTTCTGTTTCTTTGTCAAGTTTTATATTTCCGTTATTGTATTTCTCACTTCTACAGTTTCCTTTGATTCCTCTTTATACTCCTTATTTTTTGCTGAGATTTTCCATTTCTTTATTCAGACATTCAATTATTTTTGTCATGTGTGTCCATAATTACTCAGTGGAACACATACATGGTGTCTGCTTTCAAATCCTTCTCAGATAATTCTAACATCTGTGTCATTTTGCTGTTGGCATCTATCAATTGTCTTGGTTCTTGGTAAAATGAATGATTATCTATTGAAATCTGAACATTTTGGATAATATACTATGAGATATGGGTCTTATTAAAATCTTCTGTTTGAACTGGGCTCCTGTGACACCACTCAGAGAGGAGAAGAAGGAATCTTGTTACTGCCACATGTGGGTGAAAGTCTAGCCTCCCTATTGGGCTCTGTGGACACCCATGGTGCTGAGGGCTCCTTGTTACTTCTGGGCATTGGTAAGTGTTTTAGCTTCCTGCTAGGCCTTCACTAGTATTGCTCTGGGTGGAAGCAGCATGGGTACCTCGTTATTGGTCTCCACAAAAACTGGTAAGGAGTCGTCTTGTTACCAAGAGTTGTGTTTGGAAGTCCAGGCTCCCTACATGGTCCCCACTGATATCAATGGGTAGGAGACCTCATTATTGTACATTGGAGATGAAAGTTCAGGCTCTATTCTGCCTTCCCTGATGCTTCCTTAGCATGAGGGAAAGAAGGGGATTTCGGACATCACAATTAGGTCTTATGAGAGTAAAAATCTGGGTTCACCATGCTTCTGTTGGCAAAATGAGGGTAGGACTACTGTTTTTTCTGTGGGGTTTGGTTGGAATAGAGCTATTATAATTTAAAGCTTGTCTTTTTTTGTGAGGTTGCTCCTTGTCTCATCATTTGGATAAAGAGAACAAACTCTTATTAGGGACTTTTTGTCTGCACTTATGAGCAGTTCCAGGCTGTCAGCTTCTCCAGCTCCAAGACTAGAGAATATGAGGCCAAAAGAAAACCCAGAGAACATATCACCATATTGGCCATTAGGTCCCAATCTGGTCTGGCTTCTTCTCTCCATATTTCATCCACATTTCCTTATGTTTCTTTAATATATAATATCCAGGGAGAACTATGAAGAGGAAAAGGGAGAAATAGTTCTGTATCTCTCCAGAAGTGGGAGTCCCTGAATACGCATCTTGATTCTCTAACTCATCAGAATTCCTACACATTTGGGCAAATAAGTGAGAGACATAATTAAACTATTATAAGCTTTCTTAATTTGTAAAAATATATATATAAATGTATATAACATATAAATATGTAACATAGTAATATGTATAATATATAGTTTAATAATATATTATACATTGTATATTATGTATTAATTTTATATTATATTTATAGTATACTTTACATTTATTTATAAATATGAATGACAAAGGAAATGATATTTGTTTAAAATTATTAAAATGTACTGACATGATAATTATGGTTTAATTCATATATAAAACTTTTGAATGGGAGACCCACATGGCGGGATAGGAAGATTCTGAACCCACCTCCTCTCATGGACACACCAAATCTATAGCTATATATGGATCATTTCTCTCTGAAAAAGATTTGAAAACTAGATGACCTGCTTCACCACAACTAAAGATTAAAGGACCACATCGAGAAGGGCAGGGAAGTTTGAGACAGAGTCTTGGCAAGAGCTCTCCTTGACCACCAGCATGGCAACACACAATAAGAAGGGGATCTCATCAGTCCAGTGTTTCTATAGGAGGAGTGAGGGGTTGGTGCTCCACATTATGTACCCATCACCTGCGATCTACACCAGAGACACAGCCCTTAAAACGTCTGGCTTAGAAGACCAACAGGGCTTATGTCTAAGGGACCCATAGTGCTATAGGAATCTGAACCTTCCATTTTAAAGGGCTCCCATATGGTCTTACCCACCCTGAGACCCAGAGAAAAAATAGCAGCTTGAAATGTGCCTAGAGTATATGAGAAAGAGACCCATTTGCTAATCTAAAAGCATGTGCTGGAGGAGCAGGGGTCAGTTGAAACTCACTCCAGAGATGGAGGTGCTGGCAGATGCCATTACTGCCTTCTCCACATACCCTGCTAGCACAGGCAGTTAAGCTCAGAAGCATCACCCTCCTGCTGCCTTGCTAAGATGGACAGGGGCAAGTGGTCATGGCACTATCCCCCACCCTGTTGAAGCCAGAGAGCACAGGCAGTTGCAACACTCTCCTGCTCCCTGGCTGGGGCTGACACGTGAGAGTGGTCCAGGCATTCTCCCACTCCCAGCCTAACTTCAACACGTGCACACGAGCAACACACTCTACTGCTGCATTGCTGAAACCCACGGGCGTGCACAGTCAAGACATTTTTCTGCCGCCTTTAGGAAGCCAGAGAGGGTACCCTGCTTCCTACACTCTACAGCTGCCTTGGTTGGATGTTGAGGAGTTGGAAGATGATTTTAGATATAGGAAATTGCTTGTATGAATAAAGAGTTGGAAACACATTTAGCCTGGTACATTTGAATGGTCACAACAAGAACAGCCTGACAACTTGACTGTAGTAGGAAAGTTCCAAGTCTGTGAGTGACTGGAGCAGGCTCTACAGTGAAGGGAAGGCAGGGCCTTATTATGGGAAGGCTGACTCTGTTGTTTACTCCTGGACTCCTGCCAACTGGACCCTTTAAGAATGTCCCATCCACCGATACTCACATTGCATTAATAAGCAAGGGCAAGTTCTTGCAAGCTACTGAATTTGAAATGGAATAGTAAAAATTATGTTTTAGAGAAACTGTTAGCATTGCCAGTTTGGATGGTTTTGTAATAGAGATTGCAGCAACCCAGGTGTGAAGCAACCTATCTCAGTTCGTGCTCACTTTTACCACCATGTTGCACCATTTTTTTTCAGTATCCACAATAAAGTGGAATTAAAATTTGTTGATTGCTTTTATTTTGCAGTCCATTCTGCTAGATTGCATCCATGTGTTTTCTCATTTGGTATTCACAACCCCACAACAACTCTTGAGATATTATTATTGTCATTATGTGAGGTGAAGGGGATATTCCAAGGTCCCCTGGTCAGGATTAAAACTCAGGCTCTTGACATTGTACAGCATGGTCACCTCAGTACCTACCATGGTGACAGCGGAGTCAAAGGCAGTTGGTCTTGCTGACTTGAGCTTGTGTTATGACTGGGAAGCTCTTACCTTCCTTTATTCAGCTGCTTTATCACCCACCATTCAGCCTGTAAAATATATCAATTTAATGCTGTGGTGCTGTGGAATCACAATTCATATTTCTTCTCTTTCCTTTCCATTCATGCTATGTCCCACCAGACCTGCAGCTTAGGGTACTGAGAGCCTGAAGCGCATGGAGCAGCTCGCAACAGTTAGTGGACAATTAAGAAACTGGCCTCTGATTCATGTCCCAAGCTAAAACGTAACCACGCTGCTGAATACCCATTTTCATTGTTTATGGCGAGGCAGGTGGATGAACAGCTCTGCCTGATTTATGAAGTGCTTGCCTTCTATAAATCACAGAGTAGAAACCCAGCACGCTGCTAATCCTAACTGGTTAAGTCCTAAGTAGGGAGCGATTAGGAATTCTTCAGGAAAGAAGGCACCTCATGCAAATGAGAAAGATACAGAGTTCCTTGGGAGGAAATTTCCCCTGCTCACAATATGTGGTCCAGGTTTGATGTTCATTCCTGTTGCCCCCTTTTGTCTCTCATTGGTCAACCCCTGTGATCTTCCACTTGTGAATAAACTGGAGGGACGTAGGGGAGATGATGAGGGAGTACAAACATAGTGGAAAGAGTACTATTTTCCCGCTTACTCTCTCCGTTCATGTCCACCTGGATTAATTTTTTAAATTAATAAAGTATTCACCATGGTGAAGGGGAGCTATGTAATATGACTTATTGTGCTGTTAGAGTGGGAAACATTAGGGATTTTGAATCTTACCTACCTGAATTCCATCCCCCCTCTTTCCTGGGCATAACCGATATGACATTCTCAGTCAATGACAGCCGTCTCTGATTTTTCACTTTGAGCTTAAAGGACCCTGACAGTGTTAAATATATGAGGCTGTCCCTATCCTGTGATTGGAAATCTTCCAGTGGACTTAGAAATGCAGACTCTGCTGGCCAAGGAAGAAGGGAGCCCACAGATTTTACAGATTTTCTTCCCCCATCTCGAGGTAGTGGTTGAGAACACAGGGTGCTATGTATGCAACACGTTGAAAGGAACAGGGACTCTTGAGATTAAAACTCAGTGAAGGGGCTTCCCTGGTGGCGCAGTGGTTGAGAGTCCGCCTGCCGATGCAGGGGACACGAGTTCGTGCCCCGGTCCGGGAAGATCCCACACGCCGCGGAGCGGCTGCGCCGGTGAGCCTGTTGCTCGGCAACGGGAGAGGCCACAACAGCGAGAGGCCCGCATACCGCAAAAAAAAAGCAACAAAAAACTCAGTGAAGATAACCTCCACCCTCCTTTTCCAACCAATTGTAAATGTTCCTTTCTTTGGGTAACTTCTTTTCTATTCTCCCCCTCCTTTCTCTTCACCTCCTTGTTTCTACTTCCCTTCTCCCCCTTTTCCCCCCTTTATCCCCCTTTTTCCTTCCCTCCTTCCCTCTCTTTCCTTTCTTCTCCATGTCTTCTGGGAACTCGTGGCAGATGTAGCAGCAACAGCAGCATCCCTTCAGAACTGGATGATGAGCCTCCCTGCCTGGAGGAGATTGACTATGGTACCGACAGCAGCTCGGACCAGGAAGGGAGCTTCTCCGAGCTGGACCGGCAGATCCAGGAATGCGCTTTCCACAGGGATGAAGGAGAGGAAGAAGAGGAGGGGCCAGGGCAGGGAAGAAAAGCCATCCCATAACCCTGAGGTTCACAGCAAGTTCTGTTCCTCTAACCACCGGATTAGCTGCCACGTTGTTGCGTTACCATCACACACACACAGTGTTGGCACAGAAAGCCAGCCCATGCGAGGTCAGCATCCCTACATCCAGATTTTCTTCTAGTTTCACTATGCATAGAGAGTGGTTCCTTCTTTTTTTTTTTTAATTAATTAATTTTATTTTTGGCTGCGTTGGGTCTTCACTGCTGCGTGCGGGCTCTCTCAAGTTGCAGTGAGCGGGGGCTACTCTTTGTTGCAGCGCGTGGGCTTCTCACTGCGGTGGCTTCTCTTGTTGCGGAGCACAGGCTTTAGGCACGCGGGCTCAGTAGTGGTGGCTCGCAGGCTCTAGAGCGCAGGCTCAGTCAGTAGTTGTGGCACATGGGCTTAGTTGCTCTGTGGCCTGTGGGCTCTTCCCAGACCAGGGCTTGAGCCCGTGTCCCCTGCATTGGCAGGAGGATTCTTAACCACTGCGCCACCAGGGAAGTCCCGAGAGTGGCTGCTTCTTCATTACAGCATATTACATATATAGGTAGGTGGCTATATACATGCTGTCATCATGATAGAATGGGAGATACTCAAGATGACTATGGATCCTCTGAAGACTGTTCCGAGCTCTTCTCCATTCCTGTGCTTGAAACTGGAGTGGACTGGAAGTAGTAGGAGTTGGACTTTCTTCGTGTCTTCTCAGCCAGAATTCTAAGTGGTTGTTTAAGTCGTTCTCTATATGAGGGTTATCACTTCTTGTTGTCTCCGTCTTATAGCATCTGAGCCTCTCAGCCCAAACCATGAGCCCCACTGAGACTCTGAGGGTCCTGGCAGGGTCTTCCCTTGCTGGGTGATTGAACATAAAAGGCTGTACAACCAAGTAATCATCCTTGGTCTGTTGGAACAGTATACATTTTGCAGATATAGAATCTGCAGAAGATCCCCTTGTAAGGGAAGGGGGACAATAGTGAATAAGACATGGCCACTGGTCTTTACAAATCTATGAAATTCATAATCTTGGGAGGCAGCAATTCATTCATTTCAGACTCAGATAGATGTGGCTCATATCCCGGATCTGGCTTTTACTTATTATGAGAATGGAGGAAAGTAATTAAATCTCCCTAAACCACAGTTCAATGGAGATGAGCATATCTATATCATAGAGTTATTATGAAGATGAAATGAGATAACATGTAAAAGTATACAGTTTGGCACACTGAAGACAATAATATTGGCTTATTTTTTTCCATAATGCAGGCAGAACATTCTGCGGAGTTATTCTCACAGTTAACATTCTATGGAGTCACATGGTTGAGAAATACTCTCTCTTCCTAGAGGGGATCAGGGCAGGAGGTTCTAGGGGGCTGGCATAGCTTAGACCAAGTGAAAATGGAGCAAGCCCCTTCAACAGACAGATGGAAACAGTTTGAAAGTGTGAAGGACGGTATGTACAGGGCCCAGGCAGAAAGGATGAGAAGAAGCATGGAAGGCAGATTAGAATGGAAGATGAAATGGAGATAATATGTTAAAGCAAATGTATGTTGGTCCAGATGCCACATGTATTTAGTTAGAATTAGGTTTGGCTATGAGAGATGGAAACTCCAAAACAGCAGTAGCCTTTGTAAGATAGAAGTCTGTTTATCTTTCATGTGGAATTCCAGATATAGGCAGACCAGAGCAGGTATCACGAGTGCCTGATGTCAGGTACTCAGCTTCAGCAGCTTTCTAGCCACCCCCCACCCCCGTGTGTTACTTCTACTCTTGCTCTAAGAGAGCTGCTGAAGCATCAGGCTTTGCATCTACATCCCAGTCAGCAGTAAGAAGGACAGAAATAGAAGATCATGTTCTCCATATTTCCAAAACAATGCATACTGCTTCTGCTTAATCCCACCATCCAGAAAGCGGTCCTATGAACACAGGTAGCTGAAAGGGAGGATGGAAAATGTAGTCTTTATTTCAGGTAGGCAAGGCTAAAGATTTGACATTTTAATCCTAAGGGAAAAGAAAATAATACATATTGAGGTTCAGAAACATGCCAAAGAGACTTTTCCTGATGTACCTACCACCACCAAGAGATCTTGGAAACAGAATAATTTCAGAGAAAACTCAGCAGAAAGAGTTTAGCCTCAGAAAAAAAATGGTTTTCCATAATTTAGCCCCAAGGCATACAAGAAAGTTATATGTGCTGTGATTTGGGAAGTTGACATTATTATTATTATTACTGTTGTTGTTATTGTTATTATTATTGATAGTCCCTTATTTTTCAACTCCTTTTCAAATTTCTTTGCTATCATTCATAAATCACAATTCATTCTTTGTATTAAGGCATTCAGATTTCTGTAACATAATGAGCGTTTTGAGGGAAATAGCAAAGACACTGAATTCAAATCCAGGCTGAAAGCATCTCTTAACTTCTCCCATATTCAATATTTCCATTCTTAAATAGAGGATGGCATAATGCTTCTGTGGTTTTTTTTTTTTTTCATTGTCTTGAGGCTCAAGAAGATAATATTGTTGAAAACGTTAAATGGTGAGAAGAATGGAAATAATACTAACTCATCATCAATTTGCATTTGAGCTCAAAATTGATTATTTACCATGTTTCTGAGAATGTGACCAGGGCAGGTAAATTTCTATGCGATGTGCTCAGGAAAAGCCAGAAACATGGACTATTTATTGATTTATCTATGTCACAAATATATATTAAGTACCTGCTATGTGTCATGCTCTTTACTAAGCTCTAAAGCTGCAGAGAAAAAAGACTCACTGTGTCCTGAGGTTGCTCAAAGTTCAGCGGGAGAGATGAACAATAAACATTTTATTTTAACACAGTGGCACACGGCTTTATGGAGCTGTGCAGAGGATGATACAGAATCACCTCATCTAATGGAGCCAGCGGTGGTGGGAAAAGTCTACCAAAAGAAAATGACAACTTAGGTGATTTTGGAAGGATATGTAAGTTTCCTGGTTAAAAAGAAGAGGACAGACTTGCTAAGAAGTGGGAAGAGTTTATGCAAAGACCCCGGCGTAGGGTGATGGCTTGAAATAAAATGTTCAGCATGAACTGATTTAAAACAGGTGCTTGTATGTGGGGAAAGGAGAGTGACAGAAGATGAAATTGACAAGATAGACATCCGTCAGATCAACAACACTTGTCATGTGTTGATGAAAAGGTTGAACTTTATTCTGAATGTGCTGGGAGGAGACAAAGATTTTCAGCAGAGGCATAGCTAGGACTGAGGTCGGCATGTATGCATCAGTCCTGCTGCACCACATGTTTATGACTGATTGATTGGCACCCTTGCTATGCTGCTTGTTCAGTGGTCTGAGAAGTACACTGGGTATAAAATTATCATATTTGAAGAGCAGCAGGTTTGGGGTGAGGTGAGAGATAAGGAGTGTAGTTGAATACTGGGGTCTATGAGATGTCCGGTTGGAAAGGACTCCTAGAATCCAGAAGTATATCAGGAAAGGAAGTAGAAGAAGATGAGCTCCACCCAGCAAGCTTGGGGACCTGGGTGGAAGTCCTGAGCCACTGAGCCCAGGCACCAGCCAACTGTGAAGGAGTTTGCTTGGAGGGAACAGAAGAGTGGCGGGGAGCAGACTTTCCTCTCTTCCTGCTAGGACAGAAGGCCATTCTGTGTCACACCTCACCGATCTTCAGTCTGGGGGTGGGGGCGGCTCATCACAAGTCACCTACAGATAGTCACAGGAGCAGTTCTCCCAGCCCGGCCAGACATGTCTCTTGCTGGCCAAACCACTATGGTCAATGTTCCTGCAAAACGTTCTACCCAACTCCGAGCCAAATGTTATTACTCAAGAATTCTAGGGAGTTGGAAGCTCTAATGGGAAGCACTTCTGCTTCAAAATGTGCAAAGGAAGTGCGTCTAGAGAGGTGATGTGGGGTCCAGGCCACGTGCACGGCTGTCCTGTGCCAGCTGTTGTCCAATGCTCTGCATAGCAGGGCTAGAGTGGGGGACCATTTTCACGCCCAGGATAATCATCATGGGTAGAGAAGCACAAGGCTTCTCGTGATCCCCTAAGGACCATGCTTCCATGATCTTTAAGGATGGAATCTCCTGTCTCTCCAT
This sequence comes from Lipotes vexillifer, assembly GCF_000442215.2. NCBI lineage: Eukaryota > Metazoa > Chordata > Mammalia > Artiodactyla > Lipotidae > Lipotes > Lipotes vexillifer. The sequence continues at coordinate 690,947 of NW_006770132.1, forward strand.
GACACTTCCCTGTGCTAGAGACTCTTTGGTTCCTTTACAGATTCAAATCCTGCCCATCTGCAGTCTCTACAGTTTGCCATGGGACATAACCTCATTTTATCTCATCATACTGGTGAGTGTGGATGAACACGCACAAAAATACATGCACACACACACCACTTCTTGAGCCACACATCTACCTAAGTGCCCTTTTTGATTTTTCGAACCTGTTGACACTTTCCCTCTGTCTCTGATAAGCTTCTCCCATTATCTCATTTGGGGGTGTCAAGACCCAATTCAGGTATCACTTTTCTTCTGTAAAACATTTCCTAGTCACCCCAAGTCAAGTTATATAATTTCTTTTCTGTGCCCCCAATGCACCGTTTATACATTCCTTTTATGGCGTGCTTATGCTTGCCATTTACAACTTTATTTACGTGCTTTTTACAGCCCCAACCCCACTAGCCAATGAATAGAGAATTCTAAGATGCATGGAGCTGCCTATTATCTTTCTATGTCTCCCCTCACCTGACACATTAAAGTTTCTCAAAAATGTATCTTCCACCTAGCCTCAAAACTGGACATCCAACGTCTCAACGAAATTCCATATATTTCCCTTAAATTCCTCCATTTTCCATCTCATATCAGAGCTTGTGTTATAGGAAGGGAAATTGGTTTCATTAAAATGGCATCTAGCACAAGTATAGCCTAGCCTCGGAAGGCTGTTTCCCGTGTGAGGCAAGCTTCTTAAGGATCAGGGTGGCCTTGTCCTTGTCTAGACTGTGCAAGTATTTAGATAGAGAAGTGAGAATAGAGGAACAGAATCTCTGAGAGTCTATGCCTTCAGTATTCATCAAGGTGCTGTGGACACACAGGCTCACTTTGTTGAGAACTGGCACGTGACTCCATGTGCATTGTGCCAACTTGGCTGCCTGGGTGCTTCTTTCAGTACCATCCATTGGCTCCACCTTCCTCTGGGTTTCCAGTAAAAGAATTCAGAGCCACAAAGAACAATTGAACATTCCTGATCCTTGAGTTACAAGCTCGCATTGAGCCTTGCCAACATAAGTAAGGTCATGTTACACCCCGAGGGGAGGAGTTCTCACCCACGGTTTCCATTGTCCAGCCTGAGCAACTGACCTGTAGAGTCAATTTCATATTCCAAGGGGAGCCTCTGCCCTCTGCCAAGAAAAGGAGCTTCCATGAAGTGTCTGACACGAGTCATCCTTGTTAGGGACTCAGGACAGAGACCTGCGTGGTGGACCTGAACATTTGCATCCTCATCAGAGTGATGGACTCATTTGGCCCTGTTGGTAAAACCCGCCCCTGCCCCCTAAAGGCTCTAGTCTTGGAAAGACACACGACAGTGTAGCCTGGGGACTAACCATGCGAGCTTTTTTAGACAAAGATAATTCATGAGGTCTGGAGTCTGCTGCTGTCTCCCCAACAGATGTCCTCTTCTGTTTGTGTTGTAATTTCGTTCCATGTGTGCTGCGTACCCAACTGATTCTTGATAAAAAGTGCTGTTTAGAAAAAAAGGAACTGCTAAAAGGAAATTTTTAGGTAAAAATGGATTATATTACAGCCTTTCTGTGCCTAATAATAAAAACGATTCAACTGTATACAACTTAAGATTATCTGTTACACGCATTTCAACACAATAGAGCTGAAATTGAGCTTGATTCACACACACACACACACACACACACACACACACACACACACACACAATATAGGTCCAGGGCTTTCAGAAAGAAAACAGAGTGAGGAAAGATTTGTCATCAGGCACATGTTTCTAAAGGCAAGGGGTAGCTAGGTGATGATTTTACGCTGTACTGTCACACAGAAATGGAAGTGAAGGCCTTTGGGGTAGAATGTGAGAACCTCTCTCATCGGCATATGACATAGACTGGGCTTCTCGCATGTGTGTATTTTGAGCCTGTTCAGGTCATGAAGAAAAATGGATCCAGTTCTCTTTGGAAGAGAATGCATATTGGGGAGAAAATTACCGATTTAATCACACTCACCTCGTACGACAAGTAGCTAAACAGAGCAGAGCAATGAACTGTTAAAATGCATGGAGTATACTGGTTATTCTGACTAGGAGCTTTTATTGATCTTTTATAGTCTTTTGTAGGGCCTTATAGGGTGAAAATGATTTCTTAAGAGCAGGCATGTGTCATGACCATTCCCTTGACAAAATAATAATTTTTAAGCACAATTCTTTGGCGCAGTTCAGTTGAGGTGTCTGAGTGTGGCCTTGGTCTTTGGAGGTCAGGGCAAGAAGTAACACTGAGATCCATTCTGGAATGGCTGTGGGGCAGAGTGAGGAAGCAGAGAGGCCCACAGCCCTGTCCTCGAGGGTGTGGGTGTTAAATGAATGGATGATCGTGGATAGAATAATATCGACCAGGCCCCACCCCCATTTCATTCTGAAGAGGAAGTTATTTTAGGAGGCATCAGGGGAGGAAAAGCCTGCCTGTGTTCCTACCCTGTTCATAGTCACTCATTGAACTTCTCACCACCAGTCTGGGTGATAAATGGGCATTACTAATGCCATTTTCGAGAAGTTTGGCCCTATATAAAGGGACACTTTTAGTGAGTGACGGAACTGGGATCTACTCCCCGAGAAGTCTGACTTCCCAACCCGTGCTCCTTTTTACTTCCTTAGAAGGGATGGACAGTAATAGTACACAACAACCGACAGTTGCCACTAACATGGGTTGAACATGAATTCTTGCTACATGCAGTACTCTGAGTCCATTGCATTTGTTATCATGTCTAAGCCTCACAACCCAAACCTACAAGGTAGGCCCTCTTCTTATGTTCGTTCCATAGCTGAGGATGCTGAGACCAAAATAAGATCAGAATTTGCCTAAGATCACACAGCTAGTAAGTAGCAAGATGGTGAATTTAACCCAGGCAGTCTGACAGCTGAGCCTGCACTGCAAGGGAAAGTGCCTCTTCAAAGACTCTTCAGGGCCTTTCAGAGGCCAAGGAGCAATCCTCTCTCTCTAGGAAGATGTATTATTGTTATTTTTGTTGGTTTCAATATTTGAGTCAAATATAAACAACTCATGCTGGACATCCCTGCATAATATCCTCTTTAACCTCAAACTGCGCAAGTTCCATGTCAGAGCCTCATTATCTCCTTCCAGAGAAGTCTTTACCTCCCAGTTTCCTAAACTGGATCATCTCGATGAGAATCTGTTTCTGTGTGTGCCTGATGCACGGCTCAATGTCTGACTGAGGCAGGCACTTAATGCTTCACTCAGTGGGTGAATTCACCAGTCTTGTCAAGCCTACTATTAGCTTTGCTTAGAATCTGCTGCTCGAAATTTCTTCTTGGTCCAGTTCTCACCTGGATTTCAGCAACGGTCTCCTCACTACTGTCCTCATCTTTGGAGGCTCTGCCTCCTCTCCAGCCCTTTATTCTCACGTAGACATAACATTTGGAATGAAAATCTGTTTCTATTTCTGCTGCGTACCACCTTTCACTGGCCTCCTAAAATGCCAGTGGAACTTGGCACTTGAGCCCTTCCCGATCCGGCCACTGGCTTACTGTTCAGTCTCCTCTCTTAACACAAGCCCATGCTCAGGCCCTAGAAAGTCACTTCCGGTTTCCAGAAAGCACTTTATTCTCCCTGCTTCCACCTATGTGTGTTCGTTCACTGTGTGCTCAAATGTATTCTCCTCCAAGTAGTCTTACATGCTCTGATTCTGAGTTCCCATAGTGCCTTATAGGAACCCTATCATAGCTTTTGTTGCAAGGTTTTGCCTGTGGAGTTTTCTGTTCCCCCCACCAGACTAGAGATTCCTGGAGGACAGGGATTATTTTGTTCACTGCTGTATCCTGAGGGCCTAGCACCCTGCCCAGGATACGGCGGACCTTCATTAAATACACGTTGAACGATCAAGTTCTTCATTTCCATTCCAAACGTCTCCCAAGAATGACCTCCTACCCGTTGTCTCAGTAACCTATTAAAAATGGATAGCAGAGCTGCAGGAAAGTAGGGCACACATGTGTCCAGCAAACTCAGAGCAGCATCGAGGAAGCATCCAGGAAAAATCTCCCTCAGCCCCTGGTCCGCGGGGCCTCTTGCTCTGTAATTTTCCAGAAGCAGCTTCCTTTTTTCCTCCAACGGCCTGTAGAGGTCAGAAAAGGGCCTTGGTTTCCGATCACGGACTGTCCTCTGCCTCAATTAGCATTCACCCCGGGTATCTATAATTAAGCAAACCTAGGCGCTGCACATAGGAGCGGAAATGCATTGAGTTTAATAAAACAGAGTGTAAGGCAACTTTAGATTGACTCCAGCCTTGTTTATTCTTGCACACTTGTAATTCTGCTTCGGTATATTCCCAGTCAAAGAGACCATTGTCCTGGGAACTGAAGCGTGTCCCTTCTTTCCTACCGCAGCCCATCCGAGGAGGCAAGCAGTACCAGCTTACTGCTCCCGGCTCATGGCAAAAGATATATATATGTATATTTTTGTATTTCTTAAAGCGAAACAATAACAAACTGGAGAGTATGTGAGTACCATGAGAGGATCTCCCACTGATGTTCTAGCTTTTTGATATTTTTCATGAATGTAAGTGCATTCAGAGTCCAGAAAAAAATGTAAATATAAAATAAAAATGGAGAAGGCACTCTGATCACTACGAGCATTTAGGAACCACTGATTTTGTCCCATAAATTGTTCCCTAGTGCATAAGAAAGAGCATGAGACTGAAAAGAGTCCGTGGTTTGGGGTCCAACTCTCTCACTTCCATGGAGGACTTTGGGGCTGATCCTTTAGTCCTCTGGGTCTCTTTTTCTCCACTGGAGAGTGAGGGGCTGGGCCAGGTGAAATCTAAGGTCATGTCTATCTCTAATATTCATTGCCACTGTGCCAGCTGACCCGTGGGGAATGCAGCAGCCCCTGCGCTGGCCAGGAGGGTGAAGAGGCAGCGTGACGTGGCTCACACTAGGACTGTGTCCCCAGAGGGCCCGAGGCCAGGCTTGCACAATGATCTTTTCAGAGCCCAGAATGATGCAGTTGATACCCTGCCAATGCCCGGCAGAGTAAAAGCTTCCGAAATCGGGCTAAAAATAAATAATGAAACAAAGTGACAACATAAAGAGGAAGACCTAGAAGCGGTGGGGGATGAATTGAGTCAGCAAACTTGGGGGCGGCATGGGGAGGAATCTAATTTGTTCTCCTCTGCAAGGATGGGCCTGCTAGAGGCTCCAGAGGTGAAAGTACTCTTGAGAATGGGGGTGTGATGCCACCTGGGAGAGGATACAGGCCATGGAGCAGAGGTGTGACTCCTTCCTCAGGCTCATTTCCTCTCTGCTGCACAATTGATCCGCCCACTCGTCCCTGACTCTTTGTTGGCTGTTCAAAGAGCGAGCTCTTTAACAGTGCCCCTCCTGTCCCTGGACCTCTGCTTGGGCCAGGGCCAGCTGCCCTCATAGACCTTGTCTCTCAGCCTTTTGGGCCCTGCTTCCTCTTTGCACACACTCAGTATTTCAATCAAAGTGGCCTTCCTATCTGGAGATTCAGGGCGAGATGAGTGCAGGAGGGTTAGGGAGGGAAAGGGTACTACTAGTTATTAAGTACATTTCACGTTCCAGCCACGGGGGATAGGTGCATTTATGCAACATACAGGGAGACAGGGAGGGGTCTCAAAATAACTACAGGGTAAGTCAGCATGTGAAAATCACCTCTGCACACTTTATTTGGCCACTTCTAGTTCTCACAGATGCTAAGGGTAAAGATCCAGGTCAGGGAATTTTTATCAAAAAAAAGGTGCCTTAATGAATTGAGGGGATATGCAAATGTGAACATTGTTGGGGTGAAGGACGAAGAGCTGTCCTTCTGTGCATAGATACTAATGGAAATTTGGGGCTTGTGCGCTGGCAGAAAAGAAGAGGGAGGGAGAGAACTCCCCAACATGGCCAGAGGCCCAAATCCATGGAGAAAAGAAGGCTCGTGAGAAACCTTGACTCATAAAACAAGTGATGTCTAGTGTTCGATTTTAATCCATTTCCTGTTCTGTGAGGTCTAATTTTACTCCATCCCTATGCCCTCAAATCTTCAGTAAAAGATGACCATCCCAAACAGCAATATTTTGAGTAAATGGAAGATGAGATTGTTCATTTTGGATAAAAAGACTATGGGTAGAGGTTGTCCAGGAGAATTCAGTGGAAGCAGGAAATCTGCAAAATTTGCTTCTAGGGCAAATTATAGTTCCCACACTCCAGCTTGGAAGTTTCAGCCATTTTATTTGTCTTTGAAAATGGTGATGATAATAGTGATCATAAGAAAAACCAAGTTATCATGGTCCCTTACCATGCACCATTTCTTAGGCTGAGTGTAACACGACATCCCTGTTAGGTAAGTAACTATCGTTATCCCTATTTTGTAGATGAAGACACAAAGTCCTAGCGAGTGTGTACAAAGTAAGTACCTAGGACAGAGGTCAAGTTAGGGTGTGAGCTGAGTGTTCCCTTCCCTCCCATGTTCCCCGTGGTATAAAATCACCATAAAGGAAGTGATGCTCTTTGGCAGTGTGGTGTCCTTCTTTTATCATCTTGAGGCAAGCTTGTCTTCGTGCTTTCTTCCTCAAATTCAATTAGGAGTGTATCTGTCATTTTCAGCACCTTATTTTCAAACCTCATGAAGACATTCTTTCCCCATGTACCTATTAACCTTAATTTTGCTCCGCCTCCCTTCCATATTTCTAGATGAAAATGCGGTGTGACCTTCTGAAGGAATCTCCCAATGGGTTGATGGTGGTGGGTGGTGATGTGTATGTGGAATACATGAAGCACATTCTAATGTTGAGAGCAGTGTTTTTAAAGGCAAAGAACATGAATTTCAAACAGAGGTTAAGTGAACATCAAAGATGAATATGGTCCCATCCAAACAAAATTATGTTGGGTTTGGGTTTAGCGGCGTTTTCCTTCAGGTGTCTGCTGGGGTCAGGAAATGATTATTCAGGTCTCTATCACATTTATGAGGGTTCTGAACAATGTAAGGTGTTCCCAGTGGCTATATTTTTGTAAGAGCTCTATTTTGCAAGCCCCCCGCCCCCTGGAATAAGGGTGTTGGGGTTCATTGTGAGCTTACATTCCAAGATCTCTGAGCACCATATAACCATTACCTCATTTCAAGTGATACTCAATTTACTTTATTAGGCCAGAATCTCTGATCTCCAAACCTTAAACTATCTCTGCACCAACCCAGCCCTTCACTGAACTTCTACTTACCAATGCCCTGAGGGAGTCAGCCACCTCAGCAAAGAGACTCAGCAAAGAGCAACAGGAGAAACCTCCCTTGCCTTCTTACCTTGCCCACCTCTGTTGGAAATGGATTTCCATGTCTTTTGGTGTAAGCCAATGATATTCCACAAAGAAAGTTTACTTGAGACTACCTGCTCTTCTTCTGAATGTTTCTGTTTTTGTTGGTTGGCTGGTTGGTTTTTTTCTCATCTGAAGTGACTCTATGGTGATAGGACCGGAGACACTTAGGCAAAGAAAATCATGACCCTGAAAGTTAAAAGAAAGTCAGCACTCGAATCCCACGATGGTCAGTTACTGGCTGCCCAACCCCTGTTGCCACACACACACACACACACACACACACACACACACACACACACACACACACACACAACACCCTCAATGTCCTCTGTCTGCCTTTTGTCTGTAGTAAACTTTAGCCAAAGAAAAAATTTAATCAGAGCTAATGGATCAAGCACAAGATGGAGACTTCAAGGACACTAATTTGGTGACCATTGCAGAGAGTAGAGTTTTTGTGGTAAGAGAAAGAAGTTTATAAATAGAAGTAATCGAGGTGACTTCTCTCACGGTGTTTTATAATTGATGTCACAATATCTTTTGCCAGAATGGTATAACAGGGAGGTCTCCAGCTTAGGAAGCGCCCTCACTGCCAGAAGTCCCAGTGGGATCAGAGTGGGACAAAGGTAAAGCAGATAGGGGCTGCCTCACCCACTCTGCTATGGGCTTCAGGAGTAAAGGGCAACCTCATGGGTGATGTCAATAACTGCACCTTAGTTTTATGTTGCTGCAAAATAAAGGACCACAAATTTAGAAGTGTAAATCAACATCCCTTTGTTACCTCACAATTCCCTAGGTCAGATGTACAGGAGAACTGTACTGGGTTCTCTACTCAAGGTGCCTCAAAGCTGAAGACCCAAGGGTCAGCCAGCCTGGGGTCTTCTCTGGAGGCTCAGGAAAAGAATCTGCTTCCAAACGTGGTCGAGTGGTTGGTCGAACTCATTTCCTGTGGTTGTACGACTGAGACCCCCATTTGCTTGCTGACTGTCAGCTGGGGTTATTCTAGGCTCAGCTGCCTTCATGCCTTGGCGTGTGGCACCTCAAAACCAGTAACAGTGTGTTGAACCCCATTCATGCATTGACTCTCTGATGTTCTCTTCTGCAACCAGCTGGAGGGAGCTCTGTGCTTTTAAAAAACTTCTGTGATTAAAATAGACCCACCCTGATCATCTCCCTTTTGTCTTATGACATAGAATAATCACAGAAGTGAAATCTCATCATATTCACAGGTTGCACCCATGATTAAAGTGGGAGAGAATTATATAAGGGCAGATTCATTGGGCTTCATTTTTATAAGGCTGTTTACTACAAAAAATAGTAATAACAAATATTATATGACACTTTCCCTGTGCCAGGGACAGTCTAAGCATCTACCCACATTAACTTACTGGATTTTCACAATAACCTTATGAGGTAGGTACCTTCATTGTCCTCATTTTACATTTGAGGAAACTAAGGCATGGAGTGTTGATGTAGTATACATGGCTAGTACACTATATACAGCATTGCAGTGGTTGAGCTGAGATTTGAACCTGAGCAGTATATGGCTCCAGGTTTGTGGCAGCTTTCTTAACCACAACTCCATAGCTCGATCTAAAAATGTGTTCTCTTAGACCTAGTTTTTTCCTTCTTCCATCCAAGTTGTGGTACGAACACGGGACCTGGAGTTGTTTAGTGGGATGGGATAGGATACAGGTGGAAGGTAGCACAGCATGGTTTAGACTGCCCATGACCTGGTCTTCAGCGAAGGTTTACATGTAACATGCTCTTCCGTGCTCTCCATCTTGTAGTCAACATCTTAGCCAGTTACAAAGAGCAACTATCTTCTGAGACTGCTCCCTCCCCATGCATCCTTCAAGAGCAGTGGATCTAGCAATGTCTGCTAAGGGGTTTGAGGTACAGTGAAATCTTTATGAAATAGACTTACACTCTCATGTCCCTGGGGCTCTTTTTTCCACCCGAATTGAAGGTTGTGCTGTGCAAGTGCTCAGGTCTATATGGAAAAGTAATTTAACAAACCCATGCTTACTCAATATGGGCTTCTTTGAAAGCATCTATGCTCAGTCGCAAGGGGGAACTGAGGTAATTTTAGACGTTTTCAGTCTTCCACTGATTGGGTTACATTATTTTGGCTTAGATAGGAGATGAGATAAATCCTTAAAGACACAATAATTAGTTTATAATTAGAAATTAGTAAAGACAGAGGTTAATAATTATGAAATAAAGTTGATTTTAAGAATAGTATTTTATTTTTGAATGCCTTAATATCATAAGTAGTAGTATTAACATTGGAAATCCACCAGTAAAATCACAGTGAAAGAGTATAGTTCGTATAACAAAAGACATTACAAGAAAACAAAACCAAGAAATTAAAATAAAAAAAACCGAAAGAAGACTGACAACATTTAATGATTGTAGTTATAAATGTAAATGATATAAATTATACCACGAAGTGACACAGAATATCAGCTATGATCAAAAAGGGAATCTAAAACTATTTTTTATTCATTATACAAAACTAAATAAAAAGATTCATAATGAAACAATCTAGAGTGGAAAAGAGGTAATGAGTAAAGATTTCTAGGGAGCCATTACCAACGAGAAGAATTATAAATGCAAAAGCTGAAGTTTGGAATAAACAGTTGAGATGGGGGACTGGTTTAGGGAATTACGAGAAATGTTAATGAGTTTATTATCAGAGCCGTGATAGAAGGCCTGGATGAAAAGGAGACTTTCCAATCTCTGACTGGGGAAATTTAACCAACGTAAGTGAAAAGTAAAAAGAAAGAAAACACAAAAGTATTCCTACCCAGAGCACTGCAGCAGGAAGGAGCCACAGGCTTCAGGCCTGAGGGGTGATGAACAAAGTAATATGCCCATATCTTATCTCTTGCCCCTTGTTTCCCTCTTATACAAGGTAACTTTGAAAACATGATAAATAGGTAGAAGGGCTAACTTAGATCTGTTGAATTATGTGGGTTTAGGACAGATTAAAATGAATTGAAACGCCAGTCTCCTTCGGTTGTCCATACGATGCATTAGCTTGACATTCAAAGCCCTCTTAGCCCACCCCGGCCTGCCTTTCTAGGCTTATCTTCAAATACACGTGGCCCCAGAGCCAGCTTTTCAGCCAAAGTGGGCTAGCCACCATCTCCTAAATTTATCCTGCGTGTTATCACCTGCTCACCTTGTCTTGCTCTTCCTCCCTCCCTTCAAGGCCTAGTTCAAATTGCCCCTGATCTAAATATCTTCTCCTATAACTCCTGCTCTCTCTGTTCCTCCATCTCTGACCCTTAAAGCATTTATTATGCAATTAGCCATATCCTTTCACGCTCTACTGACTGGCCATTTATCTCTTTTATCACGGTGTGATGCTTCACATGTGTCTGTCATTTCTCCGCAAGTACATTATTTGATTCTTGAGAGCCAGGCCACATCTTTTTATCATATCATTCATCATTTAGCACCCTCTCATTTCAGTTTATTTATCGATATTATCTCGTGAAATGCTCACTGTAAAACTTAAGGTTAAATATCACTTCTCTCATTGTACAGACTAGATCACTGAGGCTTAGAGAAGTTCAAAAACCTACCCTGTGTCATGTAGCTAATAAGTGGCAGAACCAAAATTTGAAATCATGTCAGTTGAAGAAAAACCCTCTGCTTTCCCCAATAAGACCATGACATCATTATACCTACCTGGAGCTATCACTCCAGATGATGCCTCACAGTAAAATACTCATAACATTTACACATACAAAAGAGATTTTCCATAAGTATATTTCAGTTATTGTAGGTGATTTGCATGCAATTTGTATGTTTGTAGCAGGGGTATAGAATTCCCAGATTAAATCTAATGCCTAGACAGAATGTCTATTCACAGGTACATGCACACACACCTATGCACACACATACATGCATGCACACACATACAAAGATGTTTGCACCACGATAGATTAGCTGGTAAGTGCTGCACACAGGTCTGTCTGGAAGGGCATTGCTTTCCCAGTGGCACAATGAATGGCCTTCATTGGCAAGGACATGGAAAACTTTTAATCCCATTTAAGTTAGAAAGGGGTATAATCTTAGCAGGATGCTTCAAGCCTCAGTTTTATTGCAAGGGTGCCCAGAGCTTATTGGTTAGGTTTATGGCTAGCATATTACTTTAAAGTAGAGACCTGTTCATTGTGATATTAGCTTTGAAGAGCTCCTCTGTTAAAAAGCCCTGTGTCAACACTCATCTGTTTTCATGTTCCCAGAAAATCTAATGAATGGAAAGGGTGCTCAGCAGGCTGGTTATATTTTCAGGTTCCTGGTTTGTTCCCTATTTAGGAGAGAGAGGCATAATATCTCTGAAACCTATTAGTGTTCAGAAGTGGGAAGAAGCATGGCAAGTAGAGAGAACTATGGAAGGGAAGAGACCAGAGCCTGATTGTTCAGAGGTTCCCTGGATACTTGACTTCACCTCTTGACATCAGATATTCACCATGTGCATAATGAGAAAATCATAACATTTCCCTCTTTGTAGATGTCACACTCCAGCCACATAAAAGTCACCTGGGTGGCTGGTTGAAATACAGAGTGCTGAGCTCTAATTCTGGAGATTCTGATTCAGTTGATATACCATGGGGTAAAATAATTTGCATTTCTAACAAGTTCCCAGGTGATACTGATACTGCTGGTCCCGGGAACACATTTTGAGAACCACTGTCCTAAACAGACATGGTGTGTGATCATAGAACGCACCAGGTAATCATAGGAACATCAGGTCCCTTCAAGAAAATGTATTATAATGCTAATAGTTACGAAACTTTTCCTAACACCAAACCTAAATATTTTCTCTACGCCAGTGCCAGTATTCTCTCACTTATCCCAGAGCATGTAGAGGACTTTGCTATGTTATACGTACGTACATTGATGCTATCTCATGCCTTGTTCTTACGAAGGCTAAGTTGCTGTCCACCAGATAGGTGCTGATGGCTTGCTGTCATTTATGGGATCTTTTCTGCTTTTCTTGAGAGAAGAGTCAGAAGACAGGGAAGAATAGAAGAACTGTAACCGTACAAGGGAAGGAAAACACTAATATCTGCTGCTTCTCTCCTCTTTTCCTTCTGTTTCTCTTTTCCTCTACGTTCCCTCTACCCTCACTTTCCCCTCATGCTTCTCTTCTGTTAGTTTGTCCCCTTTCACTTTCTCTAGGTATGTGAGTCTTCCTCTATCCTCCTCTTTCTCCTACGGAAGTTAGTGTGAATGAGTTCATCACGGTCTGGCCTGCCAACTTCCATCTCCACGACTTTATTTCCTCTTACTTTATCCTCAGTATATAAATCATTTTCTGAACAAAATGAATACCACTAATTCTGAACCTAGAAACTTGTCCAGACTTTGAAACTTTAAGCCAGGCAAGATGTTTGATGGTTATAATGACCTTTTCTGAATAGCTTAGTACACCTGCCATGTACACAACCTCTTTCCAGGAGTCTCCATATGTGTAGATTGCTATATTTGTGCCCAGTAACATCATGACCCTGAATACAATGGATTTGACTCCTGACCCAAAAGGAGCCTGTTCATAGGCCTTCCTTAGACTCATGAAGTGTGACCTGGTGTGAAAGCTCTATCCAACACCAACAAGAGTACCCTCTGCTGGATGGTCATTTTCCAAGTCAATCAGATTTTTCTTTGTTGAAGAGTTTGAGACACAAGCAGGATCATCATACAAAAGCAGTGCTAACAATAGAAGTTGAGGTAAAGAATTGCCAAGACACCAAAGCAATAGTCTGAAGGATAGTATGCCACGGGGCAACTGCTAAAATTTCTTTGCATCATCACTTCTTGAACTATTGCCAAGGCCTGAACAAAACTTCTATCTCTAGGAAGCCTGGTTGTGTCTCTTTATAGCAAACGGTTTGAGATAAGCTAAGAATCTGTGTTCCTTGTGCCTCAAAGAAGCTTAATTTACAAACAATAGGAAAAGTTATTTTAGACTAAGATCTAGGCAGAAGGCTATAATAAATAGATGAACAGTCAATAATAGAATCCAGGATTGATAATCATGATCGGTAGCGGTCATTGAAAAAAATATTTCAAAGTCTCAGTGTACTAGAAAATTAAATCATTGTTATCTGTCTGCCTATGATAGGACTCTAGGGCAATTGCTCCTTTAAAGCCACTGATGGAAAGCCAAACCTAATTGTGTATTACTCGACCTTGACATCATTAGACCAAAGGTGAGCACCTACTTCAGAAGAAGCAGATTCCTGTACATATATGTATATATAATTTTATGTACCTTATTCTATGTAATTATAGCTCACGAAAGAAAAAAATAAAAATAAATCTTAAAAAAAATGACCTAGGCCAATCAGATCCCTGTACGGGCCATTTAAACTAAGAGTATTGAGGTAATGACTTAATTACCTCAAGGAACTGCTGTTTTGAAAAGTCACAAGGCAAAATTGAGGTCAGGAAGGATGGTATGCAAATTGAAAGTGTAAGGATGTTGAACCCAGTGTTGGCAGAATCTGCGATGCAGAAGAAAGAGAGACATAGAGAGAACCAAAGGCAGAGAAAGCACACAGCACATGCAGGAGGATGAGAGAGGACCTGGTCCAAGAGCTATCTCTCTTGTAGAAAGATTTTCCTGGCCCGGTTGTAGTCCGTGTCAATCCTGACAGTAAATCTGGTTTTTCTTGAGACTCAGAGATATGAAGTCGCTTGCCTGAGATTATTCAGTGAACACAGAGGGGAGCAGGTATATGAATCCAGGCTGGCTTGATCCATTGCCTTTGCTTTTTCCAGGGCATGTTAGTGTGTTCTGGAGTCTTTACAAATGTGGAAGAAGGTATGAGTCTTAACGACCAGTGTGCTCCATCTCTCAATCTTTTTCTTTTGTTTTCGTGTACCATGATGTGTGCTTGTATGTGTGAATTACGGGCTTCTTTTGACAATTTATCTCTTTATCTCTTCTATCCCAACCTCTTCTAATCACAGAGTTTCTGACAATAAAATATTTCATTGGAATAAATGAACTTAGTAAAGTTTTCACTTATATTTTACACGTTTATTTTTTTTTTATTTTTTATTTTTTTTCCTCTTTGCGGTATGCGGGCCTCTCACTGTTGTGGCCTCTCCCGTTGCGGAGCACAGGCTCCAGACGCGCAGGCCCAGCGGCCATGGCTCACGGGCCTAGCCGCTCCGCGGCATGTGGGATCCTCCCAGACCGGGGCACGAACCCGTGTCCCCTGCATCGGCAGGCGGACTCTCAACCACTGCGCCACCAGGGAAGCCCACACGTTTATTTTTATATTAGAAGTTGCTTGATGTTAATTTAACCTCGGTTAATTTATGAGTTACTTACAATTTTTTTCCAATATCTACCATTTCCTCCTCCCCATTTCACCATTCACTTATATTCTTTATTATTTCGTTTTCATTTACCACTACTCAGTCTTCGTACATCAGGTCTTGAACCATTTTTTTAATAAGAAAATATCTGATATAAATAGTAACAGTAGGGAAACATGGTCTAGCATTTTTTGAGTGGGAAAGACAAAATGTTGAGACACTCTTCTGGGTGGCTCTGGACAAAAAGAATATCAACATCTTGGTCAAGGAAGGAGTTTTATACTACCTTTTCATAGGCTTCTGGACAATACAGAGAATGAGATGGTTGAGTGTCATAATCCTGGCAACTGATCACATCCTCAAATACCAACTCAGACGTCTGACTCCATCCATGAATTTTCACCACCTTTGCATGCATGTCCCCCGTCTCAGGGAGAAGCATGTGCGAAACATCAATGCTCAGGAATGAAGAGATTCCCAGTCTAAAAAGTCACAAAATTGTATGAGAGCAGAGTCCAGAGGTTCCTTTCAGATAACTAGCTCAATACTCAAGAGCTTCTAAACTCCAAGAACTACTTGGTATTACCAACCAGCCTGGTGATCTTTGAAGGAATCCAGGTTTCCAGAGAGCCAGTATTCCAGCTTTAAATAAAACGTGCAAACTCCCAGTAATAGCCATCTTTATGGTCATCAACATTCATCTCTGGTGTTCAACTGAAGCCCTATATATCATATTCATGGATACACAGAGCATTATCTCTGGACTCTGTAAACCAGGAGATGCCTCTGCCTTGAGATCACCTACATGCCTTTCCCCAATTTTATAAACAACCTTTAGCTAGGTAATACTTTGGTAAACAGATAGGCAAAGGTATGTGTGATTTGGCTGTCTTGAATCTGAATAATGTATTATGCTGTACCCTTTCCACTTCTCTATCATGCTTGCAAGGAACTATACCATCAACCTTGTATTTGTCTTGCCTCAAAATCTAATAAAAAAATTGCAAATAAATGACAATAATCAATGTTTCACTCCTTTCCATCCCACAGAATACCCTGCAAACACTCTGGGATATGAATTAGGAGATGTCGTTTCTTGTTCCAGTTTAATTGCTGAGAGTGTGACTTTAGGCAAGTAATTTAATCTCTGGAAAACCCTCTAGAGTGAAAATAAAAACCCTGTCTTGCCTTTCACTTAGGACGACGCTGAACAGATGAAATGATGCATATGGCAACATACTTAACACTATTATATAAGTAGAAGAGGTCAGCCTAGGAATGTAAGAGAGTCAGGTTAGCTATTTAGCAGTGAAGAGGAGACCCACTGTATTGGGGCACTGTTGTAAGAGATTTTTTTACTTTATAATTGCCAAAAAGCAAGGGAGGGTTTCGGAATGTTTACTTAGAGGTAATCAGTTCAGTCTGACCCCTTTGTTTAATACATAGTTTCTCTTGTAGATAAATCTCTTCAAAAAATTAGCAATTATTACAGTACAATTTTTGGCATCTCAGTGAAAAGAAGCACATTCACCTGCTATGACAACAAACTGGTGTTAGCTTTGCACTTCAGGATTTTGGAATCTAGGAAATAAAATGCCAGCAACGGAATTACCCATGATAACTCAACAATTATTTTCATAGGCATCCGCATATAAAAGTGTAAAATTCTTTAATGGAAAAAAATACACCAACAAAATGACTCGCAGTGTTTTTTGATGTTGTTGTTTTGTTGTATCCTCTCCATGCTAACATGAATTTTTTTTAATGTTTTACACGTTTTAAAACTTTACGTTATGTGTGTGTGTGGTTGAGGGGGAGGACTTTGGGGGGAAACACTTTGAATTCTACTGGGACACATTTTCCTGGAGTTATTTGCTTCTTAAGACAAGCCAATACCATCATTTATAACCATAACCCTGAAGGCATCATAGTTGCCTAAATATATAAAGGAAATGAAATGTGCAATTTGCAGAATCTTTAGCTGAGTACTTTAAAATATGGAATGGTTTGGGGAAAGACATACAAGTAAAAAGAATCATATCTGATACTATCTAGGAATGTTTATTAAATGCCTATTTGTGGTTGTGTTTGGCATTCTAAAGGGCAAGATAAATGTAATTGTGGAATCATAGAATTATAAAGCTGGAAGGAATTTAAAATGAGTCTTATCTAGCTTGTATACTTTACTGATGCAGAAAGTGAAGTTAAAGAAGATGAGTCCTGAGGCCACTGAGCTAGCAAGAAATAGGACTCACACCCAGGTGTCCCAAGACCTAGTTCAAAGCTCCTTCCAACACACTCCCCTTAAGAGCCCTTTTATATCCACTACTGCTAATGTATCATGTGAATTTCCCTAACATGCCTATAAACGACCAAGCAATTTTCTAAACATGGTGTTACAGCAAGAACAGAACAACAGTTAACTTTAGGCTCTGTTGACACATTTAAAAGTGGGTAGGAGATATTTGGCCATTACCATATCATTTGATTAATGTCAACAACAGTCCAGATCTTCCAGGTTCTGAAATGGATGGCTGTGTGAACAGGGAGCTGATTGGACAGTGTATAGGGCCCACGTGAAAAGGGTTTATGGAAAAGCGTCCCTTTCCTTCTTGCTGTGTAGATTTGCTTGAGAGTGGAGGCCTGAGAATTGTTAGGAAAGAGAATTCCTGAGAATAAACCAAATCACAAGTCTTTAGAGAAAAACAATCAATTAGGTCACATATAGTCCACCCCATGTGGCAAGGGTAGGACTGCTTTTCGGGGACTGGACCTGAGTGTTGTGTTTTCTCCCCAAATTGCTTTGCAATGACATCAACCCTGCACACTCCCCATTCTTCTGTTCCACTGTTCACCATATAATGGCCCATCATGAAGGTTTTGCTGAAGACAGAAATTAACCTTTTGGAGAAATTTCCTTCCATTAAGTCTAGTTACATGAATCCAGACTGATCTTCTTTCTGACAGGGAGATTTTTTTTTAGCCAGTATTTAGGTGCTCTGGGCTTGACTAAGAGAGATTCCTGGTGGAAACGAAATTGTTAGTCATCTGTGGTCTCCATGGTGATTTTTTTTAAGACCAAGTTTGAATCAGTCTTCTAAATATTGAGGCATAATTTGTGAATGCAATTGAATGAATAATAATAGAATTATCAACAATACAGCATTACCTTTAATTCTGGTATTTGAGACTTTCCACAGACTAGCTCATAACTGGTCTTCAAATTGGTCTCTGAGCATGACCTTAAGGGTCGCCTTTCCTCAATCATGATGTTCTTGCCAGGCAGCTGTGTTTTTTTTCACTGCATCTGTATATCTGGTTCCTTTAAAGAGCAGCTCTATTCCTCCTATTCCTGAGTTCTTTCCTTAATACTGTTTCACTGTAATCCCGCTTGCTTTATGCAATTCATATAGCACAGGCTCCCTTACCCTAGGAACTGATACATTGGAAAGAACTCTGGTTTGAATATCAGGAGACCTCAGTTTTAACTGTCAAAGCAAATTCTATGGCCTGACTTAAATTTCTTTATCTAAAAATCCAGCAAGTTGGGCAAGATCATTTCCAATGTCCTTTGTCTGTAGATTCTATGATGAATCTCAGTCACAGAAACAAAATAATACAGTCATCAGACAGCACTGTTTTCCTGCTCTATCTTTTTAATAGAGTGTTTTTCATCCATTATCTTTTCAAATGTGTACTTAAGGTTCAGAAATATGAAATGCAACCAAAAGCTGCTGTGAGCTAATGAGAGGGAGAAGTGAATTCACCTCTCCGAGGAGACTCATGTTCTGATAAACCTGCAGAATGTGTCTGCAGGCTGGGAGTGCTATTAACCAAATGCTTCCAGTGGCAAAGTGGAGACATCACATGATTTATTGTTGATTACCTTTCTCTAAGTGTCCAGAAAGCTGTTAAAACAGGAAAGAAAAGAAAAAAAAAAAAACTCGAATACCTCGTCGTTGGCCAAGAATAAGCAAGTTTTGGGTGTCATCCGTTTAGGACAATAGACCAGAGTGTGTGACTCCTCTAATTGACCAAAGTGGTGGTGGGGGCAGGGCGAAGGATGAAGCAGCTAGTGTGTTCTGTGCTTTTAATGGGTTTTCTCTTCTTCTATTACATGTTCCTCCGGGTTAAGCTATACATAGGTAAAAAGAAGGTAAACAGAAGCAAACTACCCCCAAAAGCTCTTGGAATTTGCTCCCTTAAGTCATGCATAGCTAAAATATTTGTTGAGTGCCTACTATGTTATATCTATAAGGTACGGGGTCAATATAGTGTAGTGGGTAAGATTACAGCCCCTGGAACCAGTTAATCCAGTACTTAAAGCACTGCATGTCTCACAGGTAACCCACAATAAATGTCTGATAGTGTTAGTGGTTGTTATTGCTGTTTGCTGGGTACTAGATACAAAATGAAGGAAATAATAACGTTTCTGCTTTCACAGACAACCAAAGTAAACCCTACCAAATTAATAAATACTTTTAAAACACTGTGTTTGAGAAAATTGTGGCTGGAAGAATAAAATGTACTCTGGACAGTTCTTCCCTTGCATACAACCAACCACATTTCCCAAGCTTGTGTTATAATAAACTGGACAAACATAGGGTTTAAGTTAAAATATAAAAGGCATAGAATACATTTGCACTGCAACCTGGGTCACATTGGTCTTGCCCTGTTTTGTAATCCTCCAGGCTGAAAAAGATTTCTTTATTATGGGTGTGAAAATGAACTCAGCTGGCTTTCTCCCGGACTCCTCTCCTTTCCCACTTTCCAGTCCCCTCCATCCTATCCTTTTGTCCATTGAGGCCCCTCCTCACGTCTTGTGTGACACCAGAGAGGAATTAGAGGGTCTTGCAGTGTTTTAGAAGTTACTTGGCTTAGACAATAACGCGGGTGCTGTGAGTTACCTCGGGGGAGAATGCGGTTGGACATGCGACATTAAATTTACGTGTACGCTTGAATCCATCGGCTGTGCTGTAAGACAGCAGATCTGCTCAGAGAAAGGCATGGCGCAGGAGAAGGCAGAGAGAGCAAGTCACATTCTCGGCCTGGAGGCAAGCTAGCTGATGGCAGAAACTTCTCGGCTGCTACCATAAGCCTGGTAGCAGAGACAGTGAACTCTTCCAGGAGTCAGCTGGGGTGGACTGCCTCCTTCTGTTACTCTCTCTTCTCTAAAATCACTGTGACCACACCACCCCGTCGCGGCAGCACAGTGCTCTCTAAGAGGACCACGTTTCTGAGTTGCCAGTGCTCCATGGACAGCTCAGTAAAGAGAGAGTTTATGGAAACACGAAGAGCGCCTGTTTGTGTTTAGCCCGGCGTCAGGTCTGACTGAAAATGAAATCTTGTTCCTGTCGTGCTGTGGGATTGCAGAGGAGCCACACGGAGACGGGAAAGCAGAGGAACTTACGACGATGATTTTATGTGGGTTTTAAAAGGGAGGTATGATCGGAAATGGTGACTGTTAAAAGGCATTTCAGTGTTCCAGATTTATTCCCCCTTGGTGACTCCCGTGTCACATCCACTTAGGTTACAAATATAAACAAAAGAGTCCCAACTGCAGCGATGGGAAGCTCAGAAAGAGACTTGACTAAAGCAGCATCATGTCCTGTCCTTTTAGGCGTTTGAAGAGCCCTGACCACCGGCTGGCGGAAGGTGGTGGGAAGCCTGCTGAGCAGGCGGAAGCGGTGATGGATGCGTCTGAATCTCCACCGCTCCGCTGAGCAGGTGCTCCTGCCTCGGGCTCCTGCCACACTGATTAATCCAGAGCATCTCAGCCACCCTCGCTGTAGCCCCGCTCTGTCAACAAGTGCTTCTGAAAGGACAACGCAGGACTTTCCAAACTGTAAACAGAGCAACTTGTTTTAAAAAATGACGAAAAAGAAAAAAAGAAAAAAAGAAGCAAAGTCCTCACTGTGTGCCAAGCCTTGTATTAGGGGGCGGAAATTCTAGACACCTTTATTCTCGTGGCAAACTGGCTGTGATCTGGTGCATTCTGGCAAGTTCTCTGATCTGGACGTCCAAGGAATCCAGACTCGGCGTCATACCGAATGCTAGGCTTTGTGCCAGCAGTTTCCCATAAGTATAGGAGGGATGTTAGCAGACTATTAACATTTTTCTTTCCACCTGTGAAATATCGCATGCCATCTACTACCTGTCACACAGCTCCATGGGGGGTGGGGGGGGGTCATTCCTTCTACAGCCGGGTCCCTGGACACAAAACCAAAGCATCCAGGGACCTCAAGGACAGATTGCAAGATGGGAGGCTGCAGAGCAAAAAGAGGCAGAGTAGGGTCTGATGAATTAAATTAATCAGGAGGTGTGGCCAATTCAGTCCATTGTCCAGGAAGTATTTAGTCTCCCAGCATTCCTTGCTCCGAGAAACTCAACTTTTGGGGGGGGTGCCAACTAAGGGCAAGTGTATTCAAAGACAATCCCGATAAACCTGATTCCCAATTTCCCAGCATCTATGGGAAGACTTGCAACCCAGATCTGGTCAATAAAATTGAAGTGGAAGCCTGCTGGGAAGGGGGTGGAAAGAGGTGGTCTATAAAATGCTTGCTTTCCTGATTAACAAAAATGGATGTGGCTGCCAATACCTCTTCCTCCTTCCATAGACTTCCTGTCTTGTACTCAGATATGATGGCTGGAGCTGCAGCAGCCTTCCTGTGATCAGAAGAGGAAGGCTATAAGAATGGCAGAGACACTAGACCTACAATGGCTGAGTCACTGAAATGATTGTAATTGCCTAATTCTGCTATTGTTGTGGAAGAAAAGCGAAGCCTTGTTTTTTTGTTGTTTTGTTTTTTTTTGCAGTACGTGGGCCTCTCACTGTTGTGGCCTCTCCCGTTGCGGAGCACAGGCTCCAGACACGCAGGCTCAGCGGCCATGGCTCACAGGCCCAGCCGCTCCACGGCATGTGGGATCCTCCCGGACCGGGGCATGAACCTGTGTCCCCTGCATCGGCAGGCGGACTCTCAACCACTGCGCCACCAGGGAAGCCCGAAGCCTTGTTTTTGAAAGCCTGTGTAATCAGATTTTATATTACAGAGAGCCAAACCTTTCCTAACTATTAATATGGTGGAAAGGGAAGGGACCGTTCCATATCTCTGGAGGGAGACTCAGCAATTGCAAATACCTAGTCTAAGGTGCATAACAAAATTGAGATTGACCCAAGTGATTATCACCATGTGGGGATTTGGGCAAGGAGTTGTGAAGTCTTCAAGCAGCTGCTGGAGTTCTCCGGATGGGTGGAGATCAGAGTTGAAGCACCACAAAGCCTTTTAGGGATACTGTGACTGCTTAGGTCGGGCCATATAAAAGCAGACTCTGTCCCTGGTAGAGATGAACAGACCCAAGGAGGAAGACTGAGCTTTCATTTTTCTAGGGAACTGCACGAAAACAAAACAAAACAGAAAATCTGTCTTCCCTCAGGACCTTATGGCATGAGTCATTTTCATGCAAAAGAGGAACTCCAGCATTGTTCTGCTATGAAGAGCCGGGTTGTAAACCCCACTCCTTGTGCCATCCCTTATACGTCTCTCTTTCCATCTTGCTCTTGCTTCTTGCCACTTCTGACACACAATTCTCCTGTTTGCATTTCTACATAGCCTTTCTATAAACTTATTTCTCCCCTCAAGCCTTATTTAGTGTCTCCCTGCAGATGTGTGGCCTCAGTGCTTTTAGGAAGCACCTATCTCTACCTAAGTGGGGAGCAAACCGAAGCCCAGAACAAGGAATAAAGCCAACCAAATGCACTGGTCATTCAGGCTGAACCCTGATGGCCATGGGGAGAGAGTAGGTGCAGCATTTTAATGGAGGGCTTTGGATTTGGTCTTTCTTGTTCAGAAATGCGTTTTTCTTTAGAGAAACTTACTTAAGCTTTCAGAGTTCCTTAACTTGTTGATATGTGCACTGGGGATAATAGTAATATAGACCTCATAGGGTTGTTGTTTTAGCTGAGATGATTTATCAAAGCATTTAGAATAGTGCCTGATACACAGTAAGTATCCGAGAAACCTAACCTATTTGAGCGAGGAGTAGATCATAACATAACAACAGATGTTTATTAAGTGTAGTTTCTATGCTGGGCACCTGGAGTACAATAATGACCAGTAAGCTTTAGTCCCTACCTTCAGGGATTGTACATATAAGAGAAAGTCAGTTGATAATCTCCATTCTTTGGTGTCACAAGTGCTATGATATGGAGTGAAAAACAAGGTGCTAAATAACCTACCTGCAAAGAAGATTGGGAAACATATAGGGTTCCAAGATATATTTGAGGAGCACAAACTCTTCACCACAGTAAGTCCATCTGGTCACTAAGTAACTGGATGTTCCCTTCTCCCAGGTGTGGACTATATTTACCCCTCCCAAGGGAGACAACAACCCAGAGTTCAACGCAGTCAATGCATTGTATTGTCTGGTCCAATCAAGGGAAAGAAACCACATGGTAATCATAACAGGGAAACTTTAATATAAAGAACTATTCACTGTTAAGAGGGGATTAGATTAACAAGAGATTCGCTAGTTAGAAGTCAAGAACAGAAGATATAAGAAGTCAGGACTTGGGGCTGAGATATCACAGCCAAGGAGGAGCCTTATATGGTGTCCACTCCCCACCCCCAGTGGCCAGGGCTGAGATCCAACACGGTTGGAGATTCATTGCATTGCTCTCTGATGGCAGAGAAGTCACTGTGGTGCCATGCTGGGAGACCTTATTGGAAATCTACCCTCTGGAATTTTCTGGAAAACTGTCCTCTAGCAAGGCTGTTCTCAAAGAGATGCCTCACTGGAGGCACTCCACTGCAATGTGCTCACAGAGGGGATGCCAAGCAACCTGCTGGCCTCCAGGAGCTGCGGGCCACCATGCACTGCAGGAACCTCACGATGGTGAAGCGCAGGCACTGTGGGAGCATGCCTCAAGAGCACAGCAGGAGCAGGGAGCAGACCCCTTCTCCTCCTGGAATCTCTCTCCATTGCCCTGTGCTGCATCGGTGCAGGCTGCTGAAGGGAAAATAGTTAAGAGCGCAGCTCCATTTTCACAGGACCGTCAAAAAGGGTGAACTGGAGCTGTGAGGCAATAGACTGATAAACAGCACAAATGTCGAACTCAAACTAGGCAATGTACCATATTCTGTTTCTTAAGACAACAGTATCATCTCTGGGTCCAGAGAATTGGGAAGTAAATTCTACATTCCTCCTTAAGCCCCTCCCCACTAAACACACACACACACACACACACACACACACACACACTCACTCACTCACTCACTCACTCACTCACTCAGAACACCATGGTGTAGCCAGAATAGGATGACTGTAGTGAACATTCCCACTTGGAAAAGGGAAGGTGAGGTGGCAGCAGATACTGATCATAGTGATTCTGCTTGTAAAACTGTGAGACTTTTTAACCCCAGATGGAGTAGAGTTCTAGATCAGACCACGCACATGCTCTCTGGAAGGGCTCATTTGTCCACTTCCTCTCTATTCCCTGCCTCTGCTCTCTGAGGGTGTCATCAGACATCCTAGAATTGATTAAAATTTCAGACAAGGACGTTTTGCAGTCTTGTGGCTTCTTATTTTCATTCCCTTGAAGACTTAGCTGGATTCTGATTCATTGACTTTCACTCAGCTCCACGTGCTAGTAATTGTGCCCTGATAGCTTCAGAGATATTATACATTAGCGCCATTATATTACTCCTTGTTTTTGCCCTCACAATTCTCTCTCAGCTTAATTAAAACTACCTTAAAGCTCTCAGACTCAATCTGGTCTTTGCCCCGAATCACTTTATCCTTCTGCGAGGTTATTCTGGACATTTGTCATTCAAAGCCTTGTCCGATTTCTCCTCTTACAGTTTGGGCTTCAGAAACAGTTTTCCAGCCCTGCAAGGCCCCAAATTTCCAGACTCTTTTTGTTTCATTCCGATTCACTTCTGCTTGTACACAGGCTAATTTATTCAGCTCATCTCTTTCTTGTAAGACCTTCCTAAATCCAGAGTAGTAGCTAATATATCACTAATAATAGTTATTTAAAATTTTTTCCCTAGCATATTACAAGCATATTACATCTGTTCTCACTGTTTTCATTGCTAAACATGGATCATCTTTTCAGCCTCCAGTACCACGTTCTTTGTAGCTTACTGTTCATGCCCTTATCCAATGCCGCATACATCAAGCTTTTGTAATATACTACATTTTTGGAACTGATATTCATTTTATTCCGGATAATTAAGTCTTGCTGTTGAAGCATACCAACCTTAAAATCTCTGTGACCTAACAGAATAGAGGATTACTTCTCATTTAATCTAGGTCTGATACAGATTAAACAGCCTTCTTCCGTCCCCAAGCTACAATTCTGGAATGTGCAACCTTCAAGTTCAGCATGGCAGAGGAGGAGAAAAATTTTGTCAATAGTAGCTTCTTGAAAAAGGCACCTACACTGTTGGTACGAATGTACATTGGTACAGCCAATAGGGAGAACAGTATGGAGGTTCCTTAAAAACTAAAAATAGTTACCATATGGTCCAGCAATCCCACTCCTGGGCATATATCTGGAGAAAAGTCATTCAAAAAGATACATGCACACCAATGTTCACAGCAGCACTACAATAGCCAAGACATGGAAACCACCTAAATGTCCACTGACAGATGAATGGATAAAGAAGATGTGATATATTTTTACAATAGAATATTACTCAGCCACAAGAAAAATGAAATAACGCCATTTGCAGCAACATGGATGAACCTAGAGATTATCATACTAAGTGAAGTAATTCAGAGAGAGAAAGACAAATATCATATAATATCACTTATGTGTGAAATCTAAAGAATGATACAGATGAACTTATTTACAAAACAGAAGCAGACTCACAGTCATAGGAAACAAACTTATGGCTACCAAAGGGGAAGCGGGGGGATAAACTAGGATTTGGGGATTAACAGATACAAACTACTATATATAAAATAGGTAAACAACCAGATCCTACTATATAGCACAGGGAACTATATTCAATATCTTGTAGTAAACTATAATGAAAATCTGAAAAAGAATGTGTGTGTGTATATATATATATATATATATATATATATATAAAATATAGTGTATATATAACTGAATTACTTTGCTGTACACCAGAAACTAACACAACATTGTAAATCAGCTATACTTCAGTAATAAAAACAAACAAAAACCCCACAAAAAATGGCTTCTCAAAATAGAGTGAGGGCAAGTATGTTTCAGATTGAAGGATCAGCATGTGCGGAGAAAACATGGTGCCACATTGGAAATGTACTAGGCTGAGACTCAAGGGACTAACTCAAAATCTTTCTTGATGATGGAGAGATACATCCCAAGATATCATTAGACTGGACTTCTTTCTGCTGAGGCTTTTAGTGATGTTGAGAACATATGGAATTCATGGTAGGAATAGAATAGGGAGGGACAGAAATGCAGTATTTGAAATCTTCCAAAAATATGCAGTACCTACATATAGAGCCAGAATATGTTTAATGCCTTCACTTTCAGAGATGAATATATGTTTCACATTACTTAGAAAACAGGTTTAATTAATCATTATCTTTCAT
This sequence comes from Lipotes vexillifer, assembly GCF_000442215.2. Taxonomy (NCBI): domain Eukaryota; kingdom Metazoa; phylum Chordata; class Mammalia; order Artiodactyla; family Lipotidae; genus Lipotes; species Lipotes vexillifer. Next base: position 717,201 of record NW_006770132.1, read on the forward strand.
ATAGCAATTCTTCCTTCAGGAGTTGTTCTAAGGGCAGTCATTATGGATCACCAAGATAGAGTGACAGTATAATTTATTGACCAAACTTGGATACTTGTGTGAGTGAAAGGGTAAACTATAAGTACAGTAGGACAACAAGTGTTAACTGATCCTATCCTGGGCAAACAGGGATATATGATGTCATGAAATTTCTATATGTATCATGAAATGTGTCACATCACTATTTATAATGTAAAAGTAAAAAAAGATATTAATAAACACATAGAAAGGTATTATAGTTCTCATAAAATGATCTAATAAGCAGTTGATAAAATTATGTTATAAGTAAAACACTGGGTACTATGGAAAGAGTTCACAGTATGCCAAGATGTGAGAAAAACAGGTTAAAATTTTATTTCTATTCATGGTGTAGGGGAAAACATAGTGAAAACATCTATAGCTTATTAAAATTGTTTAACTTGAATGGCCGAATGGGAGAACGATGTGTGTGTGTATGTCTGTGTATCTTTACTTAATTGTATTTTCTAGCTTGATTTACTCTTCTATTTGGCAGTCTAGGGAGTCTGTAAAAAGTCTTTAACAAGTTGCTTTTGGACTTAACCAAGGTTTTTAACTAGTGAATTCAGCTGAAGGGCAGCTCGGAGACAAAGAATAATAATCCTTCCCCAACATATAGCCCTTTCACATTAAAGTGCTTTCATGTGCATTATCTGATTTGATCTACTCAACAGTAGATAGGTATTATAACTCTCATTTTACAGCATCAGAATTAGAATTTCTGAAAGATTAACTTAATTGCCCAAAGTCAAACAGATATTTGGAGGTAAAGTGGGAATACACCTCACGTCTCCCAACTCTGAGTTCAAATTTCTTTCAACGGTAGCTTCTTGGGGTCCTCCTGGGTCACTAGTTGTGACCCAAATTTTTATTATTAACATTGCTAAGGGGCCACTATTTGGTTAGAAGGGGGTCTCTGGAAAATCTGTCTTGAAACTTCAGATGCACAAGTGATGTACTTAGCACTGGGTCTTGCCTGATCACCAGAAAATTAAAATACTGAATTTAATAAAAATTCAAACTCTAGTCACACGATCTGAAGACTTGACTGTGTTTTAAGGATGTAACATTTAAGATTTTATTTTTCTTCATGGTAGAATTTATTCCAATTCTATTTTATATAGTTTAAAGTATTTCGTTTTTTCCCCACAAACAAAGACACAAGACCATAAGCCTTATATATATTTATGAATAAATTTGCTATCATTATTAATGTATCTTAGGAGATGTTAATAAAGATTATGGGGGTGGTTGAAGGGAGTTAAGCGTTAATTCAGTCTTTGCATGCCCTCTGCTTATGACTCAGAAATGTGCATCTTCTCATTTGGGCTTTAAATTCTTTCAGGGACTTCTTGAAGAGGTGAGCAATACTTCTTGTCAGGGCTCAAATCTAGCCAGGGAATACTAACTTAATCAGCTGGAAACACAAAGATCTGCCATTGTTGTTTCTTTGGAAATTAAATGCTAAATTTGGGAAGGGTGATGGGAAAGAGTAAGTCCCTAACACATGTTTCCCGTTGCTTACTCTGATGAATAGAAGGCTGCCTGGCTCCTGTTGACTATGTGTATTCTTGGGTTAGAGCAGCCACTTAATTTCATATTTAAATAATTGCTTTGAATGATCACAGAATTGAAGGACAGTCACTCACATCTGCATAATTTCTAGTCCTGAAATCTAACAACCTTGCCTTGCAGACCTGGCCTCAATTTATATTGTTGATATTTAATATTTAGTATAGCTTTAAAATTTACATCAGTTATTTCATAAATTATTTTCAGTAGATTTTATGTCACATACTTCAGAGTTTATGTTGTTCTGAGACCCAATAATTTGCAGACATTTAAAATGGTTGTCTGACCATGTGTTCAGGTGGAAAGGGAGAGGACTTGGTGAGCTAATTCCAGGGAAGTTTTTCTATTAATTTATTTAATTATTTTTGATTTTTTTTTGTATTTTTATTTGCCAATAGTAAACAAATAAAATTAGATTTCGTTTTACAGCATGAAGCAAGGAAATGCGGATGCAGTGGTCAAAAGCATATAAACCTTGAGTGAGCTCCATAGTTCAAACCCCAGCTTCACCAATTAGCAGCTGAATGAGTTAGGGCAAGTTAGTCTTACATTTCTCATTTAATTTCCTGATTTTAAAATTCCTAATTTGTGACGTTGTGAGGATTTATATGAAGTAATTATACAGAATGTCTGTTAAAGAAGAGGTGTGTGTTTTCTTTCTTTGGGTTTTATGTTAAAAATATAGTATTGGACCTATTATACCTGGTGATCATGGACTTTAGGGGAAACATGTAATTATTTGGTTGAGCTTAAATTTTTTTTCTTTATGAGCTACCTATATGAGTTTTCTCATTCATATGATGCTAATTTTGGCATTTACCTCGAAAGATGAAATAAGGACTTTTAAGTCTGCAACATGGTGGAATATACTAGTGAGGAAATACCCAGAGTGACAGAAACAAGAAGAGCATTAATAGCTGAGGAAGAAACATGTGTTGATGCTGTGGTACCTTGAGGTGGGGAAACAGGACATTGATTTAGATCAAATAGCACAAAGTAGACACCCAACGATTAAAGAGATTAAACAAATAAGTGAAGCTTTAGAAAACACCAAGTAAGGTAGAGAACAACACTTTTAAATGGTGGATTTAAAAAAGAACCATATAGAACTTTTAGAAATCAAAGGCAGTCATTAAATTAACATTTAATGGACATTTAAAATTTTAAATGTCAACATATCTGAGTCAAGAATAGGTAAATAAGAAAATAGACCTAAGGAAATTACTATCAGAATGAAAAATAAATGAAAGCTATGAAAGATAGGTTAAAACCCACAAAAGTAGGCGTTAATGTCACTGAGCGTAGGCACATAATGTCTGTTGTTTGACTGCTATGTTGGTGCACATAGGGTTGCATTTCCTGGCTGCTTTATGCATAGGTTGGATCATAAGTTCTGGCCAGTGAGTAATGAATGGATGTAATGAACAGCTCTTCTAAAGCAAACATTTAATTACCAGCATATTCTTTTCTCTTTAAATGGTAACAGGTTCACTTAGCTTGGGTCCCTTAGTAAGTACAATGAGCAGACTCCCTCTGATGAATCTAAAATTAACATGTAACATGAAAAAAAATGAATGAAATAAATCTTTGATGCTTTGGACCACTGAGATTTTAGGAATGTTTGTTACACTAGGAAACCTAGCCCAGGGATTATTCAACTAAGAACTACAGGCCCTAGTCACCTCTTTTTGCAAATAAAATGTTACATATATATACAATAGACTATTGTTCAGCTATCAAAAAGAATGAAATAATGCCCTTTATAGCAACATGGATAGACCTGGAGATTATCATATTAAGTGAAGTAAGTCATACAGAGAAAGGTAAATGTCGTATGATATTGCTTATATATGGAATCTAAAAAAAAAAAAAAAAATACAAATGAACTTATTTACAAAACAGAAACAGACTCACAGACTTAGAGAACAAACTTATGGTTACCAGGGAAGGGGGGCGGGCGCGGAGGGATAGATTGGGAGTTTGAGATAGACATGTATACACTACTATATTTAAAATAGATAACCAACAAGGACCTACTGTATAGCACAAGGAACTCTACTCAATATTCTGTAATAACTTAAATGGGAAAAGAATTTAAAAAAGAATAGGTGCATGTATTAATATATGTATAATTGAATCACACTGTCGTACATCTGAAACTAACACAACATAGTCAACTGTGCCCCAATATAAAATAAAAATTAAAAAATAAGATAAAATACTTCACACACACACACACACACACACACACACAATAAAATGCCATTGGAACACAGCCAAACTCATTCATTTATATAATATCTGTGTCTTCTATTATGCTACAACAGCAGAACTTAATAGCTGTAACAGGTACTATATGGCCCACAAAGCCTAAAATACCTGTTCCTTTATGAAAATATATGTAAATGTCAAATCACTATGTTTCACGCCTGAAACTAATATAACGTTGTATGTCAATTATACTTCAATAGAAAGGAAGAAAGAAAGAGAGAAAGGAAGGAAGGAAGGAAGGCTAAACTCTAACAAAGAAATGGAGAGAACAAAAATTATCAAAAATCTTGTAAACGTTTCAATAGGTGATAATTTAGGAAAAAAAATAAAAAGACATATTATAGAAATAATGGAAGATAATTTTATTAAATTAAAACATAAAAAAGATAATAACTCATCAAGAATTATGTTTCCTTTTATGATAGAGCACATTGTAGCTGACCAATGTTCCTACTGGAAAAAAATAGAAAATCAGGACGAAATTTTGCTATGTATATATAATTGAAGGCATTAGAGAACTGCCAACAAAAGAATACTCAGACGGCTAAAATCACAGATGGAAGGGAATTGTAGAGAAGTAAGCCCATATTCTGTAACAGCTCCAGTTTTCAAGGAACATGCAAATTTTGGGTGGCAATTTAGGCAGAAGGCCACTGTTACACAAAGAAGCTAGCAAACGTTTTGGAACTCATGGGAGTAGAGAGGAAAATATAGGTGTTTCAAGCAGTCAAATAACAGAGGACCTGGGGGGCCATAATCCTGTTGAGGAAGTAGGTTCAGTGTAGTAACTCCAACATTTTGCTGTTTTTTCTCCAGAGGCTTTTGCAGTGCAAATGTAGCATGATAAGCAACTAGGTAGAAAACAAAAACAAACATGCAAACAAGTAAACAAAAGGTAAAGGGAAAAGCTTATAAACACCCTTAAGACCTGGAGGGCTAATCACCAGGGGTGGGTGAAACATACAGTAAACAGCCTCTTATGATACTTGCAACCCAGAATTAAATAAGCTCCCTCTCTGATTGAAATAATTTTATCTCCTGCTGCTCTGCTTAGTAGGGGAGAAGCCTACACTGGAGAAAGATAGACCAGGCAGAAGCTCTAAAATTTATCATAATGATGTCTAGCGTTTAACATAAAATTACGAAACAAGGAGAAGAAAAAGGAATATAAAGCAGGAGAAACAAAACTAAAAATAAATAATATAGTAGCTGTACACCAAATTGTAATGATAATTATAGTGCATTAAACGGTTCAAATACTCCAATTAAAATACAAAAATAATAAAATTGGATTAAAGGAGAAAGAAACACATGCTGCTTACAAGACATGCTTCTTAAATGTGAGAGCACAAAAAATTCCAATCTAATGGATGAAAAACAATATGCCAGGAACTAACCAAAAGAAAGTTGGCTTAAATATATTAATAAATTAGACTCTAAGAAAAAAGTATTGCTAGAGAAAAAGGAGAAGCTTACACAATAATAAAAGGGTTAATCTACCAAGATCATATTAAACTTCTCTATTTTTATGTATATAATAATATTGCTTTGAAATACATAAAACAAATTTGTAAGAACTAAAATGAGAAATAGAGAAATACACAATTGTAGTAGGAGATTATTAATACACTTTATCGAATAACTGATAAAGCAAGTAAACAAAAAAACAGCAAGGATATGGCCAATCAAAACATTAAGATGTACAAATTTGAGTTAATTGACACATACAGAACACTACACCCAGTGATAACAAAATGCATATTTATCAAAAGTAATCATTTACTGGGCCTTAAAGCAAGCTTAGCAAATTTCAGAGGATTGATTTTATTCAGAGTGTGTTCTCTGATAACAGTGGAATCAAGCTAGAAATCAGTAACAAAATGCACATTTACAGCTCTTTGGGAAATAAGATACACTTCCAAATAAGCCAGGTGTCAAAGAAATCACCCTACAAATTAGAGAATATTCTGAACTAAGTAATAATAAAAATATGCCCTATCAAAACATGTGTGATAATGTTAAATCTCTATTTAGAGGAGAAATAATATTAAATGAACACACTTACAAAAGAAATCCTTAAAAACCAATAACCTAGTAATGACAACAACGGAAAATTCCTTTCAGTAATCTATGGTTACACAGTAAATTCCATCATCCGATAAATAGTTTCTGAAAAAGAACTGTAGCAAATATACTTAATGGTGAAATCTTAAAGTCCTCCCCCAGAGACTGGAGAGTCAGCAAAGGAGACCTTCTGTCACCATTACTGAAGCTACTTGCCAGTGTAATGAGGCAAGGAAAAGGAATTCAAAGTACAGGGAATGGAGGTAGAAACTCCAGTTTTATTTACAGTTGACAATTATTTATGTAATTTTCAAAAATCTACAAAATATTAAAACCAATAAGCATCAGAGTTGTTTGATACAAGGCTATTTTGTAACATTGATTGTATTTCTATGTACCAGTAACAAACAAAAAGGAAATAAATTTTTAATAATGATACCTTTCATGCTAGCAGCAAAACATCAAATACTTAGTAATGACTCTAATAAAAGATTTCAAGACTCCTTCTCTGAAATCTACAAAACTACTGAAAAAATTAAAGAATAATTAAATAAATGGAGTCATATATTATGTTTATAAATTGTAATAATGAATATTGTATAGATAGCAATTCTCCCCAAATTGCTCTGTGTAGATTAAATACATCTCCAATCAGAAAGCTTTTGTGCTTTTTCGTGAATTTTGGGGGGGGCTGGGGGAGAGTAAAGAAAGTTTACACACTGATTTTAAAATTTATATGGAAATGAAAGGGGATAAGAACATTCAAAACAATCTTGAGGAAAAACAGAGTTAAAGAAATTGTAAAACCAGAAAGCAAGACATTATAATGTCATAGAAATTAATATAGAGCTTTTAGAAACAGACCACTGAAACAGATTAGAGAGATCATAGTCATAAGTTCATCTCACATGAGACAAGATGACACTATAGTAGAATAGGGAGAGGATGATAATTTTAAGAAATGATGCTGAGTTAACAGATATACATATATAAAAAAAATTTAATGTTGACCTTATCTCACAGTAAAGGCTAACATCAGTTCCAAGTAAACTGTAGATCTAAATTTGAAAGACAAAGCAATAAAGCTTTTAAAAGGGAACAGGATGAATTAGTGACCTTGCAGTAGGACAGAAAAGCAGTAACCAAGAAGGCAAGCATATTAGTAAATTAATCTCAATTAAAATTAAGAAACTGTATTTATTAGAAGAAACTATTCAAGAGTAAAAACAAAAGTCAGAGTAGGAGAAGATATTTGCAATAGAAAAACAAAAAACAAAAGATCCAGGCAGAATATATAAAAATAACTTCAAATAATTAATAACAGGAGACATAGCTAATTCAATTAAAATTGGACAAAAGAACAGACAGTTCATAAAAGAGGATCTCAAAATGGTCTATAAACATATGAAAATGTACTCAACATCATTAATCATCAGGGAAATGTAAATAAAACCACAATGCAATAGCACTACACATCTACTAAACAAATGAAAAAGAATGACTATATCAAGCAGGGTTGAGAGCAGAGTGAGGTAAGTGAGGCATCTAAGGTACAAATTTTAAGTAAGCACTTACTCTTCAATTTGATCAGTGCACAGTTCTGCACAAATCTGGAAGTGAGTACCTCCTTACATTTTGCGCTCTAGGCATCTAAATCTTAAGGAGAAACCCTCTCTGGTTCAGGCAAGAGACCAGAGTATAGAACTCAACGAGAATTCTTAAGTTTTCATCCCTAGTTGCCTCCACCCACTTGTGACCCTGATGCCGAGTATTGGTGAGGATAAGAGCTAGTGGCAGTATTAGTTTGCACAACAACCTTGATAGACTTTTTGGCATATTTACTAAAGAAGTATATCCACATGCCCTATGACACAGCTATTCTACTCTTTGTTATTATACCCAAGACAAATAAATACGTGTGTTTCTCAAACGTCAAGTATGATAATGCTCATGACAGCACAATTCCTAATTGCCCCACAAAGAAAACAATTCTAATGTCCATCAAAAGAAGAATATGTAAATACACAGTCATGTGATAGTTCAATGGGATAGTATATAGTAATGAAAGTGAACAAAGTGCAACTATACACGACATTGTATGTAGAGTTAATCTCACAAATATAATGTTGAGTGAAAGCAGGCCAACACAGTGGATCATACTTATTGATTTAGAATAATTTTAAAAGAAGGTGAAACGTATCTATGGGATTAGAACTCAGAAAAGTGATTCCTTTGGGGAAAGAATTTACTGAGAAGAGGCACAAAGGGAACTTCTGGGATGCCAGTGATATCATTCTCCTTGACCTGAAGATTCTGAAAATTGTAAACATTTAGTCAGCTGTGCACTTATTATTAGGGCAATTTTTGTTTATTGTTCCTTGAAGGTCTATCGATTCTGGCTTCTTATACTTGAAACTCTGTTATTAGGTGCGTGAGAGTTTAGGATTGTTATGTCCTCTTTATGGCCTGTAATTATTATGAAATGATGCTCTTTATCTATGGTAACATTCTTTGCTTTGAAATTTACTTTGATATTAAAAATAGACAGTCTTGATTTCTTTTGGTTGTTATTGGCATGGTCTTTTTCCATCATTTTACATAAAACCTATTTGCTTCTTTATATTTAAAGTGTGTTTCTTGCAAGCAGTACATAGTAAGGTCTTGATATATTGTTATTCAGTCTAACAATTTCTGCTCTTTAATTGGATTTTTAGAAGATTGACACTTAATGTGATCATTGATACAGCTGTGTTTACCATCTTGCTATTTTTTTCTATTTATCTCTTTTATTCTTTATTCTACTTTCCCTGTTTTTCTCACTTTTTTAGATTAATTGAATATTATTTTATGTTTTATTATATCTCTTTTTTTACTCATTAGTTAACTAATATCCACATATTACTTATTGTTGTTAGCATTTTAGTGGCTTTTTAGGGTTTATACATCTTTATTTATATATCTCTAACTTATCAGAATCTAAACCCTACTAATATAACTTCTCATATAATTTAAGAATCTTACAAAAATATACTATAAGTTTTCCTCTCCTGGTCTTTATGCTACTGCTGTCATACATTTTACTGCTACATATTTTATAAACCCCACAATCCTATTACTATTTTTGCCTTAAGATTCGTGCAAATTTTAAAATATATTTATTCTAGTAAAAATTTTACTAAAAATGAGAGAAAGTTTTAATATTACATATTTCTAAAGTTAAAATCAATTTTATTAAATATTCATTGTGGTTAAAATATTTTAAAATTCTAAGAAAAATTAGCAAATCCTTGAAATTGAATCACAGAATCAAATGAAAGAAAACCCTACAGGTTAAAACAAACGGGTTGCTAACAAAACAGCATTTAAAGTGAAATCTACAACTCTAACTACACTTCCAGAAAACAAATTACTAGTCAGAAACAAAGGAACTAAGAATTCAACTCAAGGAGTGAGAAATAGAAATGAGTAAACCCAAATAAAGAAGCAGAAATTGGGCTTCCCTGGTGGCGCAGTGCTTGGGGGTCCGCCTGCCGATGCAGGGGACGCGGGTTCGTGCCCCGTTTCGGGAGGATCCCACATGCCGCGGAGCGGCTGGGCCCGTGAGCCATGGCCGCTGGGCCTGCGCGTCCGGAGCCTGTGCTCCGCAAATGGGAGGGGCCGCGACAGTGAGAGGCCCGCATAACGCAAGAAAAAAAAAAAAAAAAAAAAAAAAAAGAAGCAGAAATTTGTGCTAAAAATAATGAGAAAAAAATGAAAACATATTGAAAAAAAGATTTAAACACAAAACTAAAGGCTAGTTTCTAAAAGGACACTATAGACAAAACTCTAAGAAGTATGATTAAGAAAAAGAAAGATGAAAATAAATACTGAATGTAAAATAGATATAATGACAAAATTAACAGAGGCTTTAAAAGTGTTGAAAGGGTACGATGAAATATACATGATTAAATGCATGAAATTATATCAAATTAATTAATTTCTCAAAATATGTTAACCACTAGATTTTGAAGAGGAAAATTTAAAAATCTATTAGATTATATTTTTAACATATTGAAATGGAATTCCAAGCCTTCCCCCCATCACCCTAACAAATAAAGTAAAAAAATAATTAACTTCAATAATATAGATATTACTGTGGCTGTGGAGAAACAGGTACCTTCATGTTGGAAATGAGACCCAGAAATGCGACCTGGAAGCCATGGTTTTAGAAAACAATCTATTATTATGGAATAAAATTAAGTACATATGTACCTAAATGGCATTATATACATATAAATATGGAGGGGAGTGGGATTTTAAGGAATTGGCTAATGGGATTGCACAGGTGGCAAGTCCAAAATCCATACAGCAAGCCAGCAAGCTGGAGATTCAGGTAAGGGTTGATGTTGATGACTTGAGTTTAAAGACTGAGAACCCAGGCAGATTTTCTATGTTGCTATCTGGAGGCAGAATTCTTTCTTCTTCAGGAAACCTGTCTTTGCTCTTCAACTGATTGTACGAGACTATCCACACCCACATTTTGGAGCGTAATCTACTTTACTTAAAGCCAACTGATTTTCAATGTTAATCACATCTAATACCTTACAGCAATATCTGGACTGGTGCCTGATCAAACAGGTGATCATCGTTGTTTAGCCAAGTTGACACATAAAATTAACCATTGCATATTCAAAGATGATTTACTATTTAGCAGTCTGAAGTAATGACCTGCATTTTCAAAGAGCAATGTAATGCTATCTCAAAAATATCATTAGTGAAATAAATAAGAAACTGAATGGAATAGCTATTTATGTAAGTTAAGCATATGCAACGTATGACAACAAGGACCCATGTATATGTGTACACAAAATGGATTGGAGCGGCATAGACTGTTCAAAATAAAGTGGGTGTCTAGGAGAGTGGGTGCAAAGGTGATGGAGCATAAAAAGAAAAAACAATGACATGAGATATTAGGGGTGCCTTGCATGGTCAGGTGATAAGGGAACCCGTTAATTAGGAAATGAGGAGTATGAGTAGCTTGATTCTGTCCATGTGAGACCTGAAAACAAGTGTAATATCTTAATTCAACACAGTAACAGGTTAAACTAGTTTTAAAGTTCATGTTAAATATTCTATGACACCTTGAAATTAAAGGGCATGCACTGAACCTGGTAAATATATCTACTAAAATCCTACAGAAAATGCCACTCTTTAAGTTTGAGATCAGCCATCACCTCTGACATCATATGGTAGCAAGGGGCATAGCACTACCATAGAACAAGAAAATTAAACACAATATGTAATGATTGAAAGAAAGTTAAAGACTCCTTGTTATTCCCAGATGGTAGATGAGTATCTACAAATAAAACTCTCAGAGAATCTATAGAAAATTATTTAGAGGTATGAAAGAGTTCAGCAAGGATAACGGGTTAATATATAATATAACATAAAATATCAATATATAAAAATTAATCAGAGTTCTATATAGCAGCAACAAACAACGATATATGCAATTAGAGAGATTACATACGACACAGCGAAAAGAAATCAGATAATGATCTTGTAATATAGCTAACAAAAAAATGAATGATCTTTCATAGTAAAAATATAAAATTTAACTAAACGTCAAAAAATAAAACCTAAATAAGCATAGATCTATACCATAGAAAATTGGAAGAATCAGTATAATAAAACTGTCAATTCTTGCCATATTATTGCCGACGCTAAATGTAAATTTAATTAATGTTAAATGTCAGAAGGGTTTTTCTTAGAATTTAAGAATCTAATCCTCAAATTCATACAAAGGAATAAAAGAGTAAGCACATCCAATATACTTCTGGAGCAACAAAACAGTTAAAAGGCAGTGGAGTGAGGGATACTTAAGATTTCAAATATGTGTGATGCTCAGTCTCAATTAGCAGGTAACGTCAGGGTTTTTCAGCATTGGTACTTCTGACATTTTTGGACCAGATAATTCTTTGTCGTGGGCAACTGTCCTATGCACTATAGGATGTTTATCAGCATCCTTGGCTTCTACTTCTGCAGTTATAACAACCAAAGATGTCTCCAGACATTGCCAAATGTCCCCTGTGGGGAAAATCACCCCTGGTTGAGGGCCACTGAGTTAGAATAATTAAAACCATTTTTGATACTAGCATAGATGTGGACAAGTAGACTAATTACAAAGATGAAAGAAATAAGAATCAGACCAACATGAATGGGAATTTGGCATATATAAAAGTTCTATTACAAGCTAATGGGGAAAATTTAGTAGAGAATCCTGCAACAATTAGCTGTTTATAGAAAATGATAAATCACATAGATTTCTATCTTATATACAAAATAAATCCCCAATTGATTAAAAAACTAAATGCAAAGATTGGAATGCAAAATTAAAGCAGTACACAAATTTAACCAGCATTTTCATTTCTATAAAGCGATCTTAGAAAAACTTCAGACATATATTCAAGAAGATATTTTAAAAGATAGTTATTTTGGCACAGTCTGTAATTGCAAAATTATGCAAACAATTTTACTCTGCATCATTAAGATAAATAAACTTTATGTTTAATTCAATACCATGTATCTGTTAAATTGAGCTAACTGGATCTAAAATTATCACCATGAATAAACCTCAAAAATATATAATACCAAGAACAGAAAGCAAGTTGCAAAGTGATACTTACAGTAAGACATTATTTAAAATGTTAAAACACTCAAAACAATAATATATATTGTTTATCATTGCCAACAAATGTATTAAATATATGGAACCTCTTAAGAGAAATTTCTTACCTTTCTAAAAAGGGAGGGAGGGCAATGAGATGACATGGGATTTTAATTACAGGTTTATGTAAATTTGAAATTAAAAAAAAAGTTCTGAGGAAAATGTGGCAACATTTTAATATTTGTTAGTACTTGAGATCAAACATAAAAATATATTTATCTATGTTTCTATATATGAAAATGTGCTATTAGTAAAAATAAAAGTCATTCTTGGTTATGTCTGTCCCATTGATTAAAGATACTTTTAATGTGTAGGGATAAAATTAAACCTACCTATAAATACAAAAATTTCATTAAAATGAGTGGTTCAAAGGCCATTCGTGACCTCCAATGCAGGCTTTCCATCTGCATTCTTCCCCTATAAAAATGTCCTTGCACGGAGGAATGATGTTCTCTGGTGTTAACCTGTAGACTTTCCACGTTCCTCAGTGTGGACTGACTTGACATATGGATTTTCTCCTTCTTGCTTTGAAGAGATTTGCTTATGAGATCATTATTACAACATCTGCACTCGAAGCCCTTTTTCTGTTTTGCTTTGTAACTCTTCGGCAGGGATGAATTAAAATGTAAGTTCTACATTACAGAAAACTGATAAGTCAATGCTAATTTTCTTCCCTGTTTATTAATGAGCTTTCCCTCTCTTCTCTTTCTCCTCACTCTTTC
>NW_006770132.1:730602-775408 GCF_000442215.2 Lipotes vexillifer
TTCTTTTTCTCACCTCAGTACATTCATCTCTGTTCTCATGTGCTTTAATGTCCTTTCACCAGCCTTATCGATTTCTTCCAAAGCCAAAATAAGGATGCACGTTATTCTTATCTGGGTCTCTCCCCACTTCTCTATTTCCAGAAGAGATTTGGCTTAACCAGTGGATCATTGATTAGATGGTAACACAGCCACACTGGATCTTTATTTCTCTGTTCATTTGTCTTATTCAGGAGAAATTGGGTTAGTTCTACGATAATTGTGTCATCTGTAAAGATACACAAGAACTCTTTTAAAGTTTTGGGGGAATACATAGTGGATAATATTAAAAAATATTTTTAAAAAATATTTCAGCAGGTGACCTCCTATTTCTTTAACTTTTCTATGTTGAACTGAAAACAAAATAAAACAAAACAAGAAAATACAGAGTACTATTTATCTTGCTTTCCACAGAGTCTGAGTCAACACTTCCTTATTCATTAAGTAGATGCAGACACAGGACTCTAGTTGATGTTTCCTGTTTGTGTTGTTGTTGTTTTTTCCTATTCAGGCACCTCTTCTAAATCTCATATCTACTCAAATTGTTGTCACTCTGTTTCTGAGTTTCTCTTTCCTTATACTATTTACCCACTCAGATCTATAAACAATAGGCAATGCCATATCACTTACAAGTATGAATGATCTGGTTGAAATGAACCAAATTCACCACTGTCTTTGGAAATGAGAGGTGCTTTGTTTCCATACGGTACAGATCAGGTTCTAGTTGGGTTTGACAGTGAGAGAGTCATTGCCATGGCCTCTGTGAGAGTACTTGTAAAACCACCCAGAGTTTGAATTGCCTTTTTCTCTCTCAGAAGCAAAAAGGAGCCAATGAGTGTCCACACTGCAGCTCTACTGTCGGATTCCTGACAAATAGAGCTCTATCATTATGGAGACCAAGGTCTCAACTCAGTGTTCCTAAAGACAGCAGCAGAGACAGTCAAAGAGCCATGGCCACTGAGAAGGATCTGATGCCAACCTTACAGTGGAATGTCCAGAAAGCCTAGATGTGAGGATAAACCAGTTGTGTGCTTCATTTCTCCCCATAAAACACTGAACAAACTTCTTGTGATGGGTTGTTGAGTCCTTATTTGCAGTCAGAGGATGTTACCATTTTCTATCACAAATTGCAAATTCAATTTTTAAATTCAATTATCCCAGAGACAGCCAACCAATAAGCTTAGCAGTGTTTGAAAAGAAAGACAAGTAGCACCCAGGTTTATAAACACATATATAGATACAAAACTTTTTAACCTTTTGCCTAAGCCTAGGCAAAATTGACAATTTCCAGCTCTGGGCTGGGGTAGGAGTTGGGGGAGAGGATTTTGGGTGATCAGAAATACGACAGACTCCTAGATTTGCGTGACCTCTGGAACAGTATCCAAAATGATCCTCCGTGACGGACGCCATTTTTAAAAATGGCCAGTTAGGCTTGGGAAACACTGCATAATGCATCTCATTCCTACAGATTCATCAGGCATATTGACAGATCCAAGATTCCTAAAATAATTAAATCTTTTACTTTGTTTACTTAGCACTCCCCATATTTGACCACAAAACACTTTTCTTGAGAATCCTTATTAGCAGTTCTCAAAACTTTTGTTTCATGCAGCTCACTGTGGGAAACAAAGATGCAGAATAAACATACTTCAAATTGTGGAGAACATACCATTGAAGATAAGACTCATCTCAAGATAAGCTCTTCCCATGAAAATCCACAGACATTTACAAAACATATTTTGAGGCAGACCTATTTAGGACCTTGCTATTCCAAGTATGTTTCTTAGAACAGTAACATGGAACCACCATTAAGCTTGTTAGAAATGCAGAGCTCTGGCTGTACCCCAGAGCTATTGCATCAGAATCTCACGTCATCTGCAGGAGCCCCAGGAGATTCCTGTTCACAAAACAAGTTTGAGGAAGACTATTTTAGGAGATATTCTTCCTAAAATACATGAATTTTATGCCTTTCTGCATAAAGATTGGAAAACATAAGCTAGAATTTTGTAATTAAGGTTCATGACATTTATATTTTAGAAGTTGAGTATTAACAATTTTAGAGAGAAAAATATGTTAAAATATTATGTCAAATTTAAATAGGGGACCAGTTCGAATTAACACATGCCAGCTTTAGATCTGGATCAAAATAACTGGATCAGTATGTATTATAAAAGCAGGAGGTTGGCAGAAGACATGGCAAAAGCCGCACAAAGCCTCAACTCTCACCTGTTTAGGACTTAAAACAATTTACTTGTCAGAAAGGAAAAGTATTTAACAACATACATGCACTATGGTCATATTGACATATTATTTGCAGAATCCACATTTCTTTTTTTTTTAATTTTTATTGAAACGTAGATGGTTTACAATGTTGTATTAGTTTCAGGTGTACAGCAAAGTGATTCATATATATATCTTCATATATATCTTCATATGTATATATTCATATATATTCTTTTTTAGATTCTTTTCCATTATAGCTTATTACAAGATATTGAGTAGAGTTCCCTGTGCTACATAGTCGGTCTTGGTTATCTATTTTATACATAAAATAGTGTGTATATTTTAATAACAAACTCCTAACTTATCCTTCCCCCCTTTTTCCTTTGGAAACCAAAAGTTTGTTTTCTATTTCTGTGAGGCTATTTCTGTTTTGTAAATGAAGTTCATTTGTATGATTTTTTTATATTCACATATAAGTGATATCATATGATATTTGTCTTTCTCTATCTGACTTACTTCACTTAGTATGATAATCTCCAGGTTGCAGAATCCTCATTTCATTCACATTTTTGTAAGAGGACGAGAATTCCTGGTTTAGAAATATTTTAATTATTTGAAAATAACTGTCTTAACATTTATTCAGTTACTCATTCACTGGTTCATTAATTCATTTTACAAGTGCATTCTTTGGATCTGTTACCATCCTCAGACCAAGAAGACATTAACTTTCCTTAAAAACAAAAATAAACAAATGGGACGTAATGAAACTTAAAAGCTTTGGCACAGCAAAGGAAACTATAAACAAGACAAAAAGACAGCCCTCAGAAAGGGAGAAAATATTTGCAAATGAAGCAACTGACAAAGGATTAATCTCCAAAATTTACAAGCAGCTCATGCAGCTCAATGTCAAAAAAAACAACGCAATCCAAAAATGGGAAGAATACCTAAATAGACATTTCTCCAAAGAAGATATACAGATGGCCAAGAAACACATGAAAGGATGCTCAACATCACTAATCATTAGAGAAATGCAAATCAAAACTACAATGAGATATCATCTCACACCGGTTAGAATGGCCATCATCAAAAAATCTACAAACAATAAATGCTGGAGAGGGTGTGGAGAAAAGGGAACCCTCTTGCACTGTTGGTGTGAATGTAAATTGATACAGCCACTATGGAGAACAGTATGGAGGTTCCTTAAAAAACTAAAAATAGAACTACCATACGACCCAGCAATCCCACTACTGGGCATATACCTTGAGAAAACCATACTTGAAAAAGAGTCATGTACCACAATGTTCATTGCAGCTCTATTTACAATAGCCAGGACGTGGAAGCAACCTAAGTGTCCATCGACAGATGAATGGATAAAGAAGATGTGGCACATATATACAATGGAATATTAATTACTCAGCCATAAAAAGAAACGAAATTGAGTTATTTTTAGTGAGGTGGATGGACCTAGAGTCTGTCATACAGAGTGAAGTAAGTCAGAAAGAGAAAAACAAATACCGTATGCTAACACATATATATGGAATCTTAAAAAAAAAAAAAAAAAGGTCATGAAGAACCTAGGGGCAAGACGGTAATAAAGAAACAGACCTACTAGAGAATGGACTTGAGGACATGGGGAGCGGGAAGGGAAAGCTAGGACGAAATGAGAGAGTGGCATATATACACTTCCAAACGTAAAATAGATAGCTAGTGGGAAGCAGCCACATAGCACAGGGAGATCAGCTCGGTGCTTTGTGACCGCCTGGAGGGGTGGGATAGGGAGGGAGGGAGGGAGGGAGATGCAAGAGGGAAGAGATGTGGGAACATATGTATATGTATAACTGATTCACTTTGTTTTAAAGCAGAAACTAACACACAATTGTAAAGCAATTATACTCCAATAAAGATGTTAAAAAAAAAAAGAAGTCATTAACTTTCCTGTAGCAGGACACACAATCCAGCATATTAGATGGATTATAAACAATCTACCATTTTGAAAACACATATACTGCAAGGTATAGCAACAAGTTCCATAAATCAGAAATATGCATGATAACTGTTAGGTACCAGAGTAGGATTAAGGATCTGAAAAAATCCCCATGTCGTTTTTTGTCTGTGCATCTTCATATCACTGGGAGTTAGTAGAGAATTAGTGTAGTATGTAGGTTACAGGGCAAGTAAGATTCTCTTTCTCCCAAGAATCTGTTACTGGTCGTTTTTGACTTACTCTTTTCTTCGTTAAACTGCTGTTCAATGATTTTCTGAACAATGGTTCTCTGAAGATGGTAGCTTCCCAGTGGAAGCTGGGAAGCACAACCTAGTACAGGGCTGGGCTCAGAGTTCTTACCTGTAAAGTCAGGGATAAGAGATCTTGGAGAAATAGTTATGAGTGATTCAAGGGTAAAGCATTGTCATAATTTAAGAAAAGAAAGTCATCTTTGCAAGCAATCACGTTAATGCAATGTCTGAGCCAGGAAACTTACTGCCTGTGCATGCATGTGTGTGTATGTGTGTTACTTCAAACAATTTAGAAGACTCAATGTTATTATGCTAATTTTACAGTTGAGGGAAGATATACCCAGAGAGGTTAAGTTCAAAGCTAGTCAGCAGCAGAATAAGGAATCAAACATGTAAAACTACGCCTCAACCTGCACTCTATTCCAGGGTTTCTTAACCTCAGCACTTCCGACATTTGGGGCAGGCTAATTCCTCACTGTGGGAGATTATTCTATGCACTGTAAGATGTTTAGAAACATTTCTGACCTCTACCCACTGAATACCAGTACATATCTGCCCCCTCCCATCTATCTCCAGATAACCAAAAATATCTCCAGACATTGCCAAATACCCTCTGGGGGGAAATCATCCCTGGTTGAAAACTACTGTTCTAGTCATGGTAGGTCCTTAGGATCCTGAATATGAGCATTTTATAGTAAATCATCTGTGGAACATGGACCACTGATACAACTTCATTAATGTAGATGGCTTAGCAGGTTTGCCTATGGTTGCTTCCTTTTTTTTTTTTTTTTTTTTTTGGAAACTGGTTTGCCCTCATTTTTAGCCATGTAATTCTGGTGAAGATAAATAAATTTTTTTTTTTGTCCCCTGACATCTCCAAGTCTGAGGACAGAAATATGACCAAAGACAGGAGAATCAGGGTCTTTTCTGATTCCTTTCCCTCTCAGGTGAAGACGGTTGGGGTGTGAGCTAAGGATCAACCTGGGAAATAGTTCACTAAAGAATGATGTCAGTGGGCAGAAACAAGAGCTTATGGCTTCCATATCTCAGGTCTCCAGAACCATCCGTCTTCCTAACACCCTGAAGCTTTGTGGTTTATCTCCACCTTGACTCGTAGGTTACTCAGATGTTTTTCCAATAAAACTTAATTTATACTTAAAGTAGTTCCAGTTTGCTTTCTGTCACATGTAACCAAAGAATCCTAGCAAACAGAATTTGAGACAAGGAATCTAAAAGCTTAAGGAAGAAATACTTTCCCCTTTGCAAATTCCACCCCAACCCCTCCCCCACCCAATATAAACACTTAGACCTGAGAATCAACTAAGAGTCAGATGTTTCCTGATTTAAAAATAATCCCATGTCACCCAAGGAAGTCTTACAAAAATCCCTCAGTTTTGGTTTAACAGCTGCTCCCTAGATTGGAGATAAGCCAAATATAAGGAAAGGGTCATTTTAAATAAATTTGATGATGTGTTAATTAAAAAAACATCTTTTTATTTTCAAAAAGAAGACTAGTATAATCATATTTGTTAGGATTTAGGAAAAGATAACAGGTAATTCTATCAAGAATGACCCAAAATATGCAGAATATGGTGTCTTACACATAGAGAATAGACAGTGTCAATAACCCAGTGGGAGATGATTAGGGTATAAATCAAGACACTTTGCATGGAGATAAAGTAGCAGGGTGATGGGAAGGACAATATTTAAGTACACGGGGAATAAATGGCATCATGGGATGGAGTGAATAACCCCTGCTGGAGCAGAAGTGCAGGGAAGTGGTTATATATAGAAGGTGGCAATAATGGTGCATAGGAGAAGTTTCTTAAGTTTTGGGGGGGATAGAAAAACTATTTTGTCACATTCATTTTAAGGGCTTGACATGACTTCTGTGTTGGAAAATACCTTAATTCTGGAAAATCAAGAGAGTACTCCAACATAATCCCCCAAAAAAGGAGCCAGGAGACCAATTGTTTTGTCTTCTTGAACTAGGCTGGAGTTCATGATACGGAAGTGCAAGGGTTCTCAATTTTCCTTTCACATGTTGCAGCTTTGTTTTCAGGAACAGGCAGGAAATCAAATCAGGCTGGGCAGGAATAAAGATTAAATATTTAGTATGAGAAATGTCAGTACTATATCCCTTTAGAACCAACACATGATTGGTAGGGTAAACAAGTAGAAAGGAGGGGGGGAAAGGAGGAAGATAAAGAGGAATAGGAAGAATAAGGAGAAAGGCAAAGAAGAGGAAAAGGGGGAGACAGAAGAATAAGAAATGGGAAGCTCCCATCATTTATGAAGCCAGCCCAAGGAACCATAATGGAGCTTTTTGTTCTTGAAACATGAACATACTTTTCCTTACCTCTCAGCTCCATCTTTTTGCTGTCTATGCTCTAGGACACCCTCCCATTCTTCATCTCTTTGCATAATAACCCTTCCCCCCTTCCTGCTCCCTTCCTAAAAGACACCAAAGATCAAATTAAAATTGCCATTTCCTTGGAGCCCAGCAGCCGAGCCCTAAGTTGGAAATATAGGGCCTTCTGAGTTTGGCAGGAGATGTTTCGAAAGAAAAGAGGATATGCTCTTCATCTAAGCAAACCCATCCTGATTGCCTTGCTGTTTTGGACCTCATCTGGTATGGATCTGATCCTTCTAATGAGAGTCACCATTGGGATCCTATGAATACCAACATGAGAACTGCTTTTCCATACAAGGCGGTGATAATAACAATGAAAAGATTTTCTTAGGCAAATTGTTTCCAGGGTCACCTGCAATCAAGTGAAAGCCTCGTAATGGGAGAAAACATGTTCATAAAGTCACCAGTTGACGTAAATGCTGAATCCTGCCTCACTTAATGCTATTCCTACTAACCCAGGTGTGTGGAAGTGGGGGAGAGGGCTGTACTTTTTAACTGAATAGGTTCAAGCCAAAAAAAACTGACTAACTCCTGGGTTAGGAAAAAAAAAAAAGAGAGAAATTACTGGCTTCCCAGCATTTAGTGTTACTGAGAAAGTCAAATATGTGGCCTAACTTAAATTACTTAGGTTATTAAACTTCCAACTTAATTCAGAGATAACAAATATCTAGACACTTGCCAGCCCCCTCCCTTTGCACTCTTTGGCCAATTGCACTAACTGACCATAATAGTTTTCTCTTCACCTTGGATAAGACCTCAGAATCCTTCTTAACACAGTGTGTCATAAAGCTGCTATTGATAGATGATTATCACTGTATGAACCCTACTTGTCAACTCTGTCATGCTGAGGAGAGAAGAAGAAAGTAGTTTCACAGGTACAATAGTTGGCATCCTTGAAGTTGGCTGACTTGGCTTACCATATGGTGAAGAGGTGAAATTCTGGCAGCTCCCACAAAGTAGTGACATCTTTTGGTGTAGTTCTAGAATAAGACTTAGCTTGTTCCACCAGACTTAGCTAATTAATGGTCTATCAGAAATAAAGATACTTATTTCAATTAAAGCATTTTACTTACATTATTAAATGCATAATCTCTGGTTTGAAATAGGGAGTTTTGTCCACTGTACTTTTACCATATCATGTTATTGTCCTGGCTATCCTCATTTTATACATGGATACCCAGAGCTTTTGGCCACATGCCATTAAATATTTGAATTATGGCTCACTTGCATTTCCCTGATTTCATGATCGCCAAACATTTGCATATTTCTTTGCTTCCCCTTTCCCTGTTGGGAAAAAAATGCCCTGATCTTGCTAATGTAAGTATTCTGATTTATAAAAGCTAGGCTTCTCACTTGTATTCTACACTGACATATTGAAATTCTTATTCTTTTCATTCCGTTAACACTGAATTTTGCACAAACAGCCTTATAAGTAATTTCCCTTATGCCCTTTCTTTTTCCTGATAATTGTAGATCCAGTGTCTCAATAACCAGAATCAGCTTTCCAGAGTAGTCATCTGTTCCTTTCATTATAATAGGCATAAACAGAATAGCCGAGTGATTAAGCAAAGAATTTGGATCAGACAAATTAGAATTTGCAACTTCTTTTTTTTAACATTTGTATTGGAGTATAATTGCTTTACAATGGTGTGTAAGTTTCTGATTGTGTGACCTTTGGTGAACTTCAAAACCTTTCTAAGACAGTTCATGCTTGTGAAATAGTAATAATAGTGTTTATTAGTGCTGTAAGCTTCTTGTAAAGATTAACTAAAATGATGAGAGATGTACTTAGGAGTCTCATTAGTTAGTACTCAATGTATAATAGCTATTGTCATAATTCCTTCTTTCTCATTCCAGTGGCATTAAATTACCACATGGAGAATATGGTGACGTGTGCATAGCATCAGGGTCCCTAATAATGTTGTACCCATGAGACCTAAACTTACTTTTTTGACTTAATCAACTATTGTTCGTTGCTATCCCATCAACAGTTGAAGCTTCTTGATGGTGAGAAATCTATTTTCCATATAATTACTTAAAAGGACATTTTAACTATGGTAGCAATTTCAACTGACTTCATGTCATTTCTTAGTCACTCAGTGTCAGAAAGCCTAGCTGATCTTCAGGGAACTAGTGCCTCCCAAGCTTTCTCATGTCAGGTTGGCCTACCACAATCACAGGGGAAAAAAAAAAAAATCACAGGTTGGCTATCAATCATCCAAAGACCTTTCTTAGGCACCTAAAAGAGCATAATTCTCTGCTAACTGTTGTGCAAAGTGAATTACACAGACATAGCCCCAGCAATCTAGGACCTCATATTGAACAAACACGTCTCCAAAGAGAATGAGAGAGGGTCTTGGCACATTATGAGAAGGGGTGTGTTGTACTGGAAGGGGTGTTCACTCAAGTGTCAAGAGACCTACCTTTCCCAGGTTTGTCCTTCAGCAATTCACTTTACATCTCTGAATCTGCTTCCTCATTGAAAGGTGGAATTATAAAATCTGCCTACCACCTCCCAGGGTTCTTAATACTTTGAAAATATCTGCAATGTGCCATGAATTTTTATATAACACTTTCTGCAAAAATAAAATAATAATAACAAACTGATCAGAACAGAGAGGATATGAGCATAGTAGATAATTATAGGTATCATTTTTTGAATTTCCACTCTGGGCCAGATCGAAAACAGAATCTCAGGCAAGTTAGTTGGGGATCGGGGTGGAAATTACTCCACGTTGGTTAGCAGTAACAATCTAATGAGTTGAAAACTGGGAAATCATACTTCTAGATAGTTGTTTTGTATTAACTGAGCAGGGATCTGAAATAAAAGAATTTTTATGGGAAAATGGGCCTTTTCAAGGTGTTAGGGAGATTTAGCAAGGGAATAAGAAGTCTCTAGAAGAAGTGATTCTTGGAAGACTCCAGATATTCATCTGTCATCAGCTCTGAGGCTCTAGAGGCAGGACCAAGAATATGCTGCCCTCCCCTCCCAAGGAGCCTTTGACAGGGGCATTAAGATAAAAATCCCCAATGGTTTCTGACTGCTCTTAAGGTACAGCCGCAGTCTATCTTGTTTTATAACTTGAGACTATCTGCAAATATCCCCGTTGCTCTCCTCACTCCAGCTTCAACAGCAACATTTTTGTAATTTTTCTAATGGAGCAGGCTCCCTCCTGCCATAAGGCTGTTGCAAATGATGGCCCCTCTGTCTAAGACCCTCTTTCTCTACCTCTTTGCTTAGTTAACCCGCTCTCAGTCAGCCTTTAGCCTTCACGCCTCAGGAAGACATCCTCTGAGTCTCTAGACTAACTCAGATCCCTGTACAAGTTCTCAAGGGCACCCAGTCGGTTATTTCCCTGTATACTCAAAGTGTTTGAAGTCTTGGAAATTTCTGTATGGTTATTTGGCTTGCCGCCCCTTTACTTGCATTACTTTCATTACTGTGCAAGCCCCACAGAAGAGGGAATTTTACTCGATGCCTTTGGTACCTAATAAAAGGCGTGCAGCTGTTCAATAATAATTGCTAAATGTGTTCATGAGTAAATGAAACTGCATACTTTAAAATTATAAAATATATTTTATTATTATATTGTTTATACATATTTGATATAGAAAATTTCAAAAATACAAAATTATAAATGGGACAACATATTTTATTTCTATTACATAGGACTGACAATTTATTAAAATTTTATTCATTTATTATTTTACCTATCTTTTATTAATGTATCAATAAATTATGTTATTTAATTTATTATAATTCCTTCCAGTTAAATATGAATGCATACATATAAGATATATGTGTGGATAGAGATATAATTTTGGATTATTGGGCATACATTGCTTATAATTTAGCAATACCATGAAAATTTTTCAAAATCATTAAACCATTGTATGCACATGGTTACTTGCAAATTCACAGATAAGTGAGCCAATAATTAAAAAGAACGTAATGCAGTAAGTTCCCTACATATGAACGAGTTCCGTTCCGAGAGCGTGTTCTTAAGTCCAATTTGTTCATAAGTCCAGCTAAGTTAGCCTAGGTACCCAACTAACACAATCAGCTATAAAGTACTGTAGTGTAATAGGTTTATATTAATACGTTTCACACAAATATAAAAACAAACACAAAAAATAAAGAAACCATTTTTAATCTTACAGTACAGTACCTTGAGAAGTACAGCAGTACAGTACAACAGCTGGCATCCAGGGGGTGGCATCGAGTGAGCAGGCAAGAAGAGTTACTGACTGGAGGAGGGAGAGGAGGTGGGAGATGGTAGAGCTGAAGGGTCGTCAGCAATAGGAGACGGAGGGCAAGCTGCAATGTCACTCATGCCTGACGTCGATGGCACAAGTTCTGGTTCCTTGCTGGAGCCAGATGCATGCTCTTATCTTTTAAAGTTTGCAACCTGAAGGTTCCTATGTAGGGGACTTACTGTAGTATTTCGCTGAGGAAGTTGAATCTTAGAGAGAAGGACCCCCCCCCCCTCCCACTGCCTCCATCCAATGCACGCCCTTCTTTTCCCCTCTCCCATCCCATGCAACAGAGATCACCACTAAGGGATTTTTGCTGGGATCCATTTGTTGGGATTGAAGTCCAAGAAGAGGTTTCTTAAAAGAAAGAAACCTTTACTATGTTAACTGTATTTACCCTACGTCTTGAATTTCTTACCCTCTTAGAGCAGCTCTACTCAATAATAAGATCCTAGTCTTAAACCACAAGTGGGATTTTAGCCAATATCCTTTGGTAAATTGGTTGCTACAAGAATTTAACCACCTGTTTATAGGGGGTGGCCAGGAGTTGGAGCTGCATGCCAATTGCTTTTTTTGTGTTATTGTGATTTTAAACTATATTAAATGGGCTATTTGAACGGGAGATTTTGCCACCCAGGAGAACATTCCAGAAAACTGCATAGGTCACTCGGTATATGAAGTCAAAGTCAGTTTCACACTTCCATGGAGCTGCAAAAATTGTGAAGGGGAAATGACCCAGAAAATCCAGCTAAGGCAACTTCCCCTTAAGTCTAATCCTCTGACACTGATATTTAAAAAGCAACTTCCATGTCTTCTCTGAGGTTACAAACTTCTCTCCCACATTAGCTATGAAATAGCTGTTAGATTGATTTGTTGAGAAGACATGCCTCCTGTATTTGTTTCATATATTGACAGATGTGCATATTCTGCCACTCACATAATATTGATAGAATACTAGTGCATAATACTAGTGTATTATGATTTTTTTCATTAAATATTTTGTATCCTTACTTGTTCCCCTTGCCATTAATATTATTTTAAAAATGCAAAATTATGTAATATGCTATTTAAAAAACATGACTGTGTAAACATAATTTATTTTTCTTATGAACATTTAAGCTTTCTCTAATGATTAAATATAAATCGTGCTTCAAAAATGTCTTTGTAAATATTGTTCTCAATTTCTTTTTGAATATTTACCTGCAAAGTGGGAACCCTTTTTGAATATCTTTGTTTATCCCCAACTAGCCCTCTTCTGCATTTTCCTAAACATTTCCTTCAAATATATCCATGATTTTTTAAAGCATAGAACACGTAAGTTAGGCTCAAAAGCAAATAAACCTTTATTCACACCTCTTACTGTCTCCTTAGGAAATATTCCACAAAATTAATGGCTTGACCAGAACTCATGAAAAATTTTAAATTATTAATATATTTTAACAGAGTGCTTTCCAGAAAAATTTTATAATTTTTTATTCTCCTTAGTTGCATCGGAGAGTGTCATTCTAACTGCACTCTGTTTTGCCTTTTTGATTGGACAGAAAAGCTGCTTTTTTAAAAAATTTGCAGTGCATTAACTACTTATAATAAATGATTTAAATGTTTCTCAGCTCTTTGAGTCTATTTTATGAGTATTTTGTTCATGATTTTTTTGTCTGTGTATCTTCTTGGAATTATTTTTGACTCTATGACTTGTAAGGTTCTTTACATAATTATAGTATAAACCTTTGTCATGGTTTATACATCGAAATTCTGTGTTACTAGGCACATAAATGTAGGATACTTTCAGAAGTACAGTAGAGCTGTACTTTTGTGAATTTGATATGATTGTCCTTACGTGATTTAACAGCTTTTAGTTTGAATCCCCATATAATATACCTGCTTCCTATGAAGGCCAGCTTCTGTGCCCAGGAGAACTGAAGTTGTCTTGGGACAAAACAGGATCCATCACCATCCCAAACCACTTGTCCTGTAGAGCTAGCTGAGCTGAGTTATGTTAAGGGGAGGCAGAGTTTAAGCATCTTGTCCATGAGAATTCTGCTTCCTGGGACCAGACAGTTCCCCACATCTTCCATTACCTTCATAATAAACACTCATGTAATGAATACATATAGAAGGCTTAAAATATAATAAAACAAAAACCCTTGTATTGAACACACATCCCATCATCTGGTAATAAAAATATTACCAGTGCCTTTGAGGTCCCCTGGATGCCCTATGTTAACCCCACTTTTGAATTTTTTAAACTCACCTTTATTGAGATATATTTACATACAATAAAATGTACACATTTTAAGTGTACAGTTTGATCCTTCAAGAATATATGTCTATAGGGCTTCCCTGGTGGCACAGTGGTTGAGAGTCCGCCTGCCGATGCAGGGGACACGGGTTCGTGCCCTGGTCTGGGAAGGTCCCACATGCCGCGGAGCAGCTGGGCCCGTGAGCCATGGCCGCTGAGCCTGCGCGTCCGGAGCCTGTGCTTTGCAACAGGAGAGGCCACAACAGTGAGAGGACCGCGTACCGCAAAAAAAAAAAAAAAAAAAAAAGAATATATGTCTATAATCCAGATATACATCATGTTCATTACCTCCAAGGTTCCCCTTCGCTCTTTTGCAATCATTAGCAATTCTCCTAACCCCATGCCCCAAATATAACCAATATAAGCTGTCACTAAAGATTAGTTTTGAATGTTCTAGAATTTTATATAATGTACATTATATACGTACTTGATGTTTCTGGCTTTTTTTGCATGGCAATATTTTTGAGATTTATCTATGTTGTGGCGTGTGTGGATATAGGAAGTTACTTTTTAGTTCTGGGTAGTATCCCATTGTATACCACAGTTTGCATCCCCACTCTCCTGTTGAGGGACAGTTGAGTTGCTTCTGTTATATTTAGTTATTAATATAGCTACTATAATATTTACGTACAAGTATGGGCATATACTTTGGGTGGACATATGCTGTTATCTGTCTTGGATATGTATGTAGAGGAGAAATTGTTGGGTTGTATGTAAAAATTGTATGTAAGTCTGAGTTTTTATTAACATTTCCCAAGTGTTTGCACTATGATACATTCATATCAGAAATGCGTGAGTGTTTCAGTTAATCCATAACCACTAGGTAAGTTTAGTTTAGTTTAGTGGTTTTGTTTTTGTTTGTTTGTTTAATTTTAGCTACTGTGATTTTAATATGTATTCCTTGAGCACTAATGCTGTTGAGCATCTTCCCTTCCGCTTATTGGTCATCCCTGTATCTTCTTTGTAATGTGTCTGTTGACATTTTTTGTCATTTTTATTTTCAATTTAGGTTGTCTTTTAATTATTGAGTTAAAAGTGTCCATATATTTTGGATACACGAATTTTGTGTATATATGTGATATGTCATTCCTATAATATATATATTTATAATATGTATGTATATATTAAATATTTATATTAAATATATCTATCAATATCGTATATTATAATTATATTTATATATTAGAAATATCTTTTACCAGTCAAGTGTCATGCCTTCACATTTTCTTAATGATGTCATTTTTTGTCAAATTTATTACAGTATAATTTGTATACAATAAACAGCATCCATTTAAAGTGCACATGTGATGAGTTTTAAAGATGCATACAATAAATATACAGAAAGAACACTTCATCACGCCAAAACGTTTTCTCTTCTCCTTTGCAGTCCATCCCTCCCTCCACCCCTGGCTGATCACAGACAACTGCTGATCTACCTTCTGCCAAAACAGGTTAGTTTACATTTTCTAGATTTTATATAAATGGAAACATACAGCATTTATATCTGACTGCTTTCACTCAGTATCATATTCATCCATGACATGTTTTAGTAGCTTGTTACTTTTTATTGTGAAATAGTACTCCACTGCATAGATATGCTGCATTGTGTTTATCCATCCTCTTGTTGATGGGCATTTGGATTGCACCTGGTTTTGTTTATTGTGAATATAGCTGTTATGAATATATGTGTATGAGTTTTTGTGTGGGCATCTATTTTCATTTTACTTAGGTAAATATCTAGGAATGGAATGGCTGGTCCGTACGGTTGTTTATGTTTAACTCAGAAACTGCCTAATGATTTTCTAACAGCTGTGTCATTTTACACTCCTTGCAGCAATAAATGTGAGAACTTAAGTTGTCCCTTATCTCACCAGCATTTGGCATTATCAGCCCTTTTAATTCTAGCATGCCAATGTGTATACTGTGACATCTTATTATGGTTTTAATTTGCTTTTCCCCAATGACTGAAGCTGCTAAGCATCTTTCCATATGCTTATATGACATCTCTAAAACTTTTTGGTGATGTGTCTTTTCAAGAGTTTGCCCAATTTATAGAGTCAATTGTGTTCTCATTTTGGGTTTGTAAGTTTTTTCTCTTTATTTTGGGTACAATTCTTTATCAGATATATCTTTTTTTCCATGCACACTGGTATCCCTTTGTGGTTTTATTTGCTGGTAAACAAACACAAACATTTCCTGGGTACATTTTTTGCTTACTCTTGATTCTTGTTTCTCTTTGAAATACCTGCTCATGTTTGTTTAATGTAGACTCCAGTGGCATTAAGTTTTAATGATTAATTCGGAGAAAATTATATTTTTAAAATATTGAGTATACCTATTAAAAATCCTTTACTTTTGCCTTCCTTAATGCCATGAAATAAAGATTTATCATTTTCTCCATATATCTTTGTTGTTAGATTTATCCCAAGGTTGTTAAGTTTTTAATATTTTGACAATGCAGCTAGTATGTTAAAATTATACTTTATAACTCTGTATTGCTTGTGTATAAGAATTCACCTTATTTTTTATTTTGGTCTTATATCCAGAAGCCTAGCTATACTTTTAAAATTATTAATTTTAATAAATTGACTGTGGATCCCCATGCTTCTTTTATGTAGATATTAATATTCTCCTTTATGACCAGTATTTAGTTGTTTGTTTTTTCTTACTTTATGGGTTAAGACTTCCAATTAAATTTTGAATGGAAATGGTGATTGTTAACATCATTTTTGTTTGTTTCTGACTTTTAAAAAAGGGCTTCTAAGCATTTACTGTAGAGTTTGATGGGCTTTTGGTAGATACTTTCCTTAGTATAAGACAGTTTCCTTCTACTGTAAGTCTGAAGAGAGTTTTACTATTATTGTTTTAAATAGAAGCTCAATTTTATCAATTTTTCCCCTTCTATTGAAGAGATTGTAAAGATTTTCCCCTTTAATCTGAACATATGGGAAACCATTAAAATATTTTCTAAAATTAACCAATGTTGAATTTGCTTCTCTGCTCAACAAATATTCATTAAATCCTACTTTGTGCCAGGTATTTTGTTTGGATTTGGAGGTAAGTATATAACAATGAAGAAACAAAGAATAATAATTAAAGCCTTTATTATATTTTTAAAAAGCAAATAAATATATAATATGGCATGTGGCAATAAGTGCTTTAAATACAAATAAAACAAGATAGAGATTAGTAGGTGCTTATCTTAGTTTGTTCAGGCTGGTATAACAAAATACCAGCCTGGTAGTTTATAAACAACAGAATTTTATTTCTCACAGTTCTGGAGGCTGAGAAGTTCAAGCTCAAAGTGCCAGCATGGTGAGAGCCTTCTTACTGGTTCATAGCTGGGGCCTTCTTGCTATGTCCTCAAAGGATAGAAGGGGCTAACGAGCTCTATCTCTTTTCTAAGGCACTAATCCATTCATGAGGGCTCCACCCTCATAACTTAAGCACCTCCCAAAGGTCCCACCTCCTAATATCATCATCTTTGCAAGTTGGCATTTAAACATATGAGTTTTGAGGGGACAAAAGTATTCAGACTATAGCATTTCACCCTGATTCCCCATGTTAAAGAAGATGTTTAAGAATGTCCTATCTGATTTTTTTTAAAAATGGCATTTAAGCAGAGACTAGAAGGGAGTAAGAAAAGGAACTATGTGGATACATGCAGGAAGAGCTTTCCCGGAAAAGGAAATGGCAAGTGCAAAGGCCCTGTAGCACAACCACAGAGAACTAACTGGTTGGTATGACTGGGAAGCAGCAAGTAGCAGTGTGAGAGGTAGTAAATAGCCAAAAAGGCAGAAGCATGTCAGATTATGTAGGTTCCAAATAATCAGATGCTTCATTATGGGGTCTTGATGAACATGGTTCAGAACACGGTTTTTCTTCTGAAGCAAATAATACCCTGGAGACTTTGAGCATGACTTCCTTGTAAATAGAATACTCTAGCTCCTTTGTAGAAGATAGAGAGAAAGCAAGAGGGCAAAGGTAAAAGCAAGCAGGCAGTTAGAAGGCTGATGCAAAACTCCAGATGAGAGAGAATGGTGGCTTGAGTGAATTAGAAAGGTTATGATTCTGTACATATACGGAATATCCATGATGATAGCAAATACAGTTATTCACAACACTTAGGATTTGCCGAGCACTCTAAGGGTTGTATAAATATGTACTTGTTTCATTCACTCATAAGAGCTTCAGAAGATAAACTACTATTATTACTTCCATTTCACATGAAGAAACTGAGGTACAGAAAGGTGAAATACCTGGGTATGTTTAAAAAGGGTCAAGGGATAGATTGGTAGCCCTGACACAATGAAATCTACCTCTAAAGATGGCACCAGGAAGGTATCCAAGGCACCCAAGAACAAGGGCAGGGAGATTCCTTGACATATAGTAACTCAATAGAGGGAGGTTTACTGGCTGCCTGAGACCCCACTGGAGAGTTTCAGAGACACTTTAATTGTCTGTGATTCTAGGATGTGTTGCTTAGCATAGAAATCTTCATTCTTGGGAAGGATACAAGAGGATTCCCTTATTGAAGCTAGTGCAGGAGGAGAAGACTTACATAACTTATTTTTTTTGTTACCGTTACTACTGCATTTAAAAGGGGTATGTATTTTCCCTGAGTCTGAGAGCCACAGTGAACTTCTGTGTTAACAGACAAAAGGACAAAAAGTAGAGGGTCTTAGATTCTTGCTGTATTCCCCTAACCTGCTTACACTGAGTGGCCATTCCTTAATATTCAAGAGCTGAATCAGAATTTTCTTGGCTTAAAGGTAGAAAAGTCCTTTTCTTCTTGTTCTTTCTTTTTTTTCTTTTTTCAAATAAAGCTCTGTGCATTGTTAGTGTGATGGCACAGAAGACCAAGTTATTACTCCTTGCAGAAAACTGTCAATCATATGCCTCTCAGAGTCCCTCAGCATCCCAGCTGCTTACACATGCTTGGTCATTTCCATCATTTCCCAAAGGTGAAATCCGCCAAGCCCCTTAGGTACTTTTTGTTCATCTTAGATTTATCTTTTGCTAGTTTTTAAACAACTGGTTTTCAAAATGCTTAGGAAACCAAAGTGTAGGAGAGAATAAGAGAGAAAAAAAGTAAACAAGAAAATATTGCATGTATATGAAATTACATGTGTATAAAATTAATGTACATGTGAATGAAAATATTGTATATGTGTACAAAACATATATATTTGCATATATGTATACATATAAATATGTACAAGTGACATATATAAGTATACTATGTAACTATAAGTATACTATGTATGCATACATTTATATAATGTAATATATTTGTATTATATGATGATGTATATCTATAATACATATAATTACATACAATATTATGCATTTTAAGTGATTATATATAATCTAGCATATGATGCAATATATAATATATATGACGGTTGAGCATTTTTCAAAGACCTGAAGAACATATATTAGATAGCCACGGCTCTGAATCTTGGTGTGTAATTATGATTTGTGGGACTTAGATCTGGTTGGGAGCCTGGAAAATCACATCTAAATGGTCTGAAAGGACTAGGTCAGAATGTGGAGCAGACAAACGCAGGCATTAGGGCATCAGATTTTCAAATTTATAAATATTTATAGAATACCCTTTATGGGTAGAGAACTATGTTATATGTTGTGAGGGGTAAATAGTGTTATAATAAATGGTCCCTGATTTGTGGGAGTTTACAGTAAGATTAGCAAGACATGGTACCCATATACAGTGGCAGACCAAGGCAACCTAGCACACATTCCATAAGAATGATCTAGGCAATAAGATATTATTTTAGAGAAAGGAAAAATGACTTTTGACCAAAAGACCAGGGAGGACTTTAAAGAATAACTAAGGTTTGAACTTGAATATGAATACTGTATTTTTTTTTGCATGAAAAATCTTTTATTTAAAAAAAAATTTTATTGAAATATAGTTAATTTACCATGTTGTGTTAGTTTCTGGTGTACAGCAAAGTGATTCAGTTATTCTAAAATACTCAGAATATTTCATATTCTTTTCCAGTATAGTTTATTACATGATATTGAATATAGTTTCCTGTGCTATACAGTAGGACCTTGTTGTTTATCTGTGTTATGTATAGCTGTGTGTATCTGTTAGTCCCAAACCCCTAATTTATCCCTGCCCCCACCTTTCCCCTTGAAAACTATAAGTTTGTCTTCTATGTCTGTGAGTCTGTTTCTGTTTTGTAGGTAAGTTCATTTGTATCATATTTCAGATTCCACATATAAGTGATATCATACAATATTTGTCTTTCTGTGTCTGACTTACATGGTATATGTTTTATACAATATTTATAAACAGGGATGAGGATGCATGCCTGTTTAGACCTGCATCAGTTCTCTACACTTAGCTCACAAATTTATCTACTTATGGTTCCCCCATACATTCTGGTCCATAGCAATTCCTCCATAATTATCAGGGAGATCCAGAATCCCATTTTCAGTTTTACTTGCTCCAGGGACTTGGAATCAACTTCTAACTGAAGAAATCTTATGATCTGAGTTTATATAGGCCAAGACTATCAACTCTGTTTATCTCTGCATCTTTGCTATACCAGGTACATATTAGATACTCAGCAAATGTTTGGTTAATGCAAGAATAGTTTTCTATTTAACTTTAAATCTTTTGAACTCTACTCTCCATCTCCCAGCAAACCACAATTTTGTCCTATTATGCTAAACATAGAAATGGATATATTAGATTTATTTCCCATTGACCAAAAACCTGCTAGAAATACAGTCCTTTACTAAATTCCTGCCTATTGGACAGGTATGGGTACTGCACTTAGCTTAAGTGTCACCTCCCTCATCCAGGGTTACCATGAATGGCCAGATTACCATGAGGACAGGGCTACAGTCTGTCTCAGTTTGAATATTCCTTGCCAAGCAGGCTTGCCTTCTTTTGTGCTCTGTGTAGTGATTTTTCACTGCCATCCCTAATTCTAAGCCTGTCTGATATCAATAACAACTTGAGCCATGCCTAAACTGCTACATATTGTACAATGGCTGTATGACACACATTTTAGGACGGCTTCTGTCCCAGCTTGGATTTTCAAATAAGTTTTTACAGAGTCGTAGTTTTTCCTTCCTGACTGTTCCAAAAGGAAGTAATGGCTTGAGCAACACGAAGAGGCATGAACATTCCAAAAGTGTTTCAAGCAAGGTGAGTGGGAGGAGCAATTTAAATAGAGCAACAGTCCTTAACCCAGTGAGAATGAACATCCATTTTTTAATGATAAATATCTGTAATATCTTCTTTATTATCCCGAAATGAAAAGCAAAGGTGATATAACATCCTACACAGTTTCAAAATATCAACATTATGCCCTAACTGTAATATCAAGCAGAAGCATATTAAACTGGTATTAATTAGCAGTGTAAATGTTCAGACACATTTCACTGAATACAAACTGTCTTAAGTACCTGGTCTCTATTTTCTCACCTCCAAATCACTGTTTATTCCCAAGACGTTTTGTCTATTAACTCTTTTTTTTTTTTTTTTGCATGTTCACAATGGCACTATTTTTATTTATTTATTTTTTCTCCGTTTCGATATTCAGTGATTTTTTTAACATCTTTATTGGAGTATAATTGCTTTACAATGGTGTGTTAGTTTCTGCTTTATAACAAAGTGAATCAGTTATACATACATATACATGTTCCCATATCTCTTCCCTCCTGCGTCTCCCTCCCTCCCACCCTCCCTCTCCCACCCCTCTAGGCGGTCACAAAGCACCGAGCTGATCTCCCTGTGCTGCGTGGCTGCTTCCCACTAGCTATCCACTTTACGCTTGGTAGTGTATATATGTCCATGCCTCTCTCTCGTCACAGCCTACCCCTCCCCACCCCATATCCTCAAGTCCATGCTCTAGTGGGTCTGTGTCTTTATTCCCGTCTTACCCTTAGGTTCTTCATGACCTTTTTTTTCTTAGATTCCATATATATGTGTTAGCATACGGTATTTGTTTTTCTCTTTCTGACTTACTTCACTCTGTATGACAGACTCTAGGTCCATCCACCTCATTAAAAATAACTCAATTTCGTTTCTTTTTATGGCTGAGTAATATTCCATTGTATATATGTGCCACATCTTCTTTATCCATTCATCTGTTGATGGACACTTAACTCTTGTTTTTCTTTTAAATCTTTATTCCAAATTGTTGTTGAGCACCAACTAGGTACCCGGCACTATGTTCAGCAATAACAGAGGTATTAATCCCCCTGCCCCCCACCCATGGCAGATGAGGAAATCAACAAGTTAATCAAATATCCCTAAACATAATTGTTGGGACACAATGGAACAAAGTTGCAAAAGTAAATCTGCCTGTTACTTCTGCTACAGCAAGCAGGAGAGCTGTTGTATGTTGGGTTGGTGTAGTCATTTGAAGGGAACCTGGTGGGGGAGATCAAGGGACAGAGTTAGTGTTCTGTTTTTGCTCTGGGTGATGATTACATGGTTATGCTCAGTTTGTGAACTTTTGTGAAGCTTTACAATTATGATCTGTGCTATGCGCACTTTTCTCTATGTACATTATTATTCAGTGAAACCTTGGGCGGGGGGGCGGGGAGAAAAGCAGAGCTATCTGAATCCAAACAGAAAAAAAGCAGAACTATCTGAATCTAAAACAGTTTCCTTTGTCTGAAGTCAGACTCTCAATGAATCCCACTCCAAATATCAGATCTTCTTCTCAGTATGCTTTTTATTATTTTATTAGCACTGGGCTGCCTTTCAAAGGTACCTCTACCTTCTTTATTGAGAAACCATAATTCCTTTGGAGAGGTGATTTTGGAGATATTGATCCAAACATGAGCTGTATATGAGTTCCGTTCAAACCTACTAAAACTCAATCTCCCTTTTACATCAAACTTTCTATAATATAGGTTCTGAAAAAGAACTAAAGTTTGGGCCAGTGGAAAACACCAAATGAGGAAGCTCACTGTATCAAGCAAGTAGCCAGAAGTGAGTTTTGTGTGGGAAACTGAAACTTGTCCTCCACGTACAAAATAGTGCATTAGATTGTTTGTTGGTGACCCAGTTTTAGGACTAAGATGACCCTCAGGAATTAGGGCACTGAATTTCACTTGAATGATACTCAAAGATCTAAACAATAAAGAAGTTACAATCAATTTGCATGTAATTAAATTCAATTATAAATTGTCAGAAAAGAGAGGAAAAAAAAGAACTAAAATCCTGTCTGGCATACTGTTCTACCTCAAGCATGGAAACAGCCAGATCTGAAGTACTCAGAACAGGCTAATGACTGTAAAGTTTTTCTAGCTACTGGAAAAGTGAAACATTTATTACTAGGCAACTATTTGTCTGCTTCTTCATCATAGAAGAGCTTAAAAAATTTAAATGAGAATCAAAAAGAAAATGACTAAAGAAAAGTTGCTTACAAAGTAGTATTCAAATATCAGGTATCCCTTCTATATTTTATAAGCCATTAAAAGGTTTTCTAAGTATAAATTTAAATATTCTAATTGGTCACCTTGCAAGCTGACTTTACAACACAGTGTCCATGTATGATTTAACTTTATTTCTTAGCCTTATAATCAAAAGCAACTGATATTTCCAGGTGAAGTAAAAATCTATGACCTATACAAAAAGGAGAGAAGACTATAATGAACTATTTTTTTTTTAAACCTGGTGTTTACCAAGCACAAAGCTAAGTATTTTGGTGGCAAGGTGGTTTTATATTTTTTGGTTTTTGTTTTTTTGGCCAGGCACTATGATGAAGACTTTATTGCACTATTTCCTTTAATCCATACTACAATCCTGTGAGGTAGATATTATACTTTGCTTTAAAAATAAAGATATTGAGACATATAGAAGGCAACTAAAGTTACCTTTAGTTAGGTCTGCTAAAGTTGATGATTCTACAGCTCACACTCAAAGGGATCCAATTTTGTTCCAGTGAGACTCCTGAGATGAGAGCATTGTAGGAGACAGAGATGTGTGTAAAACTTCAAAAAGTTCTAAATATCATTTTCACAAGGAGAGAACAGAGGAGAGAGGAGAAAATATTTGAAGATATAATAGAAGAAAATTCCCCTGACCTGAAAGATGGCATGTTGCCAATAATGTCTCGAGTATATTAATAGTACTTTGCTATGGTAATTTTTCCTCTTTAAATTTTAATTACTTTTCCTCCTGAGTTTGAATGTTGTGTGTTTGTTTCAGTGCTTCTTCTCACAGGGGTAGATTGCTTTACATGTTTGGGGATTCTTAATCATCTTTACATATTTATAAATGAGAATCTGTATGATCAGTCTTGGTAGCAGGAGTGCATTTTCTGTAGCCCCAGGCTCTGATCTTACGACATCACTGTTTATTACCTTGAAATTATTCTGAACTCTAATGAAAAAAACAAATTTAGAAATCCTCTTCTTCACCTGCATGTGTTTGCAATTTTCTCAGCTTCATTGCATTTTTGTTGCTTTTTAAGCTCTTTCCATCTGCTTTACACCTTTTACAAACTCTACAATGATCTTGTGGGCTGAGGGCACCCCTACCAGCTTTCCAGCCATGCTATTGATTATTTATTTATTCATTTGTTCACATACCCAATTATTTTATTAAAGCATATACATACAGAAAAAATCACATATTATAAGGATATAACTTGATTATTTTTTTAGAAAGAGTGCACTTGTATAATCAACACCCAGATCAGGAAGTAGATGCCTATTAAATATCTCAGAAACCCACCCTCTGTGCCTTTCCTGTCACTAAGCTCCCTCCCAGAAGCAATCTACTATTCTGACCTATAAATCATACTAATTTTGCCTGTTTCTGTGCTTTATATAAGCAGGTTTCTAGTTTTGTGTCTGACTTCTTTTACTCAATCTGGTGTTTGGAAATTCACCCATGTTTTTGCAAGCATTTGTACTTTATTTGTTCTCATTTGTGTATGTAATACCAAGATGCAACTATTACCCAATTATTTTATACTTTGTATTGCTGCTGGACATTTGGATAGCATCCAGGTTTGAAATATTATAAATAGGGCTGGTATGAACTTACTGTGAATATATGTATGCATTTTTGTTAGGCATATACCTCGGAGTAGAATTGTTGGTTTTGATTTATTTTGCTATTCAATATATGTTGTCATTTCAATAGATTTTAGAACAGATGAAAATAAATGCATTGGATCAGTCTGCCATCTTTTACTTGAAAGACGAATGCATGATTTTGACTGACAGAATTATTTACAATCCAAAATTAATGATATTGTTCACACATTTTTGAATTAAATAACCCAGAATGAGGAAACTTAGAGTTCAACACTATTTAAAAAAAAAAACACAAAAACTTGCAAACACTGAATATTCCTGTTTATTCCCTCCTAATACTTCAATGTACATTTAGCTTTTAACATTATTTAAGAAAGTCATGTATAGAAAATAACCATTATTAAACCTGCTTTTTCTAAAATCCTGATCTTATCATCTCTATAAGGCTGCAATTGAAAGCAAAAATAAAGAGAAAGAAAAAAGAATTACATAGACAATTTTTTTTTTTTGCTTGCTGTTTTGATTTGTATTTGTTCAATTATGCATCTCTGAATGAAACTAGTCCCTCAACCACTAACCTTCTTCTGAACTTAAATGATTTGTATGTGGTCTAATCATATTTCCTGGTCCCATGGTACTCCAGAGTCTAACTGTGCATACCTCTCTCTCATTTCCATACATTGTATCTCAGAGATAACCAAATGCATGGCCAACTTTCCCTAATTAGGTTTGCCGGGTCCTAGAGACCTCCCAGCAGTGCCCTCTTTTCCCTTCATTCTTTAAGTTATTTTTTTTTTCTCTCCCTCTCTCTCTCCCTGAAGTATCCTCTCCTTCAATTTCTCCATCCCTAAGGAGCCTGCTTCAACATTTGTTTATATATCAAAATAATTGAAAGCTAAATTAATTCTCAGCTTCAATTTATCAAGCCTCTTTTCAACTGTTGTAGCTTTTCCCTCCTTCAGAATCTGGACTTTGGTGACTGGAAAAGGCTTTGAAAACAGAAAGCACACAATAGATATTGATTGGTCAGCTAATAGACTGTCTCCTTCAATCCTGGAGTCTGTGATTTTATGACTAATTGATTTACTGTATTTTTTTTCTCATGGGCTCTCAAAACTTGATTGTTAAATTACACAGAGAGAGCCACCAACCATGTTTGTAAATCTCACATTCTTAATATCTCTTCCTTTTGTTAAAGAGGCTTAATAAATTTAAAAAAAAAAAAGCTAATTTAAACCCTGGACTGTGAGTTCTTTAATGACAGGGAAATATATTTCCTATCTCTTTACGTACTAAATTCTCAGTATATTGGGCAAGGCATAGTAGAATCTCAATATAGATCTCTCTTACTATCATTTAAGGGAAAATGTGATTGGGAAGTGTGTCAGGTCACTTCTATGTTGATCCCCAGTGATCTCTACCTCCTGATATTCATACTTGGTGTAATCCCCTCCCCATGAGGATGGGCTAGTCTAGTGACTTGCTTTTAAGTAATATAATATAGCAAAGGTGATGGGATGTTGCCTTACTGATTGGTTATAAGAGATTGCAACCTCCATATTTCTAGCAGATTCTCTTGATTGACTGTGTCCCATGCTGGCTTTGATAAAAAAAATTGTCACCTTGAGGAGGCAAGGAATTGAGGGCAGCCTCTAACAGCCATCTAGGAACTGAGGCCAGCAAGCCAACAGTCCTTGAAGAACTGAACTCTGTCAATAACTACATCAGCTTGGAAATGGATCCTTCCCCAGTTATGCCTTCACATGAGATTCCAGCCCTGACTGGCACCTTAATCATGGCCTCCTAGAGACCCTGCAAAAGGACCCAGTTAAGCCACACCCTGACCCCAATTCACAGAAACTATAAGATAATAAATCTGTATTAATTTAAGCCCCTGTTCATTATAGTTTGTCATGTAGCAATAGATAATTTATACGTTTGTGGAGTTGGAGTGCGAACTCTGTACTGGACATTAGAAGAGAGGGACCTGATGCAAAGAAACTTATTTGGTCTTAGCAACCATTCTGCAAGGTATGTTTTTGGTTGGTACATAGGGATGACTCTAAATTGCAAAGTTATAGGGAAAAAAATGTCAGAGAATTTAACCCAACCTGCCCAAGATCACACATAGCCAAGATTCCAAGACCCAGACTAGATCTTGTGAAGAATGGGAATGGGAAGGAAAAAAGAAAGGGCCAGATATGAATCTTGGTTTCATGGGTCAGGAATGAGATAGGGGACTGAGCTTTAGGTAGACTGGGTGTTGGTGGCCCCCAAATACAAGAGGAAATGACTCAAAGTAAGGA
The DNA here is from genome assembly GCF_000442215.2 of Lipotes vexillifer. Taxonomy (NCBI): domain Eukaryota; kingdom Metazoa; phylum Chordata; class Mammalia; order Artiodactyla; family Lipotidae; genus Lipotes; species Lipotes vexillifer. The sequence continues at coordinate 757,409 of NW_006770132.1, forward strand.
AGAACTAAGTCATGATCTATAGAAATAAAACTCTAGGGAAGGTAGAAAATTAGTTTAAATTCTCTTGAATTGTGCAAGAATCAGTTGACAAATGAGAGCCCTGAAGATTATGCCCATTTTTTATTAAAAAAAGCTAATGTGGGAAATGTTTTTAGTAGTCATCTAAAGCGTGTAGCAAATTTTTCCAGGAAAGCCATGCTTTGCATTTCTACCAGGTTCGTAGGCTAGCTAGAAATATATATATATATATATATATATATATATATATATATATAACAATAATGCAGCTGAAGCACTACACGTTTGTAATGAAAATACAGAATACCAGACTCTAGAAATGACAACATATTTGACAACAACAGCCAAATGATCCCCAATAAGGTAGAAAAATAAATTGCTTAACTAAATTATTTCTTCAAGAAAATCAGTTTTAATGGAAAATTTGTGGGGATTCTGGGCTTTTGTAAGAGCTTTAAAAATTGATACCACTAGCTTTATCTGATTTCCTTACAAAACAACATACTTTTTCTTGATATAAATATATTGCTATCACTAGTTTTGTTCATAATAGGCATGAATAGGGGCACAGAGAGGGTGGGGTGATTTTGTTCAGAAATAACTGGATAAGAAGTTGGAAAGGTGAGTACAAACAACAAAAGAATTAAGAAAATTACTGGATACAAAAAAAAAAACGTAAAATGCTTGCTGGTGAAAGAATCACCTCAGTTAGATATACAAGTAAATGCATCCCGTGATCAAATAGAAATTCTGAGTTGACAAATCACTTCTTATGTATGCTTAGTCAATTCCTGGGCCTCAGATTTCTCATCTTAAAACAAATTATAATGCTTCTTTCTATTTCAAATGGCCTAACACAGACAGTAATGCCTTGCATCAAGCCTGCCATGTAGTAGACTCTGAATGATGTTTGTTGAATCTGAAACTGAATGTGTTACCTTCATAGAGAGAAAGAGTAGAAGTCATAAAGAAGAAAATTTAGATTATCATCTCCCCATGATAGATTAATTTGGCAAAAGAAGGAGAGCCAGGAAGGGAGGAAGAAAAGGTCAAACAGAGGCAAAGCCTAGAAAAAGTTGCAAAGGCTGGCTAGATACCTACTAAACCCGTTTCCTCTTCCTGTAAGTGCAGAGAAACTGTTTTCTGACCCCCTTACACATAAGGGAGACCATGTGAGCAGTTCTCACCAATGGATAGTGAGTGGAAGTAATTTGTCATTTACAGTTAAGTGACAGAAGTTATACATAAATGCACTTTCCCCATGCCTTCCCTCCCTCCTGTCTGCCAGTTGGATTATGTCAGTGGGACTTCCCTGGTGGTCCAGTGGGTAAGACCCTGTACAGGGGGCAAGGGTTTGATCCCTGGTTGGGGAACTAATATCCTACATGACGAGTGGTGCAGCCAAAAAAACCCTGAACTGTGTACTGAAAAAAAAACATCACATAGTAGGAGCCTGAGTCCCTGAACGATTGCCTGACAGAGAGGCCCACCTCCACACTGCCTCTATTGGTCTGGAAATGAATGAAAAAGAAACCTTTACTGTGTTAATCCATTGAGAATACTAAACTGTGACTGTAGTTGGCATTATTTACAAATAGAGCCTAAATGGAAGCAAAAGGGGGCATCGTGTAGCTGACTTTATGTGTGTTTAGGAAGCGAAAGTCTAGATTTAGAGAACGGACAAATGACTTGGTAATTCTCTGCATCACAGAAATATTCCCCTTAGATTCCTATCTGTGGCCAAATTCTCCTGTCCATTTATAATGATTGTGTTTACAGCATAATTTTGTGTGTATAGCCATTATATATGAAAGGGGTAACAGCATGCTGTCTGAATTGTAATGGACACCCAAAGGAGGTGAGACATCTCTCCACTGGAGAGGCCTTTATTTTGGAGCCATTGCAGTGCAAGAGTGCAAATATCTGAAATATTTGCTTAGGAGCTCAGAATTTAAACTTGCAACATTGGCTTAGCCACTCGTTTATGGTAATAAAAGTTGCTTTCATTGGAGATATAATATTCAGAATACCCATTGTGTATATATTTTTCCAATTAATTGGACTTTAATTACTTTGCAGAAAATCTATAAAAGAGTTATCAAACTTTTCAAGATGAGAACAAGCTGGTACATATTCCAATTACTTCCCATAGAACTATCTCACCATGAAACTTAAAAAAAAAAATAGCCAATTTTATTTTCTTCTGTGGAGGTTTATAAAAGACCCGATGGAGGCTACTATCTCTAATTTTTACAGAGATAGCTCTATTTAGAGATATAAATGCTGAGAAAGAGAACAGGCTCAGGAATGATGTTTTAAATCAACATAACCCTTTATATTAGTTTCTTATAGTGCCTCTGTGTGTGTGTGTGTGTGTGTGTGTGGTGTGTGTGTATACACATTTATATATCTAAATACTTTTATGACTGCATCAGTAGTATTCAGCACAAGCAAGGTAAAAAAAAAAAAACATCCAGCAAGAATGTGGTAACATAAAGCTAATTTCTTGATTTTTCTCATTTCCATATCAACTATTTTTCCGGGGTATTTTCTTCCCATTGGAGGGGGAAGAAAAATGATTATACATGTGAAAAATGTTTAATAAAATATGTTTAACCTCAATTACTGAATATTTAGTAATTACTAAATAGTAATACTTAGTTTAGTGGGGTAGAGGGTAGAGATACACATTTGAATAAAAAATAATGGCTTAACTTGAAGAAAATTGTTTTACTGTCAACCGGTAAGAAGGATTTAGGTACTAATGATGCACAAGGGAAGGATGAAGGATTGAGAAGCAAGGAAAGCCATGCTGAATGTGAGCTGGGGCTGTATCCTGCATCCTCTGTTACAATATCAGTGTTAAAACGGGGAGGAGACACTTTTAAATCCTATCCCAAACATGTCCAGTGTGGTCAATTAAAAACAAATTATTTTGGGCATTTGGAGCAGGAGAGCAGACTAGATGGGAAGCTAGAATCTAAATAAAAAGTGAAACCTGAAATTAAAAACACATCAAAATCCATCAGTTCAGTATGGCTGAAAAATATTCTTACCTAGAGGGAGCTGATTACCCCTTGAGGGTGTCTCAGATCTCTTCCCATCCCTGTACTTTGATGCTATAAGATGCTGAGCTGGGAGTTAATTGGCTGAATATTTTGCCTTTGATTTTGGAATTTCTAATCTTCAACCCCAGTCCTGTATGCTGCTGCTACATGGTTTATTTTCTGACCAGGGCCACTTAGACTTTCTTCATGTTACTGTTGGGTACTTTTCTATAGCCTGAATTAGTTTAATGTTTCTGACAATGAATTTCCAGGTAATTTCAATGGCTTCACCCCATGATCTGTCTCTCAGGGCACTCTTGAAAATTAAATGTTAGCTCTCACCAGTTATTTGCTGACGTCATCCTCATTTTATTAAATAATCATTTAAAAAAATCCTTTCAAATTTAAATATGCATGCTTTATTATCTGAAAGGCTTGGCAAGATGGAGAGTCTGGGTGAAACTAAGCCAACCTCATGCTCTCTTCATTCTTCCTCAATGGATTTTCCATTGGTGTTCAGTGTATCTTAAGTTGTGGGCTTTATGGAGCAACCTGTTCTGTGCCTACTGGGGTCCTGCTTTAATTGCAACAACTATAGCAGAAATTTCTGCTGTTTAGAGGTGGCTTGAACCTTTCAACAACATTGCAAATACTGCAATCCAGTTATAGCAAAGGAGTAAGGTGATTTTCCATTTGTGTTGGAGGAATTTTCTACTAGATTTCTGAGGATTTATTTTGATTGAACAAATAGATAAGCAGGGTCCCAAGACACATGCATTGTTGTGTGATGATGATTGCACACTTTATCTGGGTCCAGTGGATAACAAGGGCTTGTCCCTCATTCTAGGAGTGTTTCCCTTCTAGAGGAGTTGCATGAAGTTACCCTCCTGTAGAATTTGGAGGGGAGGATGTTATATTTAGTTAAAAAATTTCACTCAATGAGATAAGAAGTGACTTGTTCAAATTCAACAAAATAGGGTTCTGCTTAATTCCCAGTTCAAGTATTCTAGAACAGCATAGAGTAGCAAAGAGGTCTTGAGCTTTGCACATAGAGACACATGAGTTGAATTCTAGAAGCCACGCTTTCCTAGCTGTATGACTTTCCATATAAAAATAGCATCTGAGCTTCCGGTACCTAAAGAGAAAATTAAAGTCTACTTTACAGGGGTTATTGTCAGTCTTAAAAAATGCCTTTAATCTACCCCAAATATAAGACATAATAGTAAATAGTCTTATCATTATTTCTCTCATTACTATTTCCAACAGGCTGCTTGGTTTCAGGCTGACACTTGTGATATGAGTCATGATATAGTCACAGTCCAGAAATTATGTTCAGAAAAGCTTAAGTTTTATTCCCCTTACTGGAAATTTACTCGACCACATGACATGGTAGATTCTTGTTCAACAAAAGCACAATATACAGATCTGATATTTTCATAAAGTAAGGCTACATGTATTTATTAGCTAATGAAAAAGAGAGGATTTGCATTCTCATTCCAATATTCCCTAATTCTACTGTGTGATCTTAAACAAGCAAGGACATTTTTCCATCTCTTTGGGGAGGAAGAGCAGCGGGCTTTATCTGTAGTATCAAGGCTATATCTGTGTAAATTAGTTCCAAGAGACAAGTGAGAGAGACTGCAGTATTGTCCCTCAAGTACTTGGCATTCCTTGGAAGAAAATATGATGTAATTGGAACTTAATAACTTGGATGAAAATGTATCCTAGGGCCATAAAATGTTTCTCTACAACATTAAATCTAGGCGAGTTATTATGATTACCTCTTAAGAAGAGTTCAGATTAACAGATATGTGATTATAATGTCCATTACAAAGGCAGAATCAGGAAAAAGAAGAGCTACAGAAAAGCACCCTGATATTTCAATGCTTCTCACTTCTGAACATTTCAGGCAGAGAAGTTTTTTTATCACTTACATTGCCAGGCTCAGTGGGGAAATAGCTGAACAAGGAGGCCTGCCCTCAATATCATTTCCACCTTCCTACTTCCCTTGTATCACATGTTAGAAACCTGCTTAAAGGAGCTTCCCTCTTTGCAATGCATAGGTGAGCACTGTGATATGGGAATCAAAACACTTGGGTCTACCAGCTCAGCCCCCACCTAGCTATGTGATTCATACAACATCCATTATGCAGACACCAAGCACCTTCTGTACAAGGAGTTATAAATACAAAAATAAATACAACATGATCCTTGACCTCAGTTAAAAATGGTCTAGTGGAAGAAACCAGTTGTTGTATACAAATGCATCCGTTAATAGATTTCTAAAGCATTTTACAGCTGATTTCCTCACAGTTGATTATTCTTAACCAGTTATGGTAATCTCATCCCTGCCACCCCTTTGTTATTGATGGGTTCAGGGGTGGAGTTGTGGATCCAAGCCAGTTTGGGGTATTGAAACACTAGGAGTGACTTTACAGAACTTTCTAGGAAAATAAAACAAGAATCCAAATAACCTCTTGGTTTTAAGAGACCATTTAATACCCATAAGGGAAACCAGCCTAAAGATGAAGTTAAGGTTGTTTACAGCAGGGCAGAGAGAGGGAAGAAAACTGTCCTGGATGATACAATAACAACTGGTTGAGTCAAACCAAGGTCTTCTCGCTCTTCGTTTCATGATACGTGAGCTAATAAATGACTTTTTTGCTGAAGCCAGCCTAAATCAAATTAAATTAAATGTTCACTTACTTGAAGCCAAAAGCATTCCAACTGACATGGGTTTAATGCAACACTTTCCATATTTCTTATCATGACAGTCCCCTCGGATTCTTGTTTAAAACACAGACTGGGTATCACCTCGCACCAGTTAGAATGGGCATCATCAGAAAATCTACAAACAACAAATGCTGGAGAGGGTGTGGAGAAAAGGGAACCCTCTTACACTGTTGGTGGGAATGTAAATTGATACAGCCACTATGGAGAACAGTATGGAGGTTCCTTAAAAAACTAAAAATAGAATTACCATATGATCCAGCCATCCCACTACTGGGCACATACCCAGAGAAAACCATAATTCAAAAAGACACATACACCCCAATGTTCATTGCAGCACTATTTACAACAGCCAGGTCATTGAAGCAACCTAAATGCCCATTGACAGAAAAATGATAGAGGAGATGTGGTACATATATACAATGGAGTATTACTCAGCCATAAAAAAGAACAAAATTGGGTCATTTGTTGAGATGTGGATGGGTCTCGAGACTGTCATACAGAGTGAAGTAAGTCAGAAAGAGAAAAACAGGTATTGAATATTAACGCATATATGTGGAACCTAGAAAAATGGTACAGATGAACCAGTTTACAGAGCAGAAGTTGAGACATACATGTAGAGAACAAACGTATGGACACCAAGGGGGGAAAGCGGTGGCGGGTGGCAGTGGTGGTGTGATGAACTGGGAGATTGGGATTGACATGTATACACTGATGTGTATAAAATTGATGACTAATAAGAACCTGCTTTATAAAAAAGTAAATAAAATAAAATTCAAAAATTCAAATAAATAACACAGACTGTCTTGTAAATAAGCTCACTTGTATTATTTTTTTAGATTGCACATATAAGTGATATCATATGATATTTGTCTTTCTCTAACTTATTTCACTTAGTATGATAATCTCTAGGTCCATCCATGTTGCTGCAAATGGCATTATTTCATTCTTTTTTTTAATGGCTGACTGGGAACTCTACTGAATATTGTTCAATAACCTAAATGGGAAAAGAATCTGAAAAAGAACAGATACATGTATATGTATAACCCAATCACTTTGCTGTACACCTGAAACTAACACAACATTGTAAATCAACTATACTCCAATATAAAATAAAAATTAAAAAAGAAAACCAGACTGTCAGGTAATACATATGAAGAATCAGAATCTCTGATGTACTTGTAGGGAGATGGGTCCCATGGGTCTGGGGTTTTAATAGGTGCACCAGGTGATTCTTATGTTCAGGCAAATTTCAGATGACTGTTCTAATTGGTATAATAGAGGAAAGAATGAAGTGCAGGCTTGGCAACAAACTCAGCCTGAAGGAGTTAGGAATGGTTTCTTGCAGGAACATTTGATCTGTGCCTTAGAGAATGAATGTGGCTTGCCAGGCTGAGAAGAGGTAGAAAAATGGTCCCCACAAAGGGAATCTTATCCAAATTCGTATCTGTAAGGTCTTGCCTCATCTATAAAATGAGGACATTAAAAAGCATGCCTTCTCATCTGACACCTTCTGTTTCACTGATAACTTTGGAAACTGGGCAATTTCTTTTGCTTCTCAGTCCACCTCAAAATGTTCAATGTAGTAACTTGTGAGATTTTCTTTATGAGAACTTCTCTCTACTGGAAAAATGGAAATATTTGGTAAGCTCTATTATAATATAACTGCCTTGCAGGTAGAGATTATCTTTCTTATTCACTTTTGTATCCATATTGCCTTTCAGAGTATCTGGCCCATTTGCACTCAAATGTGGTTATTGTATAACTGAATTGAATTAATTGTATTCAAGTGTTCAAATTCAGGTAGGCCTGTTAAAGGTGAATTTCATATGTAAACTAATATTTTAATTATAGTGATGATAATATCAAAAATGTAAATATTTGGAATTTGCCTAACCACTTTATATATATATATTTTTTATTTTTTATTTTTTTAATATATTTAATTTTTTATTTATTTATGGCTGTGTTGGGTCTTTGTTTCTGTGCGTGGGCTTTCTCTAGTTGTGGCAAGCACGGGCCACTCTTCATCGCGGTGCTCGGGCCTCTCACTATCGCGGCCTCTGTTGTTGCGGAGCACAGGCTCCAGACGCGCAGGCTCAGTGATTATGGCTCACAGGCCCAGATGATCCGCGGCACGTGGGATCTTCCCAGACCAGGGCTCGAAACCGTGTCCTCTGCATTGGCAGGCAGATTCTCAACCACTGCGCCACCAGGGAAGCCCCCACTTTATATTTTTAAATCACCCACTCATTCAACAATTACTTATTGAACATTTTTTAGGTGTCAAGTATTTAAGTTCTTACGTGTCCAGTTTCCCCTGGATCTATGAGAATATATTTAAAACTTGTAAGATATGGTGTATGTCTTAAGAAAACTGTTGCTTCCTCATTCCTGCCCTCCTGATCTAGAATAGCTCCATGAAGAAGAAAACATAAGCACCAACAAGCTTCATAAAAATAGACTCCACTTATCTGGTCCCTAGTACCCAGAAGACAGAACCATGGGAGGGCACACTAACATTCACTAAGTATGTGTTCACTAAATAAATGAAAGAATAGTAGAGGCACTTCACATAACCTATTTTCTACTGATGGATTTAAAAAATATCTCTTTCTAAGCCTTCATCATGTTTGAGATAGTACCTCTCTTCTTGCTTCAAGGAGCCATGAGTGGTTTTCCTAACATCAGGACTGAATGTCCTTTACACAGTACAGAAACAACTCAAGTATCCGGAGATCACTTTCTAGAAGCATCCACTAATTGAAACACAGACCAAATGAAGAACCCAGAATAAGGTCAATCTCAGTAGCCAAAAGAGAAGCCCTGAGTTCTTGCATGCTCTGATACTTGCATGCTAATACTTTACTCTTTGCATTGTTCTTAGCTCCTCCTTCAAAGGAGCTGTACAATAGCAACAACAACAATAATAATAATTGCAACAATAAGAATAGTGAGGACAGCTACCCCTTTGGGAGCATATACTCACATATAACTCCTTATTTCAATCCTCCCACAAACTCTAACAAGGTAAGTATGATTATTATGTCTACTTTATAATAAAGAAACCCAGGTTTACAGAGTTTAATTTATTTTTCAATGTCAAAAATGTAATCTGTTGTTAAACAAGAATTTTAATGTCTGTATATGTATATCTGTCTGTAAAATACAATCTTACCCTCAATTATCTGATTTTCTAACCCACAATAGCTAATAAATGGAGAGAGGCAGAGATAAAACAAGGAGAGAGAGAGAGAGAGAGAGAGAGAGGAAGAGAGAAGGGCAATTCATAAAACAAAAATGTACAGCAGTTCTGGATGTTTTAGTCTAGTAGCAAAGAACTCTGCATCCTCAAGGCTTCTAGGACAGTACATTAATTAAGGTCTATAGAGATAATTCTGAAAAATAAACTAAAAGTGAAATTCCATTGAATCCTTTTGCCTTAAGGTAAATGGAAGAGATAGCTGCATTTTCAAGATACGTCTAAACAAATTATTGAAATTAAAAGTTTGGGTACTTAAAATGAACTAGACTTCAAGATTCTGGAAAATTTGTTTACCTTGAGGAGCTCATTTATAGCTGTAGTTGTTGTTACTATTACCAGGATTGCCTTTCTGCATCTACTGCATAGCCATACCATTTTTAATACAGTATACAAGGATTCAGAAATCTTACAGTGGATAAATTAATGCAAGGTTAACCAGCTGAATAGATAAAAATGATAAAAAACAGCTGATTCTATCATTAAGACTATGCCAAATTCAACTATGAATATCAATGTCCAAATACTTACTGGTTTTAAGAACCAAACGCCTGGACACTATTTTTATTTCCATTGAAGAATCGTGAACAGAGAAGTATTTCTTATCGAAAGTTAGTAATAAAGGTAGATGTAGATGTTCTTTGTCCTTCACCGTATTTAAAAGTCTGTACATGGGTATATAGTATATCACTAACAAAGTCACTGATGTTTAGCATATTAGAATAATCAAAACCAGTTTTGCCATCAAGGCAAACACCTGTGAAAAGAGCAAAAAAAGCAATGCTGTTGCAAAGTAAGCCCAGCAAAAATTTCTCCTGGTGGTTTCCAGATATGAACCAAGCTACTTTGAACATCTTCATTTTTCCTGATTCTCAATAAATTTATCCTGATTCTAGATAAATTCTAAATAAATTTAAACGATGTAATGGCATCATTAACTATACTGGGTAAATTCACCAATTTACTCTCTTCTCATGAGTAAAATTTACTTTTTTTTCCCCTTGGGAAAATCTCCCAATCCCTTCACTGGTATACATTTCTCAATTATCAGTGTACGTGACCTCTTTCATTCTACTTGGCCCCAGTCACAACCTCTCACCCATTTACAAACATCTCCAATAGTTAGAAGCATTGCTCCCATATGATGTGTTACTATAGAGAGGAGAAATGGCATAGGGTGGCATCATAGGGTCTCATTTTTCAGTACAACCAGCACTGCTTCCCAGAAGAGCGACACTGATTTGCTCTCAACTGAAGGCAAATATTTGCTATTATTGAAAAAAAGGATTTTTCATTTTCAGGCAAACATATTTGCCTACTTCTTTGGTTCCCACTACAACACCTTGGGTTTTCTGTAAGCCAGAACAAATTCAACCTTCCCTTGTCTTTTTATGTGTCAGCTTTGTGTATTAAAGGAAGTGACTTTCCAAACAATCCTGATATTGCTGAGATTTTGCCTCATTTACTTCTCAGTATATTTTTTAACCAACATCTGTGGTGCCCTGATATAACCATAGTTGCGAAGTGAGGGATTAGTCAGTGAGAAAATTGGAGAAAGCAGATGTATTAATAGGATAGAGAGACATTTCTTATAGAAAATATACATTTGCACCGAACAAGAATACATTGCTCACCTCTTATACTAAGACAAGAGAACAGCCTTAAGAGGAAGTAAAAATTAGATCTTTATTTCAAGTCACATCATTTTTTAATGTGGGAAAATAAATGGATTTTTCTTTCTTCCCAGTATTTTTACTAAAGTTCTACTCTTTTTCAATACCTTCCATTTTACTGTACCTACTTTAGCATATGGTTTATTACATTGTTTTGACTTTATTTGTTACTGTTGCTATTGTTGTTTTGTTGCTTTCTTTCGTTTTCTTTCGCCGAAGTTGAACTTGTGAATGGATCTATATTTAATCTGACTAATAGTCCTGGCAAGCCCTGGGGCACTTATCTAATTAGTCAGAGATGTCCTATTGCGTGCCATGTGTGTCCTGCATGCATCTACACATGACATTTGAAGAAGAATAGTCCAAATATACTTTTCTCTAACACAGAGGATTATTTTTCAGATCAATCTGGGCTTGTTTAGAATAAAACTACCTTTCTCAGTAGCCAAAGAAAAGGCGTTTCACAATTAGATATCATCCTTCCCTGTTGTGTGCACTTACTACTTGTCTATTATTTGAGAACAGAGATATGGATTAAGACCCTGCAGTTGTAGATTTCTGTAGACTTCATGTCTCTAAGCAAAAGACTCTCCAAAGCATAGGCAACAATGTGGTTCATCAGGAATCATACCCTTATTACTAAATTCTGTCCAAATGCCAATTAAAGAAAATCACCATGTGCCTTTAGTTAAACTCCCCAGCTGCAGAGCCTGAGATGAGGATTCACTTGCAAGTGATTTATGAACTTAGTGCTCCCAAGATAACCTGATAAAAGATTGGGGGAAACAAGACAGGGAAGGGAAAGAAGTTGGTCAAGGGTGATTTCAGGCAAAGTCTAATCTCAGTCTGATCCTGTGGGGAATTCAGAGTGTATATAGTTTGCATCTCAGTTTGTCAAAACTCAGAGCAGTGGAGCTAGGCTTTCTTAATCCTCTAACAGTCAGCCATTGGTTATAAGCTTCCCTGGAGGGATGGAGGCTCCCAGGCATACAGGGGGAGGTGGCTAGAGTAGCCAAAAGGCCTTTATCTGAAGGTACAGGCCACTTATAGCAAAGTGCACAGAGCTGGAGATAAATTCAGAGACCCAGGGAGCCGTGGAGGGGCACTGACAGTGTTTGCTAAGGGCATGTGTTCTCCTCCCAGTGTTTGCACATACGTGGGATGCTGTTCATTCCGTGCCGAAGTATACAATGAATCTAGTCCAGTGTTGTCCAATAAAAATATATGGGCTAAAGATGTAATTTAAGGTTTTCTGATATTCACATTGAAGTAAAAAGAAACAGATAAAATTAAATTCAATCATACATTTTATGTTATGCAGTATTTTCAGACATGTAATTAATAAAAAAAATCAGTGAGGTATTTTACACTCTTTTTTGCACTTTGTCTTCAAACTCCAATGTGTATTTTGTACTTATTATACATCTCATTTTGGACTAGTCTCGTTTCAAGTGTTCAGTAGGCACATGTGGCTAAGGGCTACTATTTTGGACAACACAGATCTAGCTGGTTTCTTGAGCTGGCCTTTTGGGCTTTTACTGAGTGGTACAGTCAGAGAAAATAATATGTTAAATTTGAAAGAAGTTGTCTCTGTACTATACTATCCATAATACACTCTCTACTATAAGAAGAATAGTACAGTTCTTCAGTCATCTTCCCTTTCATGAAAATACCCCACCTCCTTCCACAAGGGGGCCCCCTGTGGCACCTTTGTACAATGTGACTGTCCATTTGGACATAATTGTTTAGATCCTGATAGTTTGACCCGATCGCCTAATCCCATTCACTTTTTTGAGGATTTCTGAGTACGCATTGGCTTTCCAGATCCTGATTCCAGTATCTCTGAGACTTGGCTTCCTTTTAGCCCTTGGGTTTGTTGAAATATGACTATAAACGTAAAGAAATCCTTTATAAAGTTGCTTACAACCTAAGGAATCTCAACTAGTCATGAGAAGTGGAATCATAAGTGCAGAGACACTGTGAATCCTACTGAGTCAAGGCAAAAGGCAGTGAACCTTGCCCATGCTTGGCTGGGGAGCCAACAGACCACGAAATTATATTGACATTCACTGTCTTGAGACCGAGACCAATGGACCTCATTGATCAGGCAGCCTTTAACTTGGTTATCAAATGTAAGGATGTGATATCATTGTGTATAATTATTCCTTAGGAACGCCAGAAAAGTGCAGCAGGACAAAGAAGCAGGTTATCTAGCTAGAAGAAGATAAAGAAAATCTGCATTAATACCCTTGTTGTCCAAGAGAATTTTTTTCCCAACAAAGAAGCCAGAATGACTCTTTTAAAATCTGAGTCAGATAATGTCACTCCCCTCCGAAAAGTATTCAGATGGCTTCCTACATCACCTAGAGTAAAAGCCAGTCTTTAAAATTGCCCACAAAGCCCTGTGGAATCTGGCCTCTCAGTGAAAGGATGCTCAACATCACTAATCATTAGAGAAATGCAAATCAAAACTACAATGAGGGGCCTCCCTGGTGGCGCAGTGGTTGAGAGTCCGCCTGCCGATGCAGGGGACACGGGGCGCGTCCGGAGCCTGTGCTCCGCAATGGGAGAGGCCACAACAGTGAGAGGCCCGCGTACCGCAAAAAAAAAAAAAGAAAACTACAATGAGGTATCACCTCACACCAGTCAGAATGGCCATCACCAAAAAATCTACAAACGATAAGTGCTGGAGAGGGTGTGGAGAAAAGGGAACCCTCTTGCACTGTGGGTGGGAATGTAAATTGATACGGCCACTATGGAGAACAGTATGAGTTTCCTTAAAAAAACTAAAAATAGAACTACCATATGACCCAGCAATCCCACTACTGGGCATATACCCTGAGAAAACCATAATTCAAAAAGAGTCATGTACCACAATGTTCATTGCAGCTCTATTTACAATAGCCAGGACATGGAAGCAACCTAAGTGTCCATCAACAGATGAATGGATAAAAAAGATGTGGCACATATATACAATGGAATATTACTCAGCCATTAAAAGAAACGAAAATTTGTAGTGAGGTGGATGGACCTAGAGTTTGTCATACGGAGTGAAGTAAGTCAGAAAGAGAAAAACAAATACCGTATGCTAACCCATATATATGGAATCTAAAAAAAACCAAAAATGGTTCTGAAGAACCTAGGGGCAGGACAGGAATAAAGATGCAGATGTAGAGAATGGACTTGAGGACACGGGGAGAGGGAAGGATAAGTTGGGGAGAAGTGAGAGAGTGGCATGGACATATATACACTACCAAACGTAAAATAGATAGCTAGTGGGAAACAGCCACATAGCACAGGGAGATCAGCTCGGTGCTTTGTGACCACCTAGAGGGGTGGGATAGGGAGGGTGGGAGGGAGGGAGATGCAAGAGGGAGGAGATATGGGGATATATGTATACATATAGCTGATTCACTTTGTTATAAAGCAGAAACTAACACACAGTTGTAAAGCAATTATACTCCAATAAAGATGTTTAAAAAATAAATAAAATAAAAAGGTACAGTCTCATAAAAAAAAATGGTAGGAAAGCTATGTCTCATTTTTTTGCCCCTGCTCTTCTACCCTTGGCAGAAGTTTTGAAGACAGTGGTTTATTTTCTCAGTGTGGAACCCTAGTCACTGATTCTGGAGAGAGCAGAATAGACCTTATTTGCAAAGAATTGTTTTTGTCTGTTCTAATCTGCCTGTGGGCTGCCTGAAGGCCTGACACAAGTCCCTTGCCTTTGTTTCACCTAACCCAGAAGTAAAGTAGGGTGAAAAGCAGCAGGCATTCCTCAAAACCATTGTAAAGCAATTAAACAAACCACAGTCACCTGGGGCAAAAGGTTACGGTTGAAGCATACAATAGAGCACCCAAAGCGTGTGAGGACACGATCTCGGAAGAGAGATTCTTTGGGAGATTAGGTCACTCAAAAGTACCTGTGTATACTGGGAAATTTAGAGACGTAGAAAGGTCCAGGGCAAGATGAATCTTCTAAAAGACCTGAGAACATCCTAAGCTTTCACTCTGGCTAATCTCAAGGCTCAGAGCAAGCAGGAAGTGAAAAGTAATGCAGAGTTAGTTGTAAAGGGCCTAAGTGTTGGAGAAGAGCTCCAGCATATGGCCAACCTGCAAAGACCAAGTGAGCTTTCTTCTTCTCGTTCTTATTCTTATCATCATCATCATCATCATCATCATCTGTTTCTTCATTTTTATAGTACTTTCTCTGCTTTGTCAGGGCAAGACTTTGGCATTCAAGGAAATACCTGTCAAAACACTAGCTGAACACAAGCAAAAGGAAGAGAGGCTTCAGGGACCACACGTGAAAAGGAAAATATACTTTACAAAATTAGTTCCGCCAAGTCACTAAGCAAACAGCTACAGACTACAGCAAGCAACCAAAACAACTCAGAGGAGGGGGAAGAATCTGATTTCCAGAGCTACCACGTTAAAATATTCAATATGTCCCATTTTCAACAAAATATTATAAAACATGCAAAGAAACAAGAAAATGTGTCTCTTCATGGAAGAAATTTACAAAAACTATCCCTTAGAAGTCACAGACATTTGGTTTACTAGAGGAAACTTTAACTGTGTGGTATTGGTAAAAAGCAGAACAGTAGAACATAAGAGAAAGTACAGACACATGTACGTATAAATATCCACTTGATTTATGACAGAGGTGCCAAGGCAATTTAATGGAGAATAGAAAATCTTTTCAAATAATTGTTCTGGAAAAATCGTCTATCCAAACAGGAAAAAAAGAGTCCTTCAAACTATACAGACACAGTCTTATGTGAGTACACACACAAATGGAATCATAGACCTACAAGTAAAAAGCTGAACTATAAAATTTACAGAAAGAACCATAAAAGAAAATCTTTGTAAACTTGGGACAGGCAAAAATTTCTTAACTGTAAATCAATGGAGGCAAACTTTAAACACACAATATTGATAAATTGGATCTCCTCAGAACTAAAACCTTTTCTTTAAAAGATACCAATTAGAGACAAATAAGCCATAGAATGGGAAAGAAATATTTGTACCTGTGTCTGATAAAGGACTTGTATCCAAAATACAGAAGAAATCTCTTAAAACTCAGTAATATAAAGACAAAAAAAAAATAAAGTGGGCAAATAATTTGAACAGATACTCCACTAAATAAGATATAGAAATGGCTCATATGTACATGATTAAAGATGCTTAGCACCATCAAGATTTATTTTCTAATCAAGGTAGTAGCTAGAACATGTTGGAATGTGCTGGAGGGTACAGTGGGCCCAGCAGACTGATCAGAGAAAAAATAGGCCAGCTTCCCCTATTATTGAGAAAAAGAAAAAATCTGGGGGGGAAACTATGATAATCTGTATGAAATGTATTACATTGGTTGCTCTTGGATCACCCTCTCTGTTGAAACTGGGCTGGACCTGGGACTTTCTTTAGTCAAGTACTTAACTTCCAAGATTAAGCCTAAAGAGTTATGCAGCTTCTACCCTCCCTTCAGGAATGTTCTCTCTTGGAAAAGAGCTATTATGAAAAATGTATTGCTATTCTGAAACCACCATGCTGTGAGGAAGCCCAGCCTATCCACAAAGAGAGAGAGGGGTCATAAGAAGGAGCATGAGGGCTAAGCATGTGAATGAAGCCTTCTTGTATCTTTAAGGCAGCCCACACATTAGCTGAATGCAGCCATGTGAATGGCCCAAGCTGAAGCCGTATGGATCAGTGGAACCGCCAAATTGAACCCTATGCAAATTATAGACCCACAGAATTATGAGAAAATAAAATGGTATTGTTTGGATTCACTATGTTTTGGGGTTCTTTGTTATGCAGTAATAAATACCTAAAACTGACATTGGTGCCTTTAAATGGGGTGCTGCCATAACAAATACAGTAAGTCCCCTACATTAGAACCTTCAATTTGTGAACTTTCAAACATGTGAACGTATGTTTGGTCAACGTCAGGCGTGAGTGACATTGCAGCTTCCCCTCCACCTCCTGTTGCTGACGATCCTTCAGCTCTACCATCTCCCACCTCCTCTCCCTCCTCCAGTCAGTAACTCTTCTTGCCTGTTCACTCGAGGCCAGCCCCTGTACCCCAGTTGTTGCACTGTACTACTGTGCTTTTCAAGGTACTGTAGTGTCAGGTTACAAGTGTTTTCTTTATTTTTTGTATTTTTTTGTTTTTTATGTATTATTTGTATGAAAAGTATTATAAACCTATTACAGTACCATATAGCCGATTGTGTTAGTTGGGTACCTAGGCTAACTTTGTTATACTTAACGAACAAAATGGACTTACGAACATGCTCTCAGAATGGAACTCGTTCATATGTAGGGGACTTACTGTATGTAATATATGTGCCAGAGGCTAGAAAGGCAATGAAAAATTTTTAAAATAGAAGTTGGAAGGAAAGAGAGTCATGCTATGCATGTGGCAAAACACCTGGCAACACTACCACCTATGCAACTTGGAATATAGAAAATGTATTCAATGAATTTGTGCTTCTAGCTGAGGAAATATCTAAGGTGAATGCTAAAAGTGCCAGCTGACTTTCTTCTAGCTGTATCAGAGGCTGATGAACTAAGGAATAAACTGTTCAATTTTTGAGCAGAATCTAGATTAAAAAAAAAAATTCAAATCTGAAATTGCTAATTTGGAAAACAAAACTGTTTCTCACTCCCAGATCCCCTGTCAGAAAAAGATTCTCAAAGTAATAAATGTTCTCAGGAGAAGGATCAAATCCAGGGATTCTTCAGTAAAAGGTGTCCTTAGGGTCAAGATCAAATCAAGAATGCAGGTGTTAAGTCCTTTGTTAAGCCTTCAGAAAGTTGTAATGTGGTGCCTTATAGACTCAACTAGATGAAAAAAAGTGTCAACAATCTTAAAGGCATTTTTTCACAGCAACCCAAAGTAGAGTATGATTTGTCTTGAAGATATCTGGGGGTGAAGTAAACACTGACATGATTCATAGAAAACCTACAAAGTTTTTAAACATAATTACATTAAAGGAAGCGTTACCAGCTTGGACTAAAAGGGATAGGGATAGTTCAAAATGTCAAGAGGCTTTTGGGCATCTGAACTTCTATAGACAGGGAGTAGTAGGATGAGAAGATCTTTAGCTACAAACAGATTATTTCATTTTTGAAAGGAAGGATGATGGATGGTGCAGAGGCCAGGACTAACAGCTCAGAGAGCAGAGCCAAGACATGCACGCGCGCATGCGTGCGTGCACACACGCACACACACACACACACACACACACACACACACACACACACACACTCT
>NW_006770132.1:775850-786518 GCF_000442215.2 Lipotes vexillifer
CTCTTTCCAAGGAATAAAATTGAATCCATCCGGCCCTTATACAAGAATATTTCCTGCTCCTGGGGTAGGAGAATTGGTGATGCATGCCAAGGTAGATTTCAGAATTTCCATGAACCAGCGGCTGATAAGCAACTTCTTTTACTTCTTATTTGTGTGGGAGTGTTCACTACAGTTATTCAGCTGCTGTGTCTAATTCTATGTCACACCTTTGGGTGTATGGGGTGAGTGTACAGATCTTCAGACTGAGAGGACTTGCACTTACTGGGCTGACCCTGAGGAAAACACAAATGGAGCCCCCTCTACACCTGGGTCTGATTTAGAAGACAATACTCTGGACCTTCAGTCCAAGCATGATGTTAAAATGGGTCCAAATCTGGGCTCCTGTGGAGTAGAAGGTGAGTATATTGCGTGTAGAAAGAATGTAAATCATTATCAATGTCTGGAAGCTACTGCTTTTGTGCTCTTGGGAGACTTAAGCCTCTGTGCAAGAAGCCCAGTCACACCACTGTCAAGGGCACATGGAGAGACAAAGTGGAGGGTTCCCATGGAACAGGAGAGGCTCCAAGACCACACAGGCAAAGATGTCCATGTGCCAGCATCCCAGCTGAATGGAATCGCAGGAGTGAGCACCGGCGAGACCAGCTGAGCCCGGCCCAAAAAACAGAATCATGGGCAAATAAAATGGTGGTTGTTTTAAGCCATTAAGTTTTAGTGTGTTTGTGAGGCAGCCATAGATAACCAGAACAGAAATGCTCTGGTTGGATGCTCTGATGACTGAAGCAGCTGATATACATCATCACAGGAAATGGTAGGGGAAAGCAAAAAACAGGGGATAGCCACTGATAGGCAAGAAGCATCTATGAAATTTCCTTGAGGATTTCCAGAGTATGATGGGCTGAAGGCCTGGATACTCAGAGTAGATGGGGTCAGAGAAAGACTAGGAATATTATCTTGTTACTAAGTTACTTTTTATCACCAATCTGGTTTAGTCTTGAACAAAGAGACTCTTCACCTGCTAGTGCTATATAAATATATGTTAGTGTTATTCACCTATCAGAAAAGAAACAAACAAAACAAAACAAAAATCTGACAGGTCAGGGGCCTGATAGATTTATCCAGCAGAGAGGCAAAATGATGCTTGGCCTCTGAAGACAGGACCCATCAGAGATTTAACACAACAAGCAAGAACCTAGATTGCTTCATATCAAATGTCTCAGCACATATATATGGATATGGTGCTGAAGGCACTAGAACCCCTGAGCTAACATAAGCACAACCTATAGGCATCTTGCAAAATCTAGGCTTTGGGAACTCACTTTGCCCTAGCTATGATTGTAAACCCGGGTCTAGAAGCATTGTGCAAATTACAGACCAGCGGAGTCTAAACAGTGAGTGAATGTAAATGAATGTGGCCTCCCAGGAAATAAAAACATGGGCTCATTATTTTGTTTTTCAATCCAGAAAGGAACACACTTTGAAATGGCAGTTTCTGGCAAGAATAAAATAGTAGTAATGATGATAGCTCTGCCTGAGTCATTTTTCTCCAAGTGGCAAAATCTTTTAGGAGCTCACAAAGTAAAAGGACCTCATCTTATCCAAAGCACAGCGACCACCAGCGAACTTGTCATGAATCTATCATCTCGGGGCATTTTACCAACAGTATTTATTCAGCACTTTCATCCCATGAGGGGTGTGTGTGTGTGTGGGGCATAACAGTACCCCTTGTGCAGGCTTCACAAAATGAACTGTGAAGGGATGGGTAATATAGGAGGTGATGTAAAATTGTTCCGTTTTAAACATTTTCAAATTGGCCAATTTCCTTGATCTTTAAAAACCTTTGCAAAGCAGTGATGTGGAAACATTCTTCTATCTTTAAAATGCATAGACCAGATTCATCTTGGAGATGGCTATGCTATTAGAATATTTTATGGATGCCATTTCTGCAGGCTACCGGTACTTGGATAATGTAGCAAATGGTGCCAGGAATGTTTACTGGGTTTGCTCCTCTGGGCTTCTTGCTACAGGAGGTTCTAATCCATAGAAGACACTGCTGAGCTGAAATTTCTTATGAGGTCTCTCTATTCCTTTATATCTCCATTCAAAGGTCACCTTTCTTGATTAGGCCCATTGCTCTGTTAATACTGAAATCTGCTCCCTAACCCCTTGCATTTACTGATCCCTCTTATCCTGCTCTATTTAAAAAGAAGGCAATGAATTATTTCTGTTAACTACAGATGAAATGTAAGCTCAATAAGAGCAGAAGTCTTGGTCTTTTTTTTTCTTCCACTGATACATTCAAGTGTCGAGCACAGTGCCTGCAACTCAATAAGCATGCATGGAATAAATAAATAAATGAATTCATCTCTGGTAAGGCATTCTATTTATCTGATTTATAAATCTCATCTCCTGAATGAGAGTGATTATTCTAGTTTCCAGGACCCATAAGCTGTATAATCAAACGTGGTTCCATGCAAGTCTAGTTCATGTTGGGTGAGACCCAAGGTGGTTTGCTTTTTTATATAATCCCAATGAGTAGTGATATCAGGACATTTCAGTTTTGATTCTCAACACAGAAATTTTCTCCACAGATGTCCAAACTGTTAGTTTCCACAGCATGGACCAGCATAATAGGATCGAACTAGCATGACTCATTCACACATTGTTAGACAGACATTTATTAAGAACCTACTGTGTATCAGATGGGTTCAGCCCATGGATGCAGAAATGAATCAGTTGTCAGCACGTGTCCTCAAGGAGCTCACCATCTGCTACAAGACGAAGACGTGCACATTTCTACAGCAATGGTAGGATGCAACTTATACTACAAAGGAGGCAGAAGCAGAATGTTGAAGGAGCACAGAGAATAGAGCCACTTACTCTGCCTGCCATGGGAGAGGTGATCAATGAACTGGATCTGGGAGGAAGAATGGGAATTTTCCAGGTAGATGGGATGCTGAAGGAGGGAAGGTCAGAGGAAAAGCATTCTGGGCAGAGCAAACCAATGGGAAAAGGAAAGGGGTGGTCCCAGAACATGGAGAGTTTGGAGTAGGGCACAGTGTTTTGTGGAGTTCTAGATGTCTTGATCAAACTCAGTTCTTGGGAAAGACCTCCCTGACTCTTTGGACAAAGAAATGACACAGTTTCTCAGACTCCAAAAATAAACTCACCCTACTATGGAGGCAGCATCTTTGTTTTTTATTTATTTTTTAAATTGAAATATAATTTATTTACAATGTTGTGTTAGTTTTTGATGTACAGCAAAGTGATTTCAGTTATATATATATATTATATATATATAATATGTATTATTTTTCATATTCTTTTCCATTGTGGTTTATCACAGGATACTGAATATAGTTCCCTGTATTATACAGTAAGACCCTGTTGTTTACCCATTCTATATATAATAGTTTTTGCATCTGCTAACCCCAAACTCCCAATCCATCCCTCCCCCGCACCCTCTGCTTTGGCAACTACAAGTCTGTTCTCTATGTCTGTGAGTCTGTTTCTGTTTCATAGATAGGTTCATTTGTGTCATATTTTAGATTCCACATATAAGTGATATCATATATTTGTCTTTCTCTGTCAGATGTACTTTGCTTGGTATCATAATCTCTAGGTCCATGCATGTTGCTGCAAATGGCATGATTTCATTCTTTTTTATGGCTGAGTGATATCCCATTGTATATATGTACCACATCTTCTTTATCCATTCATCTGTCAATGGACATTTAGTTTGTTTCCATGTCTTGGCTATTGTAAATAGTGCTGCTATGAACATAGGGGTGCATGTATCTTTTCAAGTTATAGTTTTGTCTGGATATATGTGGAGGCAGCATCTTTAGAGGCAATGTGTCTAGATGTGATTATATCTCATATGCACGTAATGATTTTGTCCAAGTTGCTCTGTTCTCAGTTTGATGGGTGCCCAAGCATATAACTAAGTGTCTAAAAACAATAACAATAAGTGATATCATCTAGAACAAACCCATTGGCAAGCTTCTTGTTAATATATTTATACAGAAACACACACATTTAAGGAAATTAAGGTTGGATAAGTCTTTGTACGATGAGAGGGTTGGGCGTGCTTGGTATATCAGTAAAGATGATACAAAAGGTGATTTAGCTACAACATCTGTTGCCACGGTATCATCAGGACTCTCTTATCTGACCTGGATGGCTAGAAGATTAAACCTTCCTCTCTCATATTTCCAAATGCACCTTCTTACTGTGTTTCAGACAAGCTCAGGGGTTTGCAATGGTTGTTCCCTCTACCAGGAATGTTCTTCCACCAGGTGGACACATGGATCACTCCCTCACTTGCTTTCAATCATTGCTCAAGTGTCACCTTCTCAATGAGGTTTGCCTTGAGCACCCTATTTGAAATAGCAATTTCTTCCCCACATCCCTATCCCATCCCCTACCTCCTCAGCCTCTGGCATTCCTGATTGTCCTTTCTGTTGTTTAATTTCTTCTACAGCAGTGGTTTTCAAATTATATGTTTGCCGGCTTTCTTCAGGGTCTGTAGTAGGAGAAGAAATGGGGAGGTTGAACAGACAGGGTCTAGTTTTCCAGCATTTATTTTAATTTAGCTCTCTTTAATGAGTTTTCTATTCTTTGACTCAACAGAATACATCATTTAAAGTGTTCTGGGGCTTTGCAAAGTTGGAAAATGACTGGTAGAGAAGAAAGCCCACAGGACTAAATTCAGGAAAGTTAGATTCAAGCCCTACATCTCCTATAGACCAGCTGTGTGTAAAGTTAAGAATGTCATGCTCCTACTTTGTAGTTGTAATATGGTGAACAAAGCAATGGTGTCTTGGTCCTATTCAAATGGAGTGTTTCTGTGATTCTGAATAGCTAAACATACTCCCTGCTGTTGCAAAACAATGAAGGGGCTGCTCATGAAAACTGTTATTATGAGACAGAGACAAGAGCAAGAACTGACATTAACTAGGTGTGAGGAGTTGCATTTATAAATCAATGTGATGTTCACATAGGGACCAGGTGCTGAAATACAAGTAGTGGGAAAGAGGAAACAGGCTAGATGTCAAAAGGCGAGAAGGGTCAGCTTTGGCTGTTTGGGAACAAATATAAGACAATATAGGGATTCTTGGGACCCACAGGGAAGGATTTGGGGTCTGGCTTTTCAATGATTCATCTGGTGAAGACTAAAGTATTGTTCCGTCGTTAAAGTCATGTTTTGAAACTCATCCCACAAATATGCCTTCCACAGTAGTGATGCTTCAGGAAATATGGACCTATTTGTACTTGTGTTTTTTAATATCAAAAGCAACAGCAGCTTCTCTTTAGAATGCACTGTTTCAAAAGAAATTGGATATCCTCCAACTCACCCATAGGGTTCCTGATAGCAGCTGTCATGGACATCGTGGTGAACATGAGCCCGATCTTACTGAAAGGTCAAAGGAGAAATCAATAGAGTAGCTTAAAACAGTATAGACTTTCCCCTTATGTGTGATGTGTTGAAACAATTCCTGTCCATCAGCAGCTAAGCTTCATTTCCCCCCTTTGATTATTTAGTCATTTTGAAGGACTAAAAGGACACAACTCTTGTCAGAACTAATTTATCGTTATACCACATTATTAATTCTGGCCCCAATGCTCTGATCTTTAAAAGTTGTTTGAGTTATGGTTTACTTTTGCACTGAGGGACGTAAAAGTTTGTTTAAAAAAAATGATACCATATGAAATATTACTTAGACTTAGTTCCCAAATTTAGAAGCTGATGAAAAACCCTAAATCTCCTCCTAAATTTCTTAATTTAGGTACTAATACAGTAAGCCAAAATCTGACTTGCCAGATTATATTACATTAGAAAAATTTTTTGCTAAACATCATAATAGTAACTGCGTAAGGGCTGTTATTATTTTAAAATGAGACTCAAGTACTTCAATACTAAAAAATATGAGCATTAGAGAATGTTTACAAAATACGTACCTACTTGAAATAGAAAAATAAAGAGGATGAAAACAGTCCACCAAATAGCTCTAGGATCAAAGACAACGTATTGTGTCCAGTTATAGTCTTAGACACTAATGCCAATTAGAATAATAAACATCCATGAAAACGTAAAGGAGGCAGAAAAATATGCCTTCAGAGGCACACATTAACTATTGAACTAGGAAAATGAGAATTAACTCTTCAGGTGATAACTCACTTCCCCTCCCCCAGCCCCCTCAAATAAAAAAATGAAAAAAAAAAAAAAAACACCTTGGTGATAATATGATAAATTACAAGGACAAAATCTGAATTAATATATTAGAAAGTTTTAAAAATTAAAAAGACAAATGTAAGAACTAATGTTTTGAGTAAATTTAATAGTCAAACTTCTTGTAAATCAAGAAAATTTCAGGAAATTAAGAATAAGAAATTTATATAACAGCAAGGGCCCACAAATATGGGAGAGATTAAACACTTAAAGGAACAATATTATACAATTATATGAATAACATTGGAAAATCTGTATGAAATAAGCTATTGTCTATGATTTGTTTCAAAACAGAAGATGTGACATAATAGACTTATTAAAAGGGAAGATATTGAACATGTTATTAAAGACCTTCAAAATGATGGGTCCAGAGAGTTTTAAGTTCTTAAAAACAAAGAACAGATAATGCTTATGCTGTCTAAATTTCTCTGTGTGTGGGAAGCAATATATTTCTTCTCAATTAAACTTATAAATCAAGTATAATTATCATAATAAACCATGAAGATAACTCAAGAAAACCTACAGACTAATTTTTAAGAATAGAAATGTATTAATAAAATATTAATAATATAAATCAGCATGTTACAATTATAAAATACATTTAAATAAAGTTTATACAGGAATGTGAGGCTAGTCCAAATTAAGATATATATTAATATATTAAGATACACTTTAATAAGCAAAGAGAAGATATTAGTAGATGTTAAAAATAATTTGAAGAAATTTTATATTATTTCTTTACATTCAAGAAAATTTAAAAAAGCTTTGAGCAAACTATCAATAGAAAAATACTAACTTTACATGATGAAGACTTCGAAACTAATAAATAATACCAACATTATTAAACTATAAAATTGTACTGTGTGCACACTATAATATATAATATGTAATATTTTATTGTATATATTCTCTGTATAGTATGTATCCTTTTGTAAAAAACTTAGAGTATAGTTGATTTACGTTGTGTTAGTTTCTGCTGTACAGCACAGTGTATCAGTTATACATATACATATATGCACTCTTTTTTAGATTCTTTTCCCATATAGGTCATTACAGAGTATTGAGTAGAGTTCCCTGTGCTGTACAATAGGTCCTTATTAGTTATCTATTATATATATAGTAGTGTGTATTTGTCAATCCCAGTCTCCCAGTTTATCCCTCCACTCCCCCACCCACCTGTTTTCCCCCCCGGTAACCATAAATTTGTTTTCTACATCTGTGACTCTATTTCTGTTTTGTAAATAAGTTCATTTGTACCAATTTTTTAGATTCCACATATAAGCGATATCATATGGTATTTGTCTTTCTCTGTCTAACTTATTTCACTCAGTGTGACAATCTCTAGGTCCACCCATGTTGTTGCAGATGGCATTATTTCATTCTTTTTTATGGCTGAGTAATATTCCATTGTATATATGTACCACGTTTTCTTTACCCATTCCTCTGTCAGTGGACATTTAGGTTGCTTCCATGTCCTGGCTATTGTAAATAATGCTGCAATGAACATTGGAGTGCATGTATCATTTTGAATTATGGTTTTCTCTGTATATGTGCCCAGGAGTGGGATTGCAGGGTCATATGGTAGGTCTATTTTTAGTTTTTTAAGGAACCTCCATACTGCTCTCCATAGTGGCTGTACCAACGTACAGTGTATTCCCACCAACAGTGTAGGAGAGTTCCTTTTTCTCCACACCCTCTCCAGCATGTATTGTTTGTAGACATTTTTTTGTATAAATTTATTTATTTATTTATTATTTTTGGCTGCATTGAGTCTTCATTGCTGCATGCAGGCTTTCTCCAGTTGCGGAAAGTGGGGCTACTCTTCACTGTGGTGCATGGGCTTCTCATTGAGGTGGCTCCTCTTGTTGCAGAGCATGGGCTCTAGGTGTGCAGGCTTCAGTAGTTGTGGCACATGGGCTCAGTAGTTGTGGCCCATGGGCTCTAGAGTGCAGGCTCAGTAGTTGTGGCGCATGGGCTTAGCTGCTCCGCGGCATGTGGGATCTTCCTGGACCGGGGCTTGAACCCATGTCCCCTGCATTGGAAGGTGGATTCTTAACCACTGCGCCATCAGAGAAGTCTTGTTTGTAGACTTTTTCATGATGGCCATTCTGACTGCTGTGAGGTGATACCTCATTGTAGTTTTGATTTGCATTTCTCTAATAATTAGTGATGTTGAGCATCTTTTTATGTGCTTTTTGGCCATCCACATATAGTATGTATCCTTAAACTTGCTATCATACTATATTTAAAGTTTTCCTGGAAGTTCCAACCAATACAATAAAAAAATAAGAAGAAATAAGAATATTATTTAGAAAAGGGGAGATTAAAAATAATTATGGCAATTTAGTAATTGAGTTACTTACATAGTAAATTTATAAAAATAAGTTGTTTTCCTATATAACAGCAGTAACAAGTCAGATCAGCAGACACAAAGAAAACTAAGAGCACGCACACACACACACACACACACACACACACACAAATACACACTCATTAGAAACAGACTGTTTGAACCTGAGAGTAAAATAAATTGTACAGTTAACAGAAAATATCTTTAAAGGATTTTTTTTATTAGATTAAAGAGGAAGTTATGTTAAAACATAAAAATATGTTTTCACATTATCACAAAATATAGTAACCAAGAGAAAAATAAAAATATATCATTTAGGCTAAAAGTTATTTGGGAAAATGAGTAAATTTTTTTTTTTAAAGTCCAGATAGTTTGGCAAGAGAAAAAAGATGGAATATTTGAGAAAAAAGCTAAGAGTGAGAATTAACCAGGTACACAACAGAAGGAAATGAAACATGAATGGAGAATATATTAAATAAACTACAGGAATAAATATTACCAGGGTTTAAGAAAGGCATTTTCAGTTTGCAAAAATCCAACAAGTGCCAAGTCATGTGAATGAAAGAAGCCACATCTATACCAGCAATGAAGAAAAGGGTACTTCCAAAGTGTCAGAGGGTGATAAAACAAACAAACAGAAAGCAAAAGAATACAAATATTTTTCCCCACAAAGCGAAAAAAAAAAGTCAAAGACTTTAGCCTTCTCTTCAGCAACACTCTACACAAGAAAGCAATGAATTAATGTTTTCAAAGCTTTGAGGGAAAATAATTTTATACTTAGAATTCTAAGTGTATCAAAAGAACAAGTCAAATGTGAATACAAATTTAACATATGTTCAAATGTGAAGAACTCAGGAAGATTATTTCCCATGTACTTTTTCTCAGGGAAAAATAGCTTTAGCAAATGAAAACAGAAACTAGAAAGAATGAGAAAGAACCAAACGTGGAATCAAATCACCATGCAATTACTTCACAAGTGCATCAGATAACTTCAATACAAAGCAGGCCTAAAAAGTTAAAAAAAAAATTTTCCCAATCTAAAGGAAGAAATGAAATGGACCCCAAAATAATGGCCCCATTAAGAAAAGGTAGATTTTATATTAAAAAGGTGGATTTTATATTAACCTTTATTTTCTCTGTCTACAGTTTCTTATTTTTCTGTATTTAGATATACGGTCTT
Source organism: Lipotes vexillifer (assembly GCF_000442215.2). NCBI lineage: Eukaryota > Metazoa > Chordata > Mammalia > Artiodactyla > Lipotidae > Lipotes > Lipotes vexillifer. The sequence goes on from NW_006770132.1 coordinate 785,610, forward strand.
TATAATTAGGAGAAAGGAGCCAATGTGTCAAAACAAATAGTTTTTGAGTGAAAATGCTATCAGACAGTGTCACATGAGAGCCTGGACTTGAACTGCTTTGTCCCCAGCTATTTCCCTAAAGGAGGGCACTCATCCCCACCATGTATTAGGTTGTTGGGGAAAAAAATGAACACACTGACAAACTAAATTCCCATCGAAGCACTGAAGAAGTCCTTAGGGCACACAATCTAACCAGCATATACTTTAAAACTTGACTTTGGATTAAAAAAAGATGCAATTTGTGCCCTCAGGAAACTTTCACTCTAGTGGGGGACTCAGATATGCAAAAATGTAATTCTGTTGAGCAGGAGTGTTGGTAGGATCCAAAAGTGTACCCTGTTTTCACCACACACCACCCTCAAATTATGCTCTTACCACCAAAAGTAATGGATTTTAATGGAGATCCATGATTACATACTCTATATCTTCTTATTTCAGACTTGGGAATTCTGCTCTTGCACAAGAGGACACATAGGACAAGGCTTGCTTTCCATGCAGCCCCAACTATACAATGCATCTACAATGTTAAGATCTCAAATGTTAAGATCTCAGAGAACAACAGACATCTGTAGTGTCTGACACTATACAAGTCATTCTTTTTGTTTTTCATCATTAAATTCATCTTTAATTTTTAAAAATTTCAATTCAAGTATAGTTGATTTACAATATTGCATAAGTTTCTGGTATGCCACACAGATATTCCGTATACATTTTTTTTTTTTTTTTTTTTTTTTTTTTTTTTTTTTTTTTGCGGCACACGGGCCTCTCAGTGTTGTGGCCTCTCCCGTTATGGAGCATAGGCTCCGGACGCGCAGGCTCAGCAGCCATCGCTCACGGGCCCAGCCGCTCCGTGGCATGTGGGATCCTCCC
>NW_006770132.1:787656-788110 GCF_000442215.2 Lipotes vexillifer
AGGCTCAGCAGCCATGGCTCATGGGCCCAGCCGCTCCGCGGCATGTGGCATCTTCCCAGACTGGGGCACGAACCCGTGTCCCCAACATCGGCAGGCGGACTCTCAACCACTGCGTCACCAGGGAAGCCCTATATTTCTTTTTCAGATTATTTTCCCTTATAGCTTATTGCATAATATTGAGTATAGTTCCTTGTGCTGTACAGTAGGTCCTTGTTGGTTATCCATTTTATACATAGTTGTATGTATATGTTAATCCCAGCCTCCTAATTTATCCATCCTCCCATCCCCCTTTCCTCTTTGGTAACCATAAATTTGTTTTCTGTGTCTGTGAGTCTCTTTCTGTTTTGGAAATAAGTTCATTTGTGTCCTTTTTTTTTTTTTTTTTTTTTTTTTTTTTTTTTGCGGTACGCGGGCCTCTCACTGTTGTGGCCTCTCCCGTTGCGCAGCACAGGCT
>NW_006770132.1:789435-820381 GCF_000442215.2 Lipotes vexillifer
TATATATATATATATATATATATATATATATATATATATATGTATATATATATAAAATAAGATACCAGAACTGAAGATCTTAGTACCTCAAATAAAAATACTATAGATGAGCTCTTCTCGTCTTCCCTTCTCATCCGTCTTCTCTTTCTCCCTTCTTTTTCTTTTGGCTTAAAAACAATGATTCTGTACCCATCCCTTTCCTTGTCTTCCACTTCTTTTGTTTTTCTTCTCTTCCCTGAGCTGACCAGGAGCAGTGGGTCCTGCCTGGGGAGCCCCTTAAGACTGAGGAGTTGGCCTGGACTGCGGGTCTTGGGAGCAAGAACTGACTAGGCAGACAGGGCTGAGGAGGCAGCTGGAGTGAGAAGGTCTGAGGGGCTGGGGCTGAGGAGGTGACCAAGACTGCAGGGTCTGTGGAGTCAGACACAAAAGTACACATACAATATCCTTCCATGCATATAAATGGTATAAACTTGCAAAACTGCACATAAATGGTATAAACTTGCCAAAAAAACCCAAAACGAAACAACTAGTGGTGACAAGTCAGGAGAGTGGTTACCTTTAGGGAGGGAGATAGAGATGAAGAGTGCAGAAAGGGGAAGTCTGGCATGCAGATAAATTTCTGTCTCATCTAGATAGTGAATTAATTGATTATGCGGGGTTTTTTTAATCTATGAGTGAAAATTACTAAGCTGTACACTCAGTATTTGTAGTTTTCTACATGTAAGTTATACTTTAATAAAAATGTGCTTGGAATATAAATTCTGATCTGAGTTTTTATAAATAAATAAGCTTTAGCAGAAAATAAAGCAAGGAGAGTTAAGTATTTGGCAATGTGAGTACAGGTGCAGGAGCATAAAATAGTATGATAAATGTATAAACTATAGCACCTCCACAAGTGAAACGGAAACTTTGAGGCAGAAAGTGGTGGAGATGAAGCTGAAAAAGCAGGGAGGGACAAAGACATGGAAAGACTGAATATAATACTAAGAATTGTGGCTTATAGGATGTAGAAATGGGAAACACTGAGGGTTATGAGGGGAAGAGAGTGTGTATGGGAGGGGGGAAAGGGATTTGTCTTTTACTGGTGACATTTCAGCAAGTGAATGGTTAAAGAAAATGAAAAGGTTGGGGTTGGAAAAGCTGGGAGGTAAAAAACTGGGTGGAAGCGTGAATTCCATTTATATTAAGAACTGTGCCTAAACAAATGTGGTAGGTTTCACCACAAAATGTAAAGCTTTTTAAGCTTGACAACTTAAAAATCATAGTGTAACTTACAAAGATTTGGTGTATATGGAGAGAAGTTGTGAGAAAATGTCAAGAGTATTTCCTCATTTTTTATTTGATGCTACTTGAAACTGATAGATTGATAAGGTTATTTATCTATCTCTACACATATATATTATGGTATATAAAGTTATGAAGATAATGATATGAAAAACAGAGTCTAAAAATATTAAACTAGGAAAACCAAAACCAAAATCATACACACCAAGTAAAAGAGAACATAGATCATCAAGCAAATAACAGATACCATAGGAAATATTAATACAAATAGAATAACATAAATGACAGAATTCAGAACAAAAATATCTGTTATAGCAACAGACGTCAGTGGGATAAACTAACCCATTAAAAGAAAAAGACTCAGATTATATAAAAAAAATAAAACCCAACTACATGCTATATATATGAGACATATCTGAAATGGACTCATAAGGGTTGAAAATGAAAAGACAGACTAAAATCACACCAGGAAAACACAAAAACATACATCACAATATTATCCCCCGTACTGTACACTGGAAGGCAATGTCTTTTTAAGTATCTATGTTTACAAACACTGACCACATATTAGGCAATCCCTCTCTTTAGTACTACCATATTTCTCATATTTTTACCTCCATTATTTTGTTCTAAATCACAATCTCACACCAAGACTCCTCCAGTATTCTCCTAAAAAGTACTCTCCCTGTCCTGTTCTCCAGACTTAATCTCTAGTCAATAGACAAAAAGATTTCCCCATAAATAAAGTTAAAGAAACAATCTCTGGGAATATTCAACCAAAAAATCATAAATAAATTACTGAATGGAATACTGTAGCACTTTAAGATATTAATGCATGCTAACAGAAGAAATGATGTTTCAATATTAGGAACTGTGCCTAACTTATTAATGATCATCTCCATATAGACCAAAAATACTACGGATAAAATGAAGCATTTATTCCTGATCTGAGTTATATTTCTATTATATTGTCAGTACCTTGTGAAAAGGTAGCCTATCTTAATATATTTAATATATAAGTACATATATATATATCATATTTTAATTATATATCTTTTATTTATGCATACATATATATATACATACACACACAGAGAGACACACATAAATATATTTTATATCACTGCAGAGATGTGATCCTAAGCTTACATTTTTTTCATTTTTTTAAATTAATTGGAGTATAGTTGATTTACGTTGTGTTAGTTTCTGCTGTACAGCAAAGTGAATCAGTTATACACATACATATATCCACTCTTTTTTAGATTATTTTTCCCATATAGGTCATTACAGAGTACTGAGTAGAGTTCCCTGTGCTATACAGTAGGTTCTTATTAGTTATCTATTTTATATATAGTAGTGTGTATATCTCAATCCCAGTCTCCCAGTTTATCCCTCCCCTCCTTTCCCCTTGGTAACCATAAGTTTGTTTTCTACATCTGTGACTCTATTTCTGTTTTGTAAAAGCAGGCAAAGACAAATATCATATGATATTTCTTATATGTGGAATATAAAAAAATGGTACAAATGAACTAAGCTTATTTTTTAATGTATATTTTTTGCTTGCTTCTCTCTTCTTCCCTCCCCTTCCACCTTTATCCTTCCTACAAAGTAACCCAGGTCATCAGCTTAGCATATGTTCTTTCTAATTTTTGCTCATGCTTATGTAATATAAACATATGTGTGTGCACATATACACATATAGACTCAGGACATATACATAAATCCATATACCCAAAGGTGTTTATGAGTTTTGACATTATTTAATAAAAATATTTTTATAATATACACAATTGTCTATATATTGCTTTTCTCCCTCAACAAAATATCTAGTGCAAATCCCTCCACATCAACTTCTGCCGCTCTGAGGCATTTTATTTCTGGTATAATATTCTATGATATGGATATAAGATAAAATATTCAGCCTATAATTGGAATTCACATTGTTTCCTCATTTTGTCACTACAGACGAAGCATCATAAAATATCTGCATTTCATTGTAGTGGGTTGGGTTTCCTGGGAAACAAATTCTGAGTTCCTGAGTGTTGCAGCAGGAGACTCAGAATTTCTATTGGATTCTATGTATTTTTCTGTTAAATTTGTAAATGTTCTTTGGGCATTAAAGACATGGGTCCTTTATCTGCTATCCCTGGTATCTGCATTGAAAAAAATTTTAGTAAAAATCTATTTTCATCATATATTGAATTTATTGATGGCATATTTTCCCATCAGTAAGGTATTATTTTTACATTGGAATGTTTATTTCACTTGGAATTTCTTTGGGGAATGGTACAAAATAGAGGTCCAAATATATTTTCTGGTGATGGATAATATTCCAGTAGCATCACTTATTAATTAATCCATCATTTTCTATTGATTTGATGAATACATGTATCTATATTAATTCACATATATACAAGGATCTATTTCTGGGATATTTATTTATTTTACCAGTAAAAATTCAAAAAATTAAAAATATATTTATAAATCTTTAATCTGATATATATATACATGAAATCAAAGATAAACATCACAACTGATAAGTGAAATACAAGAAGTCTTACCATTAAAATAAGGAAACAAACCACCTTTGATTTAAATTATTTTGAAAGTATGAATCAAAACAATAAGAAAAGAAGCAAAGTTAAAGTATTGAGTATTAAAAAATGGAGGCAAATTTATTAATATTTCACACAATATGGTTGTATATTTGGGAAGTGAATTAACTGATCAACCATTTTAGCAGTAAGAGAGTTTTTATAAATTGTCTGGTTAAAAATTAATATACAAAAATCAATTGCTTCCTAGACACAGAGTAAAGTTAAAAAATCAAATTCAGGAAAGATCCCATTTACAAGAGCAACAAAAATGATAAATAATTTGGAAAGAAACTGGAGAAATGTTCAGTGTCTGTTGGAAGAAAATGATAAAGCTCCACTGAGAGGCATAAAAGAAGACTTGAGACAAAGGAAAGACACATTTCTTATAGCTATAAAGATTCAATATTGTGAAGAGTTCAGTTATTTCTAACTTTATCTATAAATTCATTTTAAAGTTTGGATATCTCAAGGACAGTGAAGAGGTCCTGGGCTCCCAGGACATGGGTAAAAGGGATGACCCCACCTGGAGTTAAGATAAAGATTTGCTACCACTATTGTCCTACTTATATGTAGTAAGAAATAACAAATTACTTTCTTATATATTCTTTTTAACTTATGCTTTCTGATTGGTTAAGCAGGCCCATTCCTCAAGAAGTCTTGAAACGTTTGGTTTCTGAGTCAGCCCTGTAGAAGGACAGGGGTTCCAGAAGCCCATGACCTTAACTTAGAGCATGCTTGTGGGCAAGGCCAGCAAAGAATAAATGTGAAAATATTTCCTTAGCTTATAAATTGTACCCTCAAGCAATGTACAAGTACTCAGACCACTTTGAAAATACTCTCTTAATGTCTCCACTATATTGCATTGTCATTTTCTTATTAGCTGTCTGTCTAGATCAGGGGTCAACAAACTGTGGCCCATGGGTCAAAGCTGGCTTGTTGTCTGCTTTTATAAATAAAGTTTTATTGGAACACAGCCACACCCACTCATTTACATATTGTCTATGGCCCCTTCCACTCTGCAATGGCAGAGTTGAGTAGTTGGAACAGAGATAGTACGGCTCGCAAAGTCATTTACTATCTGACCCTTTAGAGGCAAAGGTTGCTGAACTTGTTCTTGACCATAAAAATATTGAGGACAAGCTCATTTCTTTCTTATCTCCACATACTCCACATTTTGGTCATGCATGGTGCTTAAAAACTATTTTTGCATTAATGAATTAAAAGAAGAAATATTCTTTCAATTCTTTGTTAAATTTAGACCTATATTAGGGCTTCCCTGGTGGCGCAGTGGTTGAGAGTCCGCCTGCCGATGCAGGCGACAAGGGTTCGTGCCCCGGTCCGGGAGATAGACTGAGGGGCTTATAGCTCCTGTTGGACCCATACATTTGGAGATCTGAGTCAAAGGATGGACCCAACAATTAACTGCAAGGACCTAAGGAAGTAGTCAGTTCATTTGCCCTCATGCCTCAGTCTCAGATTCCAGGGTGATCTGAATGACACGGAGACCCCTATTAATAATAATAAAAGTTACCACCCACAGGAGGTTAAAAATGGCAAAAATCAATGCTAGACTGTGCTGGCCCCTGCTGGAGTCTATTGTCATTAAGAAGGCTTTGAATCAAGAGGAGCTTGACACCAAGGCAGAGTCCCACTGAGAGAAGTGCTAACTGAAAAAAAAGGAAAAAACAAAAAAAACCCTGCCCCTCTGGCCCTACCCTAGCCCTCTGTAGCTGATAAATAAAAGGACATTTTACCAGATTCACCAAGTAACCACGGTTTCCTGTGAAGTCACAAAAGTGACATCATTTTATATCTCTTTCATTGGATAGAGAAAGAGATACTCTATACTGTCTTAGGCAGCTTGAGCCGCCATAACAAAATGCCATAGACTGGGTGGCTTTAATAGCAGAAACTTATTTCTCACAGTTCTAGAGGCTGGAAATCCAAGATCAAGGTGTCAGCAAGGTGGGTTTCATTCTGAGGCTCTTCTCTTAGCTTATAAGCAGCCACCATCTCACTGTGTCTTCACCTGGCTTTTCTTCTGTGTGTGCCTTTTGAAGAGAAAGAGCTCTCTCTCTGTCTCTCATCCTGCTATCTTTCCTTATAAGGGTAGTAATGTCATCATGAGACCCCCATCTTCATGACCACATCTAACTCTAATTAATTCCCAAAGGCTCCAACTCCAAATATTATTACCTTGGAAGTTAAGGCTGCAACATGTGAATTTGGGGGGTCCCAAACATGCAGTCCATAACACTGACTCTTGATCTAATTAGGCAAGGGTGCATTTTCTCCCCTTTAAAAGTAAGAGAGAATAAGCCAGACCTGGGAGAGAAAACCTTAACTTGGGCAAAGAAATTAGAATTCGGCCTCTGGCTCTGCTCAGTTAAGAAGATCCCATGACCGATAAATGTAATTGTGGGCAGCTATCAGCACAGGGTGGAAAAGCTTTCCAAAACCCCTCTGCATCTCAGAACGGATATTCTCCCTTCTTTTACGGGGAGAGGGCAGAAGTAAATGGAGACACGTGAAGCCCAGGGAACAAGCCTGAAAAAGGCTCCCTCCCCAGGCTGTCAGTCAGGCGGCTGCTTTTTGTTGCAGGAACTAGGAATTGTGAATCACAGACACCCTGCCTCCGAGCCAAAGCTGCCCCCATGGACCTCTCTCTTGTTGCTTTCTGATTATTTCAGATTCCTGTAAAACAACCCTGAGTTCAAAAGCTCTTGTTGTGAAGGGAGAGAAAACACGCAGGTGACGAAGCCACTGCCCACAGGTTTCGTGCAGAAGCGATGCCTTTTACCAAACAGCCTGCATCCTAAGGCATGTGTAAGGCATATTCAGGGTTGACTCTCTTGGTAGAATAGTACAAACACATAGATAGTGTTTTTTAATATGTAAAAGCAGTCCCATGTGTACCATCTGACTAGATGTACGGAACAACACAGTGAGCTAGAATTACAATAACCTTCCCCCACCCAACTTTATAAATAAAGATATGTGAATTGTGTCATGTTTTCCTACCTTCTTTTTGTGGGTTGTGTGATTGTTTGACATCAGATTCCAATAACATGAGAAAGTATTGTTAAGGGTGTGGTTTGAGATAGGGAAGAGGGCTGTACCCAACACACACACACACACACACACACACACACACACACACTGCAGTCAGAGTAATCTTGTCAAAATGGAAATCTGAGTATGTCACTTAGATAAGCAATGAGGAAAAGAAGGTTCTGATATGGGGAAAATGCAATGCAGTGTCTGCCATAAGCTGTGTGATGCTGGGAAAATCACAGTCTCTAGATTCTCCTTCTAAGATGAAGCACTCACACTAGATGATGCCAGGACACTAAGCATTTACTGTCCTCCAGGCACTCAGCTTGAAGCACTTTAACTTATTATCTCTTATAATCCTTATAGAAAACTGTGTTTTTAGGAATTTTATTATCCTTATTTTTTCTGTCTTTCATTTCTTTCTTTTCTTTTTACAGATAAATTCTAGGCTGGGAGAGTAACTTACTTACTTAAAATTGCATTGCTGCTAAGTCATACAGACCTTTGTATGACTCCAGCTATGCATGCAGTATTCATCCATTTAACAAAGTATTATTGCACCTTTATTTTGTCCCAGGAGCTGCTCTAGGCGTGAGATATAAAAACCTGCTTGCACTCTGCCCTTATGGAATTTACCATTTAAGAGGGGGGAGAGTTTTTAATCAAATGAGTAAAACTATACTTGCAAAAGAGCAACACTTCTAAGTGTTGTGAAAGATAAGCTCCTGGTGATATGAGACAATAGAACATCATATGGAAGAATGTGCTAAACCCCTCCTGGGAACGTTAGCCCAGGGAGAAGGTTGTTCTGAAGTCTTCTAGCCTTTCTCACTCCAGGCTGACCCACCCGATGCAGACCAAACATTGGGAACATAGGAAAAAAACACCGAGGGTTAAAGTAAAGAATGGCTGTCAGTTGTCATGGCTTATGGAGTGGTCAGACATAATCAACCTGAAGTGCTATTGAGAAGCACACAATTATACAGAATAGAACTGATCTGACAGAAAGAAATGGAAGGAACCAGGCTATACCTCTCCAGTTGAGGAACTAGAGAAAAGACTCTTTAGTTGGTGCTGAAGAGTCTCATTGGAGCCAATTCTGAAGTAGCAGTCAGTTAGGATGGAGTTAATTGAGGGGCGGTGGAACAGTGTAGTCTAACCTTAAGAGGCTACCTATATTATAGATCATTATAATGTTTAATAATGTTTTTTAAATCGATTTCTCCATTTATTTATTCCCTAATTTCTCTCAGCAATGTTTTATCAGTTTTCTGTGTACAGATCTTGCACATCTTTTTTTTTTTTTTTTTTTTTTTTTTCGGCCATGCCATGTGGTATGTGGGATCCTACTTCCCCGACCAGGGATTGAACCCATCTACCCTGCAATGGAAGCGTGGAGTCTTAACTACTGGTCCGCCAGGGAATTTCCAATAATAATAATGTTAAGTAAAGCTGTCTCCATTTGGGGGGTACCAAAGTACAGTGAAACCACGTAGACATAAGGGCAAAAAGGGGCTCTAGACTGCTAGGACACAGCAGCTGAGATTAATGGTTCAGGTTTTTGCCTATCAGACTACATCGAAATGAAAGGATTAAAAATCCTGATTACACCCACTTCAAAATGGATTTTGCTCTTCTGACTACTTCTAAAGAATTTGATGAGAAACATCCTGTATTTCTATCTTGAAAAGCAACTTCTATTTGCCACATTCTCAACTGGGCCTCTTTATCTTTAGAGCCAAGAGGGCTTCTTTGTTTGTTTGTTTTTAATTATTTCATTTGGCTTCTCTCTCCACATCCCCTTTTATTATTGTACTTGCTATTTATTGTTTTTCTCTGGTTAATAGAGTTATGAAGAAAAAAAAAAATAACATCCTTTAAAAAGCTTGGCTCTTCTTTTGACACTGATCTCCTTAGTAATCTTGGGATAGAACTTGCTGTTACAAGGGCAATTTTAAAATCATCTTAATTAGGGTCTCTGAAGGTCAATGCAATCATCCCATTATTTGTCATTTTTATAGGAAATCACAGGATAAAACAAAATTAGAAGATCCTTAGCACTAAACTCACGCTGTTAAAGACATTTACATTTTGATCTTTCTGTTTTTATTTGTATAATAAATTTACTGGATCAGGGTTTCTAAGAATGCCATGTATACAACAGATAACCAAACTGAATTCTCCAGGGGTTCCATTTGAATCCCCTGAGAAGCTAAGTCACCCACAGCTTCAAGGAATGAAGGCTAGAAATACAGGTTAGTTCATTTCTGAAGTGAAAGATGGACCAGGGCTAAAAATAAAATGGCTAGCAGAATTTTAAAATCCCCTATTAGTAAGAGGGAAAACAGACATTTGAATAATTAAAACTTAAATAAGATCTTGCAAAGAGCTGTTGTTTAAAAAGTAGGTAAAGAAGAATTAAGTAGAAATTGTTAACTAGAAACAGAGTGTCTGAATAATATTTATGGAATTTTCTAATTTATCAAACCATTTCCACTTAATTTTAAGCAGAATGAAAGGTGAGAAGGTTCTTATGGATGTGAACAAGAAACAATGTTATGTTTCCTAGTAATTATCTCAAGTACTTATACCATTTCTCTTTAGGAATTAAACTTAAATGTAGAGCAGAACCAGAAACATATAGACAGTGTGGAATTTTTGAGGTATGTTCCCAAGAATGTACTACTTTAAGGAATATGAGAGATTAAAATCCTGTCAAAAAATCACTGCTGGACAGGAAGTATTTAATGGATCTCATTTTTGGGGTCAGTGTTGTTAATTCCTTGTCTTCACTGCTTCTCTCACAATGCTGACATAGGAGCTGAAGAGAGCTCCAAAATATATACTAAACACTATGACAATACACACAGCCTAGACCACAAAGCATTTAAGTCATAATCCTCGAGCTGCAAAAGAAAGAGAAGGAAGGCTGGCAAGGCCAGGTGTAGGGCTAGCACTTTGTGGGGCTCTGTAGACCAGTGGTTAAGGAGTAAACTGTCATCTGCCCGCCCAGGTTTGAATCCAGGTTCTCCTTACTCCCTGTGTATCGTTGGGAAATTCTCTCAAGCCTCTGTCCTCTACTTCTTCTGTATGCAACATGCATAAGAGTAGTATGTAGCTTGTGAGATTAAGTTGCACGTAGAACACGTTGAGTTATTCTCTGAATCTTAGAAATCATTATTGGGATTATTGGGGCCCCGAGGGAGACGACCTTTGCCTCATTCTGAATTGCACTAATATACAAGATTTGGTTTTGTTCCTTTTTCCCTTTTAGTCTATAGGGAGTGGTAATACTCAGTGTTAATGATGTTTTGGTTCTAGCCACTGTTTCTTATGTGAATTAAGGCCCCAGATAGCAGCTGGTTGAACAAAGTCCAGGCTCCAGAGAGAAGGGACTGGGGTTGGCAAGGGTTTGAAATACTTTCAAGGCCCCAATAGAATGGTTTGAGGTTCAAAGAAGAGCTCTCATCCCATCAGGAGAAGCAGGCAGCAAATCAGGAAATTAAGTTCTACAGGCTGGATTAATATGCGGACAGGAACAGTAATGCCAGTGGGAACAGCAACTTACTAGACATTAGGTGCACCAACCCTCAGGTGGTCTAGATATTAGTGTGTACCTCCCAGGACATTCAGGTGACTGTCTTGCTGTTTCTGTAGAATTCCTCCCCAGTAGGTCATTATGATTTATGTTATGCCATCCAAACCTGCCCCAGTTGACAAGACCAGGGATGGCCATCTGACCTAAAGGCAGACCTCTAAAGTCTGGCCAGTGGCCCAGGTAGTTCCAGAAAAGTTTTCCAGAAATAATTATACTGTCAGTTCTAAGACGTGACAGCTGACCTATTACCACAAAGATATAGATGGGGACTTGAATTCACTCAACAAGAAAAAAATATACATATAGCAAGCAGGGACCTGTAGTGTACTGGCAAATGGGGGTATAATAACTATATGACAATGAAATACAATAACTAGTTTTTATAACAACTGAGTGATCAGTAAACATTTACTTTATGTTCAGTATATTGTGCCTCAGAAGCAGGAAAAAAATATAATAGATTGTAAAAAGAACTTACTTCTAAATTAGAAGGATTTTTTTTTTTTAAATTGAAGATTACAAAAATGCATACTGAGCTTTTTGTAAACATAACTATCTAGATTATCCATTCTTTGGTGTCTCTAGATGGGTAAGATTCAGCTGTTATTGAAAATAGTGAGTGATTAAATAAATAGATATTTTTGAGTGCCTCCCTTTCCTAGGGATTTTTAGACAGGTAAACTTGGGAGGGAATCAAATACAGACCTACAACAAATTAATCACAAATTTGTAACCTGTTAGAACTGGAAGGGAAGGGGAGGTGACAGTTATTAAGAATCTCCTCTTGCCAGGTAATGTGCTAAGGGATTTACCAGTTTATACTTAAATCTTCTCAATATTCACAGGAGTTAGGTGTAAGTATTTCTGTTTTATAGATAAGGAAACAGAGCTCTTTTCTCATATATTCTAGCTACCTCTTGGTGCCAAACCAACCATCTGAAACTTAGTGGCTTATAAAAATACTATGATTTCTCATGGCTTTGTGGGATGACTGTGCTCGGCTGGATGGCTCTCACTTGGGCTTCCTAATGCTTGGCTGGGCCTAAAGTCATCTGAAAACTCCTCTGAGCTGAACATCCAAGATGGTGCACCTTTAGTCACATGTCTGTTGTCTGAGCTGAGACGGCTTGGTCATCAGGGGCCTGGCTGAGTAGCTCTCTCTTTCCCTCCATGTGACCTTCCACATGGTGAGCACTAGCTTCCTCAACGCATGGTAGTGTGAGGATCGTCAGACTCTTTATATGGTGGCTGGCTTCCTGCAGACAGGACAGGGAGCAGGCCAAGAGGCCTGGGCTGAAATATGTCTTATGTCTTGCCCTCAGAAGTCTCAAAATGTCATTCTTTTGGTAAAGTAGGTCACTAAGCCCAGCTCAAATGAAGGGATGGGGAATTAGACCCCCACCTGTCATTTGAAGGAGTGTCAAAGGATCTTTGGCTATCTTTAAGAAGTTATACCATGGTAACTCGGGATGAGAATTGAATCTTGATCTACCGTACAGCAGTATCCGTTTTATCACATTTCTGGTAATTGAACCTAAGAGGATGTTTTATTTTGCTGATGAAGTAGCCGAGCTACAGGTAGGTAGAGTCCTGTGATCAAATTCACAACATTATCTAGGAACTTTCCCACACATAAGGCTGCCCAGTACTGATTTGCTTAAAAATAAGAAACTGCCTCTAGCAAGGAGGTGCAAATTCAACTCATTGAAAACAACTCAACACAAAGCACTATGAAAACCCTATAGGTAGCTCTCCAGAGCAGGTTGAATATACAGGAATCTGTAAAGCCCTAAAACCTGGTGGCCATGCCAGGAAAAAAGCTGCATGCTGCTCTTTCTATATAATCACCAGGTGGCTGAGACTTAGAACAGATGGGCCAATTCCCAGACAGTGACTTATGTAATACATCTGGGATGTTAACATGTTGGGGTTGAAAGTCCTTGGTGCTTATAGTAGCAGAAAGCTCTGAGTAAATCACTTGTGTTTCTCTCCACATTTAGAGCCATGAAAAAAAAAAAATCTGCACTAATCTGAATATTCAGGAGGAAATCCAACAGTGATGGTAGTGCGGTGATCCAAAAGAGAAGACGGAAGAGGGAGGCATCCCCGGGATTTAGTGCTTAATATATAACAGATCATACATGGGTAGATTTGGAAGGTGTCAAGAGTGGTGAGTGGGAGAGATATCCCAGAGAATGGGGAGAAAAAATCTTTTTTTTCCAATGGTGATAATAAGAAATTAGACCAGAAATCATTGTAAAAAGCCATCCTCACAAAACTGCTTTATATAAAAAATGAGAACAGAACTAATTTAGTTAGCTAATTATCACATGCATTTCACATCAGCCCACAAGCAGCCAAAAACCATTAGCAGTACACCCTGCCGTTCTCATCAAGCAGGGGATTAATGGGAACAGACCTGGAATTGGCTTTTGCAGAAATGAATCCACCATCTTCAAAAGGTAATAATCGCCCTGGGCCTCCCCTTGTGATCAGCACTGTGCAGTGAGGTTCCCCCTGAAGACTTGAGTGGCAGAAATATCTGTCCTTACCTCTCTCTGGTTGCTCCCCTCATCTGCACACGCTGCTCTGAGAGCTAGAAGTACAAAGTGCATCATTTTACGTGGATAATCCTAGTGCTTAATTCATCTCATTAGTGACAAAACCCAATTTCATGATGACCTCTGACCTCTTCAAGTGGGCACTGTTATCTTCCTTAGACCACACACTGTATTAGGTGGTGAGAAAGGAGACAAATGATTTCTGTAAAGAGCTCATAATATGATGTAAAAGAAAACAAACAAGAAGCAAACAAACGAAAATTAGGGTGCACTGTGATGCATCACAACGAGGTAGTTGTATCAAAACTCACTGACCGGAGACAGAGAACTCAAAGTATCAGGGGGATGGACCTGAGGATTGAAAACTGCAAAGATCTAAACAAACAGTGAATCTGGGTGGTTCATCCAGAGAGAGGACAAACAGCATGGACAAAACATAAAGATAAAAATTACAGGTGTTTTGCATCCCGGGACTGTAAGGTGCATATGGAGATGTTGCTGAAGAAATAAAGCTACCACCTTGTACTCAAAGTATGGGCAACAGCAGCACGCAGAGCTCTCTAGAAATACTGAATCTCAGGCTTTACCACAGATCTGCTGAACCAGAATCTGCATTTTGAAAAGCTTGACTTGCATGCATGTTAGAGTTTGAGAAGCACCGGGCTAAGGTGTGCAATAGCTAACAGGTTAATTTGAAAAATAATAAAAATAAAAATAGAGCTTCCAGCCTTTGACAGACACAAACCTGCCAGGAAGTGAGAGAGTGAGCAATTGAATTGCATCTGCAGTTCCTCAAGGTTCTTCTTATTTCTCTGCTCTCCGCAGTAAACAGCATGCCTAAGAACTCATAGTTAGCAGGGTTGTTGGGTTTTAGATGAGTTTGACCACATTATTTTTCTCACTGGTTAAGATAGCTAGTAGGCATTATTTTGATGGTATGTTTTCCTTCCTATCTTTTTATTTATTTATTTATTTATTTTAATGTCATGGCTCGTCTCCATTCAAAATAGACTCGGAAGGATCCACTGCCTTGGGTTGGAGTTGTTACAGCAGAGCCCAGAAAATAAGTCAATTTTAGGCTTTTGAGATTCAAAATGGATTCTGAAGGGGAACGTTTTGGGAACTGAAAAACATAAGATTTTATCTTCAAAATCCTAAACCACAAAGAACTGGGGGCACAAACCTCAGGCTATTTATTGTGAAGAGATAAAGAGCAAGCAAACTTGCTCTCAGATTAGGTAGAAAGTTTATGGACTGTGTGGAGACGAGACAGTCGGGAAACCAAAGGGAAACCTCAGCTGCTCATGAGCCCTAGATGTGGTGCCATGTATCCTGGAGTTTAGACTGGGTCTTGAGACTCCATAGATTTGAGAGAGAAGACCTGTGTTCTGCCCCCTGGGCTGCCTCAGATTTCCCAGAGCCCCTGATGGGAAGGGAGAGTTCTTGGTGTCTCTGAGCACACAGGGTCTGTAGGATGTTCTCTGGGATTCCACGAAGAGATGATGACAACACAGATGAGAAAGGCAGTGAACATGAAAAGACCTTGCTGCTAGTTTCAAGAATGAGAAGCAACAATCTGTGGAGACTGATGACAAGAGATCTCTTTCACCTCCATCCCCAGCAAAGCTTGGCATTTGCTGACTGCTCTCCCAGGTAAGAGAGACACGACCCAACTGAAAAAGATGCCCCTTAAACTATTGAGAGTAAATATTTGTGTCTGTCAAAATGGGAACTTAAAACACATATTAAATTCTACTTTAGGAAAAAAAAAACCCAATACTCTCTCTACCACTCTGTGTACGTGATATGAATGTTCATACCTGCTGCAGACACTTGTAACTCAAGAACAGAGTCAGGGCCAGCCCTGCCACACAGATCTCCTGTGATCTGCCCACTGGCTGAGCAAACCCACACGATGATGAACATTCTCCTGGGTAGTTCATTCCCTTGGTTTATTCAGCAATGTGGGATAAGCTAATTGTAACTCCATTTATTTATTTTTCTCGTTTAAGAAAGAACATAGAAAAACAAAGATATCTGAGTGAGCTACTATGAAGATAATGTTGGATCTTCTCAACTGTAAAATTCCTTCAGTTATATAAAGCAGTACCCTAACTCTTATTAACAACAAACACTAGAGAACACACCCCCAAATTAATCAACATATGTATGTATTGCAATATTGAAATGGGGATTCACTCACTGGGCTAGAGGAGACATTGATTTGATATTCAGATGGCAGTAAAGTTGGGGCCAGGCAATGTCTCATCCAGCACCTTTAGAAAGCTAGTTTTTCCCAACACAAAAAGCTGCCTCTCCTCTAGGTAGATAAGGAAGACAGTGTGTTAGGTCCTGGTATGTCACCAAATTAAGGGCTGTAACACTGTAGTGAAAGCATTTGAATGTGGGATCCAGATTGATCTGGATTTGACAACTAATTAGATTCCTTACTTGCTATGTGACTTTGAGCCAGCAACCTAATTTTTTTCTCAACTTGAGTTTTTAGATCTGTAAAATAGAGTTGCTGTGTGATGTAAACTATGGAATTGACTGGGGCCAAACAGATTTTTGGTGAATGTAAGATCCTTCCTCCATTATTATATAATTAGAGTTGAAATTTTTTTGTGCTTTTACAAACCAGTACACAGAGACCTAGCCAACATCCTTCTCTCTCTCTCTCTCTCTCTCTCTCTCTCTCTCTCTGATTCTTGCTTCTTGGGAAACTAAATTTGCCTGGAGCAAACTAAACTTGCCTCCAATTTTGGCCTCGTAGATATCCATTCATTCATTCATTCAACAGATATTTCTTGAGTGCCTACTTTGTTCTTGGAATGTGGTATGCATAGAAGCATATTGTTTCATGTTTATTTTAGAGGAGGGTGACAGACAATACCCCAAAACCTAATAAGTAGATAAATTTTATAATATATTTGAATGCAATAATTGCTGTAGAAAAAAAACAGAAAAATAGCATGGGTGATCAGAGGTGTACGATTGGGGGAGTATAATGGCTTACAACTTAAAATAGAGTGATGAGAGTAGGCCTCAGTGAGAGATTGAAGGAGTTTGAGGAGTTTGCCACTTGGATATCTGAAGAAAGAATGTCATGGACAGGAGTGGCCACTGTGCCTTTGTCTGCTGGGGCTGCTATAACAGAAGACCAGACTGGGTAAATTATAAAAAACAGAGATTTATTTTTCATGATTTTGTCTGCTGGAAGTCTGAGATCAGCGTTCCAGCATGGTCAGATGAGGGCCCTCTTCCAGGTCACACACTTTTCACACGTGGCAGATGGGGCTAGAGATCGCAGATGGGGCTAGAGATCCTTCTGGAGCCTCTTTCATGAGGACACTAATCCCGTTCATGAAGGTGGGGCCCTCATGACTTAGTTACTTCCCAAATGCCCCACCTCCTAATACTTCTGGGGGTTAGGATTTCAACATATGAATTTTGAGGGGACACAAATATTCAGACCATAGTGCAAAAGTCCTCCCACAGAATAAGGATGCCTGACATGTTCAAGGGATAACAAGCAGGATAGTGTGGCTGGAGCTGAGTGAGCTGGGGGAGAGGGAAGGAGATGAGATACAGAGAGACCACTTCCCAGGAGCAGGGGGCATCTGGGCCCAGGTTTTTTCTTGCTTCCTGAAGTAGAGTTCTGTGCTGAGAACCACACTTCCCACTATACTGCACCAGGATCCTGTAGACAGAAGACCTCAGCTGGGGCACAGTGGAGCCTTTACCTTGTCCTGCAGTGGAATCTGACAGATTCACCCCTCAGGATGGGGGCAGTGGGACTCAGGTGGCCTCTGACTCTTCCTCAGAATCCTTCTGTACTGAGGCTTATACCTTTGTGGACTCTTGTCTGGAATACAATTAACTGGGACTGCTTCAAGGGCAGGAGGGAAAGTCTGGGGGTGAGAAGGAGGGAAGAAAGAAGTGATGACTTACATGGTGTCTCAGACTATGAGACTCAAAAGGCTGGCTGTGAGTTTGCCTTCTGTAGTCCTGGGAAGTCCACCTAGCCCACCTAAGCCTCACCTTGTTCTATAAAATGAGGAATCTCCAAGGTGCTAACAAACCCACAGTGTCTCTCTACCCAAGTATATATTGTGTTATACCCCTTGCCACCTGACTTGCTTTATGCTTTGAGCTAAAGCATGACAACTGTTATGGGCTGACTTGTATCCCTGCAAAATTCATATGTTGAAGTCCCAATCCTAGTACCCCAGAATATGAATGTGGAGATAAGGTCTGTGAAGAAGTGATCAAGTTAAAATGAGATCATTGGGGTGGGCCCTAATTCAGTATGATCGGTGCCCTTCTAAGAAGAGGACATTTGGACACAGGCACAGAGAAAAGACCATGTGAAGATGCAGTGTGAAGACAGCCATCTACAAGCCAAGACGAGAGACCTTAGAAGAAACCAACTCTGCCAACTCGTGGCTGTGGACTTCTCGCCTCCATAACTGGGAGAAATGTTCCTGTTGTTTAAGCCACCCAGTCTGAGATACTTTGTTATGGTGGCCCTAGAAGATTCATACAGCAACTACTTACTGGAGCCAAAATGATGCCCATGGAATCAGGCATAGCTTTGGAGCATATTAGGAATAGGAAGGAGAGAATGAGCAGGAAAAGAGAATCAGTCCCTTCTCTGGAGCAACCCAGCTAATGCCTGGGTCAGACTCTTTTTAAAATATATATGAAGATGTACTTCTGTGACTCCACTCTGGACCCTTGAGCCAAATTCATCTCTTCATTCCACATGAACTAACAAACCTGTAAAAGAGTGTTCATAACTCTGAGCCCCTCCAGCTACAGCTGTCTTATAAACCAACACCCTCTTCCCAGCCTGCATTTCGACATTCATTCTGGACTTAGCTCATTTTCTTGCATCCAATTTGGAATGTCCCATGTCACGTTGCCTTTTGTGGCTTCCTTTCACTGGATCCTGATCTCCTGCCTGGGGTCTGGTGACTAACCAGGGTGACCCTGTAATATAAATTAGATTTTTCTTTAATGGTCAGAGAGCATCAAAGTGGTTTTATATCAGGACCCTCTGTGGATGGAACAATGCCTATGAGCTGTCTTTTTCTTTTAAATAATAGAAAGGACAGGCAATATATTAAAGTAGTCATGGAACATACAGCAGTACTGTAATGGTAATAGCAGTATTAAATAAAAAGGAAAAAATCTCAAGTTCTTCATCCCATAGCAACTTAATTATTAATTTTCCATGTCCTCTATACATAAATATTTTACACTTGTAATCATAGAAGAAATACAATTTTACTTTGCTTTTCTCACTTACATCACAGTGCAGATGGTTTTCTTTATTGCTCAGTGATCTCAGTGATTACTTTTAGTGCCTTCATAGTATTACATATAAATGGATATACCTTGTCTTTAATATTATTGGGCATTCAGGCTGTTTAAAAATCTCTGCTGTTTTGAAAAATGCTGAAATGAACATATTTATGAAAATAATGTTTTCTGTCCTTAGGGTTACTTTCCATACGAAATGAACAAGTCAAAAAGTCTGATATTTTCTATAATTTTAAAAGCATAACAAATCTTCAAAATAACCTGCCAATTTACATTTCTTCTAGGAATGTATGAATGTACAAGTTTCATTTAAACCTCATGTGAAATTGGTGTTATCATTATTTTTCATTTTTCATTTTTTAGTAAAATATGAAATATGACCTCACGTTTGTGTTGATCATAATTCTTTGATCAAAATGTTCTATTTTATACCTCCTCTAAGTTGTGAATTTACATTCATATTAAGAGGTAGATAAAGTCATGGTAGGGTGTAATGAATATTCAATACTCACTATCTGCCAGTTTACTAGGGATTTTATACTTGCTACTATTTTTTTTTAATTTTTGAAATTTATTTATTTTTTATGCAACTTCTTATTAGTTATCTATTTTATACATATTAGTGTACATATGTCAATCCCAATCTCTCAATTCATCACACCACCCACCCCCCGGCCACTTTCCCCCCTTGGTGTCCATACGTTTGTTCTCTACATCTGTGTCTCTATTTGTGCCATGCAAACCGGTTCATCTATACCATTTTTCTAGGTTCCACATATATGCGATAATATATTTGTTTTTCTCTTTCTGAGTTACTTCACTCTGTATGACAGTTTCTAGAGCCATACACATCTCAAAAAATGACACAATTTTTTTCCTTTTTATGGCTGAGTAATATTCCACTGTATATATATACCACACCTTCTTTATCCATTCATCTGTTGATGGGCATTTAGGTTGCTTCCATGACCTGTCTATTGTACATAGTGCTGTAATGAACATTGGGGCTCAGGTGTCTTTTTGAATTATGGTTTTCTCTGGGTATATGCCCAGTAGTGGGATTGCTAGGTCATATGGTAATTCTGTTTTTCTTTTTTTTTGGTTTTTTTGTTTGTTTGTTTGTTTTGTTTTTTTGTGGTACGCAGGCCTCTCACTGTTGTGGCCTCTCCCATTGCAGAGCACAGGCTCCGGACGCCCAGGCTCAGCAGCCATGGCTCACAGGCCCAGCCGCTCCGTGGCATGTGGGATCTTCCCGGACGACCGGGGCACGAACCCGTGTCTCCTGCATCGGCAGGCGAACTCTCAACCACTGCGCCACCAGGGAAGCCCTATTTTTAGTTTCTTAAGGAACCTCCATACTGTTCTCCATAGTAGCTGTATCCATTTACATTCCCACCAACAGTGCAAGAGGGTTCCCTTTTCACCACACCCTCTCCAGCATTTGTTGCTTGTAGATTTTCCGATGATGCCCATTCTAACTGGTGTGAGATGATACCTCATTGTAGTTTTGATTTGCATTTCCCTAATAATTAGTGATGTTGAGCAGCTTTTCATGTGCTTCTTGGCCATCTCTGTGTCTTCTTTGGAGAAATGTCTATTTAGGTCTTCTGCCCATTTATGGATTGGGTTGTTTGTTCTTTTAATATTGAGCTGCAGGAGCTGTTTATATATTTTTAAGATTAATCCTTTGTCCGTTGATTTGTTGCAAATATTTTCTCCCATTCTGAGGGTTGTCTTTTCATCTTGTTTATGGTTTCCTTCACTGTGCAAAAGCTTTTAAGTTTCATTAGGTCCCATTTGCTTATTTTTATTTTCATTACTCTAGGAGGTAGATCAAAAAAGATCATGCTGTGATTTATGTCAAAGAGTGTTCTTCCTATGTTTTCCTCTAAGAATTTTAGTGTCCAGTCTTACATTTAGGTCTCTAACACATTTTGAGTTTATTTTTGTGTATGGTGTTAGGGAGTGTGCTAATTTCATTCTTTTACATGTAGCTTTCCATTTTTCCCAGCACCACATATTGAAGAGTGTCTTCTCTCCATTGTATATCTTTTTTTTTTTTTTTTTTTTTTGTGGTACGTTGGCCTCTCACTGTTGTGGCCTCTCCCGTTACAGAAAACAGGCTCTGGACGCGCAGGCTCAGCGGCCATGGCTCACAGGCCCAGCTGCTCTGCGGAATGTGGGATCTTCCCGGACCCGGGCACGAACCCGTGTCCCCTGCATCAGCAGGTGGACTCTCAACCACTGCCACACCAGGGAAGCCCTCCATTGTATATCTTTTCATCCTTTGTCACATATTAGTTGACCATAGGTGCATCAGTTTTTCTCTGGGCTTTCTATCCTGATCTATATTTCTGTTTTTGTGCCAGTACCATATTCTCTTGATTACTGTAGCTTTGTAGTATAGTCTGAAGTCAGGGAGTCTGATTCCTCCAGCTCCATTTTTTTTCCCTCAAGACTGCTTTGGCTATTTGAGGTCTTTTGTGTCTCCCTACAAATTTTAAGATTTTTTGTTCTAGTTCTGTAAAAAATGCCATTGGTAATTTGAAAGGGATTGCATTGAAGCTGTAGATTGCTTTGGGTAGTACAGTCATTTTCACAATATTGATTCTTCCAATCCAAGAACATGGTATATCTCTCCATCTATTTGTATCATCTTTAATTTCTTTCATCAGTGTCATAGTTTTCTGCATACAGGTCTTTGGTCTCCCTAGGTAGGTTTATTCCTAGGTATTTTATTCTTTTTGTTGCAGTAGTAAATGGGAGTGTTTCCTTAATTTCTGTTTCAGATTTTTCATCATTAGTGTATAGGAATGCAATAGATTTTTGTGCACTAATTTTGTATCCTGCAAATTTACCAGATTCATTGATTAGCTCTAGGAGTTTTCTGGTGGCATCTTTAGGATTTTCTATGTATAGTATCATGTCATCTGAAAACAGTGACAGTTTTACTTCTTCTTTTCCAATTTGTGTTCCTTTTATTTCTTTTTCTTCTCTGATTGACGTGGCTAGGACTTCCAAAACTACGTTGAATAATAGTGGTGAGAGTGGACATCCTTGTCTTGTTCCTGATCTTAGAGGAAATGTTTTCAGCTTTTCACCATTGAGAATGATGTTTGCTGTGGGTTTGTCTTATACGGCCTTTATTATGTTGATGTAGGTTCCCTCTATGCATACTTTCTGGAGTGTTTTTATCATAAATGGTGTTGAATTTTGTCAAAAGCTTTTTCTGCATCTATTCAGATGATCATAGGGTTTTTGTTCTTCAATTTGTTAATATGGTGTATCACATTGATTGATTTGCATATATTGAAGAATCCTTGCATCCCTGGGATAAATTCCACATCATCATGGTGTTTGATCCTTTTTATCCAAAAAGTGTTGTTGGATTCTGTTTGCTAGTATTTTGTTGAGGATTTCTGCATCTATATTAATCAGTGATATTGGTCTGTAATTTTCTTTTTTTGTAGTATCTTTCTCTGGTTTTGGTGTCAGGGTGATGGTGGCCTCATAGAATGACTTTGGGAGCGTTCCTTCCTCTGCAAGTTTTTGGAAGAGCTTGAGAAGGATGGGTGTTAGCTCTTCTCTAAATATTTGATAGACTTCACCTGTGAAGCCATCTGGTCCTGGACTTTTGTTTGTTGGAAGAATTTTAATCACAGTTTCAAGTTCATTACTTGTGATTTGTCTGTTCATATTTTCTTTTTCTTTCTGGTTCAGTCTTGGAAGGTTGTACCTTTCTAATAATTTGTCCAGTTCTTCCAGGTTGTCCATTGTATTGGCATAGAGTTGCTTATAGTAGTCTCTTAGGATTCTTTGTATTTCTGAGGTGTCTGTTGTAACTTCTCTTGTTTCATTTCTAAGTTTATTGATTCGAGTCTTCTCCCTCTTTTTCTTGATGATTCTGGTTAATGGTTTATCAATTTTGTTTATCTTCTCACAGAGCCAGCTTTTAGTTTTATTGACCTTTGCTATTGTTTTCTTTATTTCTACTTCATTTATTTCTGCTCTGATCTTTATGATTTCTTTCCTTCTGCTAACTTTGGGTTTTGTTTGTTCTTCTTTCTCTAGTTCCTTTAGGTTTTAGGCTACATTGTTTATTTGAGATTTTTCTTGTTTCTTGAGGTAGGCTTATATTGCTCTAAACATCCCTCTTAGAACTGCTTTTGCTGCATCCCATAGGTTTTGGATCATCCTGTTTTCATTGTCATTTGTCTCTAGGTATTTTCTGATTTCCTCTTTGATTTCTTCAGTGATCTCTTGGTTATTTAGTAATGTATTGTTTAGCCTCCACGTGTTTGTGTTTTTTACGTATTTTCCCTGTAATTGATTTCTAATCTCATAGCATTGTGGTCAGAAAAGATGACTGATATGATTTCGGTTTTCTTAAATTTACTGAGGTTTGATTTGTGACCCAACATGTGATCTATTCTTGAGAATTTTCCATGTCCACTTGAGAAGAATGTGTAATCTGCTCTTTTTGGATGAAATGTCCTATAAATCTCAATTAAATCTGTCTTGTCTATTGTGTCATTTAAAGCTTGTGTTTCCTTATTAACTTTCTGTTTGGATGATCTGTCCATTGGTGTAAATGAGGTGTTAAAGTCCCCCACTATTATTGTGTTACTGTCGATTTCCTCTTTTATAGCTGTTAGCAGTTGCCTTATGTACTGAGGTGCTCCTTTGTGGGTGCATATACATTTATAATTGTTATATCTTCTTCTTGGATTGACTGCTTGATCATTATGTAGTGTCCTTCCTTGTCTCTTGTAACATTCTTTATTTTAAAGTCTATTTTTTCTGATATGAGTATTGCTACTCCAGCTTTCTTTTGATTTCCATTTGAATGGAATATCTTTTTACATACCCTCACTTTCAGTCCGTATGTTTCCCTAGGTCTGAAGGGGGTCTCTTTTAGACAGCATTTTTATTGGTCCTGTTTTTGTATCCATTCAGCGAGCCTGTGTCTTTTGGTTGGAGCATTTAATACATTTATGTTTAAGGTAATTATCGATATGTATGTTCCTATTACCATTTTCTTAATTGTTATGGGTTTGTTTTGGTAGGTTCTTTTCTTCTCTTGTGTTTCCCACTTAGAGAAGCTCCTTTAGCATTTGCTGTAGAGCTGGTTTGGTGGTGCTGAACTCTCTTAGCTTTTGCTTGTCTGTAAAGCTTTTGATTTCTCCATAGAATCTGAATGAGATCCTTGCCAGGTAGAGTAATCATTGTTGTAGGTTCTTCCCTTTCATCACTTTAAGTATATCATGCCACTCCCTTCTGACCTGTAGAGTTTCTCCTGAGAAATCAGCTGTTAACCTTATGGGAGCTCCCTTGTATATTATTTGTCATTTTTCCGTGTTGTTTTCAATAATTTTTCTTTGTCTTTAATTTTTGTCAGTAGATTACTATGTGTCTTGGCATATTTCTCCTTGGCTTTATCCTTATCCTGCCTGGGACTCACTGTGCTTCCTGGACTTGGGTGGCTATTTCCTTTCCCATGTTAGGGAAATTTTTGCTTAAAATCTCTTCAAATATTTTCTCGGGTCCTTTTCTCTTTCTCTTCTCCTTCTGGGACCCCTGTAATGCGAATGTTGTTGTGTTTAATGTTGTCCCACAGGTCTCTTAGGCTGTCTTCATTTCTTTTTATTCTTTTTACTTTATTCTTTTCCGTGACAGTGAATTCCACCATTCTGTCTTCCAGGTCACTTATCTGTTCTTCTGCCTCAGTTTTCCTGCTATTGATTCCTTCTACTGTATTTTTCATTTCAGTTATTGTATTGTTCATCTCTGTTTGTTCTTTAATTCTTCTAGGTCTTTGTTAAACATTTCTTGCATCTTCTCAATCTTTGCCTCCATTCTTTCTCCAAAGTCCTGGATCATCTTCACTATCATTATTCTGAATTCTTTTTCTGGAAGGGTACCTATCTCGCCTTCATTTAGTTTTTTTTCTGGGGTTTTATCTTGTTTCCTCTGGTACATAGCCCTCTGCCTTTTCATCTTGTCTATCTTTCTGTGAATGTGGTTTTTATTCCACAGGTGCAGGATTGTAGTTCTTCTTGCTTCTCATGTCTGCCCTCTGGTGGATGAGGCTATCTAAGAGGCTTGTGCGAGTTTCCTGATGGGAGGGACTGGTGGGTGGTAGAGCTGGGTGTTGCTCTGGTGGGCAGTGCTCAGTAAAACTTTAATCTGCTTGTCTGCTGATGGGTGTGGCTGGGTTCCCTCCGTCTTGTTTGTTTCACCTGAGGGACCCAACACTGGAGCCTACCTAGGCTCTTTGGTGGGGCTAATGGCTGACTCTGGGATGGCTTACGCCAAGGAGTACTTCCCAGAACTTCTGCTGGCAGTGTCCTTGTCCCCACGGTGAGCCACAGCCACCCCCCCCACCTCTGCAGGAGACCCTTCAACACTAGCAGGTAGGTCTGGTTCAGTCTCCCCTGAGGTCACTGCTCCTTCCCCTGGGTCCCGATGCACACACATGCCCTCCAAGAGTGGAGTCTCTGTTTCCCCCAGTCCTGTTGAATTCCTGCAATCAAATCCCAGTAGCCTTCAAAGTCTGATTCTTTAGGAATTCCTCCTCCCATTGCCAGACCCCCACATTGGGATACCTGACGTGGAGCTCAGGACCTTCACTCCAGTGGGTGGACTTCTGTGGTATAAGTGTTCTCCAGTTTGTGAGTCACCCACCCAGCAATTATGAGGTTTGATTTTATTGTGATTGTGCCCCTCGTACCATCTCACTGTGGCTTCTCCTTCGTCTTTGGATGTGGGGTATCTTTTTTAGTGAGTTTCAGTGTCTTCCTGTTGATGATTGTTCAGCATTTAGTTGTGATTCCGGTGCTCTCGCAAGAGGGAATGAGCTCACCTCCTCCTACTCCGCCATCTTGAGCCAATTTCCCTATACTTGCTACTCTTTAATCTTCGCAATGACCTCTTATTACTTCACAATTGAGTCACCAGAGACTTTGTATAGTTAAGGAACTGACCGGAATTACATGTCTAGTAGGTCAAGGAGCGGAATTAAAACTCAGAACTGTCTCCATTTAGGAACTGACTGATAATGTTAGAAAATAGATTTATAGACATCAAAGCATTGACACATAGGTTCACACCAGCCCAGAAGCTGAGACTGACCTGTGAGTAGTTAAAATACAGTATCTGTGTCCAGAACTCAGATATTCCAATACAGTGAGTCTGGAGTGTGGCCTAGAAATCTGCATTTTAAACTAACACTCCAGGTGATTTTCATCATCAGGCAAGATTTGCATGTGGCATTTGTCAGTAGTGTCTACTCTTAGCTCTCAGAATCGTGTATAGAGTTTTGTAAAACCTACAGATCTTGGAACCCTACTCCAAACCTACTGAATAAAGTCTCTTAAAGTGGAGCTCAAGAGTCTGCCTTATTAGCCACACCTCCCAGGGTATTGGTACTAAGCAGACACACAGAGCTCCTCAGTGGCATTTGGGAAGTCCCACACATAAGGATGTCACTTTTATTGCCCTTTGGGTCTATGTCATGTGATCCTGTATTAAGTGAAGGTCTTTTGTAGAAGTCTTTAGTTAATTAAATAGAAGCCTCTGGAATGAGGTGCCAGAGGGCCTGGTACACCGGTAACTGAGTCTGCTTTCCTTTTTAGAATCTCCCTAAAGATCACTCTAAGAACTCTGAAGGGAGGGAGGTTCAAGAGGGAGGGGATATGGGGATATATGTATGCATGTGACTGATTCACTTCGTTGTACAACAGAAACTAACACAGTATTGTGAAGCAATTATACTCCGATAAAGATCTATTAAAAAAACCCTATAATTTATTATATTTCTTAAATACACTCATGCATCTTAGTTCTTACATATGTTAAAATTGTATTTCCTTCTTGCTGCCAAAAAAAAGTGCCTGCTCTCGTGATAAGGCATGTTTCTAAAATCACCCTCCTTCTCTCCCCTCAATAGTTGTTATATTCACACTTTGGATGAAGAACCTAAGATAAAGGTCTAATTTGGATTAATAGGATAATTACCATGTGACAGAGCAATGCCAAATAACGTGAGGAACTGCTTTGTGAGAGAGTTCTTAGTCTGACAAAGGTTTGTTTTCAGGTATGCAACCTGAATTTCCAACTTCAGAATTATCTCCTAGCTTCTGATGAAATTTATATTTAAACATATGATGCAACCTTGCCATTTTAAGAGTCAAGTTTGAACTCTCTAGTGGAATCTTTCTATCATTCCTCAGGCTTTGCTGAGGCAGCTGAATTACCACCTCAACCTTGTTGATACCCCCAAGTGCAGCTTCCCGAAAATGAGGAGGGAGAATCTCGAATCTGCGAGTGGGAGAAATGTATCCCGCCTCTAGGGCTCACGCCTGTATTCACCAGGACATCCTGCACGCTCTCTGGTGATTGTCAGTTTATGTGTTTCTCATCCCTATTAAGCTGTGAGCTCTATCAACATCAAGGGCTGTGCAGTCATTCTTTGAAAATAATGACAGAACATCTTCAACAACTAACAGCTTTGGAGCCATTAGTACCACAGGTGCTGTGCTGGCATCTATTAGTCACGTTTCAGGGAAAAGAGAATGTGACAGAAGAAGGTAAAGAAATTTGCCAGAGCCAGTGCATAGTAAGTGGCAGACCCTGGGATTCTAATTCTAAACTGACTGCAAAGCCTGAGGGATCACCTTTTGTTTTGTATCACCGCTACCTGACCCAGAGTAGGTACATAGTAGGTATTAAACACACTGAATTATCGAGGAGCTGCCCTCTGCTGGATACTGTGCTCAGCTAGTCACAGACACTATCAACACCCAGAATCCAACCACCCCACTTCTGTGTGGGGCTTGCCTGTGAAGACGGTGGCCACTCTGAGATAGCTGTAGGGTAAACTGGCTCTGACCCATTTGGGACTGGCTCACATTTCAGTAAAACTCAAGGCTTCTGTTACCTGAATGAATCCTTTCTTTTTCGCTTCTCTCCCAATTTCCCTACTCTCCACCTTATTATGGGCTCTTTTCCATCCACTTAAACATTTTTCCCTCCCTACTGGAGTCTCCTCAGGATGCATGAAACATATAATGGGCACCTACCACCTGCTTTGTACCTAGCACTGTTCTCACTTCAGCCCTATGTGGTCCCATGTCCACCACGCACCTCTCTGGGTTCTTTCCCAGCCACTATGAAGAGGGGTGCGTGTGCTGCCCAGGGTCACAGCCTCCTTTTACCTCTTACTATTTTATGACCTGGGGCAAGATGCTCAACCCAACTGTGCCTCAGTTTTCTCATCTTTACTAATGGGATGATAATAACACTGCTTACTTCATCAGCTTGGGGGAAAGTTAAATGAATTAATATCTGTAATGAACTTATAAAAGTCCTTGGTTTGTAATAAGAGCACCAACATCGTTGGCACATTGACCTACTCTAATGCCCTTCTCTTAATGGACCTCAATTTGGGACGCCTGGTATTCTGTGTCCTCTGTAGACTGTCATTCCTTTCTGCACCCCTTTCTGACTCATTCCTCAGGGTTGTATTCCATTTACTTTTTAATTTTCTTCTCTGCCTCTCTTTCACATTTCCTCTGAGTTCTACCTGAGACCACACAGGATGTATTTATATGTATTTGTGCTTCTGTATACACAGTCATCAGACCAGTGGAAAAGTAAAAGGTTCAGACAATTTCATGGCTTGCTCTTTTTAACAAAACAGATTTATTTTGAGACTGAATTAAGAGAATCAATGACCTGTAGGCACAGTCTCATAAAAAAAATTATAGTTTCACCCAAGTGAATTTGTTTAGGGGTGTGTGTGTGTGTGTTGCAATGCTGATGTATGCCCACATTGCAAACAAACATCAAGTCTGCTGGTCCTTAATAAATCTTGGTAGGAAAAATATTCAACATCTCGAAGCCTCAGCTGTCATATCTGAACAGCAGGGATAGGTGGGTCTCCTACATAATGGTGTTTGGGGGATGCCTTGTTACTGTTAAAGGTTTAATGCAATTGGAGGGAAGTGCTAAGAAGAGGTTTTACAATCTATTTCCTTCCTTTTTAAGTGGGTTTTAACTATGAATCTATAGAATCTACCATCTTTACCCTAGAGACCATGTCTTTGTAGCCATGTGGTAATGTCTGTGTGTGTGTATGTGTGTGTGTTCTTCTATATTCCCTGTCTACACAATTTTATGTCTCTCTCCTGGGAAACAATTTATGTAATCTGAAATGCTGAATGAATACCATGAGTCATGGGGACGACATTTGAACACATAAAACCCATGACATTGTCACCAAGTATTCTGCAGGAGTTGGGACTCAGGCTCAAACTGATGATGATATACATGATGAAATGTTAAAGAAGATGAGACACAGAAAAGAAAAGAAGTAAATTTCTTTTCTGGTATCCTTTATCAGTTATGAAATGATTGAATCTTTTAGACAATAAGTAAGAGTCAAGTTGGGAAAAGACTGGAGAAGACATTGTAATATTACACACTATTTCTTGTATAAATCTTTGTGAAATTTTTCCTTTTTTAAAAAAAAGAAAGCTCACAGATTGGTATCCTGAGGCTACAAATGCTCCTAAAAATCTTGCCATCCAGACCATTCCATGCCTTCTCCATGTTACCTAAAAAGCTGTGGCTGCAGGAATGGGAAGCTTTGGAGGCTGGTAATAGAATGAAGTTATGTGTAAGTTAAATGTGTTCATTTAAGCATCTCAGCATCTATTCAATCAACTTGTAACAATAGTCCTTAAAGTTCTACCTCTCCTATTGTGGTCCAGGTGGATTCCTGTCACCATACAGGTGAATTTCCCTAACCAAATACCTGCTCTGAGTCCATAATTCCTAGTATATGAGGTGGAAGAAATAAGGAGAGAATAGGGAGTCCAGAGCAGAGGCAGAAAAAGTAAGATTAAAAGAGGAATAAAAAGCATGGAGTATGCTAATATTAATTTAGTGTTTACTATGTCACAGACATCCATGCCAGGCACTTTATGTGACTCACCTTGTTCATTTTCACAGTGGCTGGTTATTGTTATTCCATTTTTAGAGAAGACTACATCAATTGCCTGACTTGCCAGGAGTGATGAGTGAATTCCCTCACCTAAGGAGTACAACTAGGTTCTTCTAGCTTCATCTCATTCAGCATTTCTGCAGCACTGCACACAGGTAACCTCAGAAAGTTTAGCTAGCTTTCCCACATCACACAGCAAGGAAGAGTTGATATGGTTTGGAAATGAAACCTATACAGAAAATTTTAAATGCTCTATTGGCTACAGATCCCTGCTGCCATGAAGTCATTTCTTTTGTCAGCATTAGGTAACGTGTTCATTACTAGAGGAAGTTCATAAGATTGTGATTGTTTTGAAGTCCTGAGTCCAACTGATCTTGCAGCTCAAACTCAGGTCACTCCTAGTAAGAATATGAGCAAATCTGTGGGAGATAGGAAGATTTTCTTCTTAGTTCTCAGGTTATTTGGTTTATTTTAGATGACATATAATACTGATCCAATTCCAAATATTTTCCCAAACCTTTTCATGCTCAGGCATCCATTTAAAGAAGGCACTGTTCTGAAGGCACTTGTTGTTTGGTGGCACAAAGATTTAGAGGATCTTGCCAATGTATTATTCAAGCCATTTACCCACATTAATGTATTACTGACACACAAGCTTAACAAGTTTCTAAAAGAAACTGTTGCTTATGAATGGGAACAATACCATGGTGACACTCACATAATACATTATATAGAGCTATTCCTTATTCTCTGGAGCATGGATCCAATTCCACTTTATCTGAGCCAGCCTCCCACCTGGTTCCCTGGTTCCCTTGCAGACAAGTGGGATTAGACAAAAGCCATTGTTCTGCTTGATAATCTCTGACCCATCTGACATTCATTCCATCAGTGATTCAGCCTTTCAACCACATACTCACACAATCACCAAATAGACACAAAGTGTCTATTTGTCTAACAATTCTGTTTTATGGAAAGTTCCACCCTGAATCAAGAAAGAAGAGTTGTGTATATATGTCCATGCTACTCTACACTACCAAACGTAAAATAGCTAGCTAGTGGGAAGCAGCCGCATAGCACAGGGAGATCAGCTAGGTGGTTTGTGACCACCTAGAGGGGTGGGATAGGGAGGGTGGGAGGGAGGGAGACGCAAGAGGGAGGAGACATGGGAACATATGTATATGTATAACTGATTCACTTTGTTATAAAGCAGAAACCAACACACCATTGTAAAGCAATTATACTCCAATAAAGATGTTAAAAAAAAAAGAAAGAAGAGTTGATAACAAATTGCAAATGACACACTATGCTGATGAAAACACTTATTGACACCAATAAACTATTCATTCATGTTCAAAGGTTTATCCTTTCAGATTTTACAAATACTGAGATGTGCAGACACTCTCTCAGATGTTTCCAATCAGTATTAGCATGCAGAGGGACCAACTCAATATCTGAAATACTGAAGGGAAATCTACAGCTGTCTGCATGGAATATTTAGTTTTTTAGAAAATCTCCCTCTTTC
>NW_006770132.1:820391-828284 GCF_000442215.2 Lipotes vexillifer
TATTTATAATTCTGGAATTTGGAACACATAACAACCTTTCTAAGGTAGGAAGAAAATCTATTACCTCAGCATTCTGAAATAATCCCTTTCAATATTTTGGTCTTTAACTTTTCAATCTTCCCTGTGAAAAATTTTTAAATTATATATAAATGTATAGATGCATACAGGTAGAAATCTACACACATATTTTCTACCAAAAAAAAAATAGTAAGCACAGT
Organism: Lipotes vexillifer; assembly: GCF_000442215.2. Classification (NCBI taxonomy): domain Eukaryota; kingdom Metazoa; phylum Chordata; class Mammalia; order Artiodactyla; family Lipotidae; genus Lipotes; species Lipotes vexillifer. The sequence continues at coordinate 820,610 of NW_006770132.1, forward strand.
ATGTAATAGTCACATATTCCCTTAGCAAGTCTATTATGAGCATTTTGTATGCCAATGAATATTTTTCTATAATATTATTTTTAGCAGCAGCACATCCATTGCATGAATATACCATAGTTTACTTAGACAATCCTATTCTTGAACATTTAATTTGATTCTAAATTTTTGTAAATTGTAAATTATACTATTATATCAGTCAGCTATTGTTAAAATAATGCTGGATAACAAACCACTGCAGAGGTCAGGGGCTTAAAATAATCTTTATATTCACAGGTCTACTGGTTGGCCATGGTGGCAGCTCTGGTTCCCTTTGCAAATCTGCAGTTCAGTATCTTCTCCATGAGTCTCATCTTCCTTGAATCATCAGGCTAACTGGGGCATGTGATTTCCACAGCAATAGTAGAGATAAGCCCCACTTGGCAAACATATTCCAAACCCTTGTTGACATTACATCGGCCTATAAACAATTGTTCAAAGTAAATCACATAGTCAAGTTCAAAGCTTAAAGTATATTTCACCTTTGTTAATAGAAACCTTAAGAGAACATGGAAAAAGGCGTGGAAGCTGAAAGGGGTGAAGAATTTGAGAAATAGTGCCCATTACCATGATTATAATTAACACTCTGATATATGCAAATTGATAGGTAGATGGATAGATAGATAATCTTGAAATGTTTAAGATTATTTTATGAAAGTGAGGTTGGACAATATAATTCATTTTCTATGTGCCCACATCACATGCTTCAGGTATAAAAACCTGCTGTACACTTAAGATCCTCTCTAAGGATCTGATTCAGGCTGTCTCAGAATTGATGATATTGGTTTCTCTATTCTTGATCTGCTGGTTGGTGCTGCATCTCAGGTACCATTTTGCTTCTGTCTCTCCTGATTAATGACCTCGGATGATCTTGTTTTTTTTCTCTGAGTAACATCATCACTATTATCTGGGACACATGTTTGATATTTGCCTTTCTGAACCAAGCCAGGTGGCCTTGAGGGAAAGGCCATTGCCAGCATACCTGCTCCAGCCTTGCCAGCTCCCATTCTAACCTGAGCTGGGAGAAGGAGATCAATCCTAGACCAGCGGTTTCATTCTTGAGAAGTTTATCTCCCTTCCTTATCAAGATTTGGCTTCCCCGACTATTTTGCCAGCCCTGGTGACTACCGTGGATGTCTCCATTTCTATAGAGTATGGGGTGGGTGTTCCCTGAAAGCCTTTAAATAGGTAAACTTGTTAAATCTTTACAATCTCTGTGGAGGAGGTAACGGATGTGTCACTCACAATTTTTTCTTCCTATGTCTTTAAAATACTAGATCCGTGGTTCTCAAATTTGAACATACATGATAGTATCCTGGAGGGTTCTTAAAACATGGGTTCTTAAATTTGGCTTTTCATCCCTACTCCCCAAATCATGGTTTAGTAGTCTAAAATGATATCCAGAATTGTCCGTTTAAAGAGTTCTGTTGAAGCAGTAAAATTCAGATAGCATCTTAAGCAACATGTCCAAGACAGAGTTGTTATTGCTTTTAATCTGATTGCATTTTTTTTTTTTTTTTTTTTTGCCATATGTGGGCCTCTCACTGTCGTGGCCTTTCCCGTTGCCGGACGCGCAAGCTCAGCGGCCATGGCTCACGGGCCCAGCCGCTCCGCGGCATGTGGGATCCTCCCGGACCGGGGCACGAACCCGTATCCCCTGCATCGGCAGGCGGACTCTCAACCACTGCGCCACCAGGGAGGCCCCTGATTGCATTTTTTAATGTGAAAAGATTCTTTTAATTCCTCAGTCAAAAAAAAATTTTAACTCGACCCCCCAATTTTTTATTTACTTGGTTTTAGATGGGGCTGGAACAATAGTATCCTCCAGAATGTCCCCCATAGGATTTTGATATGTAGACAGTAAAAGTTATTGCTCCAGACCCTGAAAAGTTTACTGAGAATTGATGGGTATTGCTATTTGGCCATCCATAGGCACATTCACATGTACACACGTGTGTCCTCTGGACATTCTTTTTTGCTTGTCTTCTTTTCTCTCCAAGAAGAAAAAGTCCTGTCGTTAACTACAACACTAGCTTTGTGTAAGAACTTTTGTGAGGGAGAATGTGTGATATTAAAATTGCTCCTTGGAAATTCTGGCTTCAGCTCTGACATGTAAAGAGCTTAAAAGTTATCTTTCCCATTCTTCCAATAAGGAAAAGGTGGAAAAACTGCAAAGCAATGACTTTGCTTAGACCTCTCAGAGAACGGAGGTTGCAGGATAAACTACTACATTGAAATCTGGAGAGACAGGCGCATCCAGAGAGAGAGAGCCACTGAGATCTACTTGCTGGAAGCAGCAGCCACTGCGATCATAAACTAGTAGGAACACTGGGCAGAACAGTTATGTAGCAGGCCTAGAGAGGCCTGCTTGCAAGGTTGGCCCTTGGCTGGTGCCTGGCAACTTTGACTTTAGGAGGGTTCCCGCGATTCACAGAACAGTGCTCACTCATTGTGCCTAGGCTGCTTATATAAACCATGTGGTTTAGCTGACACCTGTTTTCCATCTGGGAGATTGGAATTTTGGTATGTGCCAGGCAGAGGGTGACCTCAGTAAAAACCTTGGGCACTAAGTCTCTAAGGAGCTTCCCTGATAGGCAACATTTAATATGCATTCTCACAACTCATAGCTGTAAGAATGAAGAGCATCTTCTGTGTGCCTCCTCTGGGACAGGACTGGGGGAAGCTTGTGCCTGGTTTCCTCCAAATTTCACACATGCACATTTTTCCTTTCATCATTTTGCTTTCTGTCACTTTACTGTAATAAATCCTAGCTGTAGGATGGTATTCTGAATCCTATGAAGCTTTCTACTAAATTATTGAACCTGGGGTAGTCATGAGGACCCTGGACAGAAACATTTAGGTAGCGAATTTGATAAATTGCAGGAGGCTGTGTATGGATAAGCTTGAGAGTGAGAGAATCCTGAAGACCATTGTTTTGGGCTGGTGGGGGGAGGTAGCTCATATTCATGGGCTTTATTTCCATGAACCATAGAACTCCACCCAGTTCTCCTGGTGAAGTTTTCTGTTAGTTTGTTTTGTTTTGTTTAACATCTTTTTTGGACTATAATTGCTGTACAATGTTGTGTTAGTTTCTGCTGTATAACAAAGTGAATCAGCTATATATACTCATATATCCCCATAACGCCTCGCTCTTGTGTCTCCCTCCCACCCTCCCTATGCCACCCTTCCAGGTGGTCACAAAGCACCAAGGTGATCTCCCTGTGCTATGTGGCTGCTTCCCGCTAGCTATCTGTTTAAAATTTGGTAGTGTATATATGTCCATGCCACTCTCTCACTTTGTCCCAGCTTACCCTTCCCCGTCCCCGGGTCCTCAAGTCCATTCTCTATATCTGCATCTTTATTCCTGTCCTGCCCCTAGGTTCTTCAGAACCTTTTCTTTTTTCTTAGATTCTGTATACATGCGTTGGCATACGGTATTTGTTTTTATCTTTCTGACTTACCTCACTCTGTATGACAGAATCTAGGTCCATTCGCCTCACTAGAAATAACTCAATTTCGTTCTTTTAATGGCTAATACTCCATTGTATACATGTGTCAAATCTTCGTTATCCATTCATCTGTTGCTTCTATGTCCTGGCTATTGTAAATAGAGCTACAATGAACACTGGGGTACATAACTCTTTTTGAATTATGGTTTTCTCAGGGCATATGCCCAGTAGTGAGACTGCTGGGTCATATGGTAGTTCTATTTTCAGTTTTTTAAGGAACCTCCATACTGTTCTCCATAGTGGCTGTATCAATTTACATTCACACCAACAGTGCAAGAGGGTTCCCTTTTCTCCACACCCTCTCCAGCATTAATTGTTTGTAGATATTTTGATGATGGCCATTCTGACCTGTGTGAGATGATATCTCATTGCAGTTTTAATTTGCATTTCTCTAATGATTAATGATGTTGAGCATTCTTTCATGTGTTTGTTGGCAATCTGTATATCTTCTTTGGAGAAATGTCTATTTAGGTCTTCTGCCCATTTTTGGATTGGGTTGTTTGTTTTTTTGATATTGAGCTGCATGAGCTGCTTGTAAATTTTGGAGATTAATCCTTTGTCAGTTGCTTCATTTGCAAATATTTTCTCCCATTCTGAGGGCTGTCTTTTCGTCTTGGTTATGGTTTCCTTTGCTGTACAAAAGCTTTTAGGTTTCATTAGGTCCCATTTGTTTATTTTGTTTTTATTTCCATTTCTCTAGGAGGTGGGTCAAAAAGGATCTTGCTGTGATTTATGTCATAGAGCGTTCTAACTATGTTTTCCTCTAATAATTTTATAGAGTCTGACCTTACATTTAGGTTTTTAGTCCATTTGGAGTTTATTTTTGTGTATGGTGTTAGGGAGTGTTCTAGTTTCATTCTTTTACATGTAGCTGTCCAGTTTCCCAGCACCACTTATTGAAGAGGCTGTCTTTTCTCCATTGTATATTCTTGCCTCCTGTATCAAAGATAAAGTGACCATATGTGCATGGGTTTATCTCTGAGTTTTTGATCTTGTTCCATTGACCTATATTTCTGTTTTTATGCCAGTACCATACTGTCTTGATTACTGTAGCTCTGTAATGTAGTCGGAAGTCAGGGAACCTGATTCCCCCAGCTTCATTTTTCTTTCTCAAGGTTCTTTTGGCTATTCGAAGTTTTTTGTGTTTCCATACAAATTAAGAAATTTTTTGTCTGAGTTCTGTGAAAAATGCCATTGGTAGTTTGACAGGGATTGCACTGAATCTGTAGATTGCTTTGGGTAGTACAGTCATTTTCACAATGTTGATTCTTCCAATCCAAGAACATGGTATATCTCTCCATCTGTTTGTATCGTCTTTAATTTCTTTCATCTGTGTCTTATAGTTTTCTGCATACAGGTCTTTTGTCTCCTTAGGTAGGTTTATACCTAGGTATTTTATTCTTTCTGTTGCAGTGGCAAATGGGAGTGTTTCCTTAATTTCACTTTCAGATTTTTCATCATTAGTGTATAGGAATGCCAGAGATTTCTGTGCATTAATTTTGTATCCTGCAACTTTACCATATTCATTGATTAGCTCATAGTTTTCTGGTAGCATCTTTAGGATTCTCTATGTATACTATCATGTCATTTGCACACAGTGACAGTTTTACTTCTTTTCCCACTTGGAATCCTTTTTTTTCTTTTTCTTCTCTGATTGCTGTGGCTAAAAGTTCCAAAACGATGTTGAATAATAGCAGTGAGAGTGGGCAACCTTGTCTGGTTCCTGATCTTAGTGGAAATGGTTTCAGTATTTTCACCACTGAGCACGACATTGGCTGTTGGTTTGTCATATATGACCTTTATTATGTTGAGGTAAGTTTGCTCTATGCCTACTTTCTGGAAGGTTTTTATCATAAATGGGTGTTGAATTTTGTCAAAAGCTTTTTCTTCATCTATTGAGGTAATCATGATTTTTATCCTTCAATATGTTAATATGGAGAATCGCATTGATTTATTTGCATATATTGAAGAATCCTTGCATTCCTGGGATAAACCCCACTTGATCATGGGATATGATCCATTTAATGTGCTGTTGGATTCTGTTTGCTGGTATTTTGCTGAGGATTTTTGCATCTATGTTCATCAGTGATATTGGCCTGTAGTTTTCTTTTTTTGTGACACCTTTGTCTGGTTTTGGTATCAGGATGATGGTGGCCTCGTAGAATGAGTTTGGGAGTGTTCCTCCCTCTGCTATATTTTGGAAGAGTTTGAGAAGGATAGGCGTTAGCTCTTCTCTAAATATTTGATAGAATTCGCCTGTGAAGCCATCTGGCCCTGGGCTCTTCTTTGTTGGAAGATTTTTAATCACAGTCTCAATTTCAGTGCTTGTGACTGGTCTGTTCATATTTTCTATTTCTTCCTGGCTCAGTCTTGGAAGGTTGTGCTTTTCTAAGAATTTGTGCATTCCATCCATGTTGTCTGTTGTATTGGCATATAGTTGCTTGTAGTAATCTCTCATGATCCTTTGTATTTCTGCAGTGTGAGTTGTTACTTCCCCTTTTTCATTTCTCATTCTGTTGATTTGAGTTTTCTCCGTTTTTTTCTTGAGGAGTCTGGCTAATGGTTTATCAATTTTGTTTATCTTCTCAAATAACCAGCTTTTAGTTTTATTGATCTTTGCTATTGTTTCCTTCATTTCTTTTTCATTTATTTCTGATCTGGTCATTATGATTTCCTTCCTTCTGCTAACCTTGGGGGTTTTTTGTTCTTCTTTCTCTAATTGCTTTAGGTGTAAGGTTAGGCTGTTTATTTGAGATGTTTCTTGTTTCTTGAGGTAGGATTGTATTGCTATGAACTTCCCTCTTGGAGCTGTTTTTGCTGCATCCCATAGGTTTTGGGTCGTCATGTTTTCATTGTCACTTGTTTCTAGGTATTTTTTGATTTCCTCTTTGATTTCTTCAGTGATCTCTTGGTTATTTAGTAGTGTCCTGTTTAGCCTCCATGTGTTTGTATTTTTTACAGTTTTTTTCCTGTAATTGATATCTAGTCTCATACTGTTGTGGTCAGAAAAGATACTTGGTATGATTTCAATTTTCTTAAATTTACCAGGCTTGATTTGTGGCCCAGGATATGATCTATCCTGGAGAATGTTTCTTGAGCATTTGAGAAGAAAGTGTATTGTGTTGTTTTTGGATGGAATGTCCTAAAAATATCTATTAAATCTATCTTGTTTAATGTGTCTTTATAGCAGTGCTTCCTTATTTATTTTCATTTTGGATGATGATCTGTCCATTGGTGAAAGTGGGGTGTTAAACTCTGCTACTATTATTGTGTTACTGTCAATTTCCCCTTTTATGGCTGTTAGCATGTGCCTTATGTATTGAGGTGCTCCTATGTCGGGTGCATAAGTATTTATAATTGTTATATCTTCTTCTTGGATTGATACCTTGATCATTATGTAGTGTCCTTCTTTGTCTCTTGTAATAGTCTTTATTTTAATGTTTATTTTGTCTGATAATGAGAATTGCTACTCCAGCTCTTTTGATTCCCATTTGCATGGAATATCTTTTTCCATTCCCTCACTTTCAGTCTGTATGTGTCCCTAGGTCTGAAGTGGATCTCTTGTAGACAGCATATATATGGGTCTTGTTTATGTATCCATTCACCCCCAGTCTATGTCTTTTGTTTGGAGCAATTAATCCATTTACATTTAAGGTAATACTAGATATGGATGTTCCTGTTACCTTTTGCTTAATTGTTTTGGGTTTGTTTTTGTAGGTCTTTTCCTTGTCTTGTGTTTCTTGCCTAGAGAGGTTCCTTTAACATTTGTTGTAAAGGTAGTTTGGTAGTGCTGAATTATCTTAGCTTTAGCTTGTATGTATAGGTTTTAATTTCTCTGTCAAATCTGATGAGATCCTTGATGGGTAGAGTATTCTTGGTTATTAGTTTTTCCCTTTCATCACTTTAAATATGTCCTGCCACTCCCTTCTGGTTTGCAGAGTTTCTGTTGAAAGATCAGCTGTTAACCTTATGGGGATTCCCTTGTATGTTATTTGTTGCTTTACGCTTGCTGCTTTTAATATTTTTTCTTTGTATTTAGTTTTTTTTTTTTTTTTTTTTTTTCACGGCTATTAACAGAGTCAATAAAGAAACGTTAATTCAGTCTTGCCTCAGGACTCGTAGAAAACAAT
>NW_006770132.1:828331-842063 GCF_000442215.2 Lipotes vexillifer
CCCGTATCCCCTGCATCGGCAGGCGGACTCTCAACCACTGCGCCACCAGGGAGGCCCTGTATTTAGTTTTTGATAGTTTGATTTATATGTGTCTTGGCATGTTTCTCCTTGGATTTATCCTGTATGGGGCTCTCTGAGCTTCCTGGACTTGATTGACTATATCCTTTCCCATATTAGGGAAGTTTTCAACTATAATCTCTTCAAATATTTTCTCAGTCTCTTTCTTTTTCTCTTCTTCTTCTGGGACCCCTATAATTCGTATGTTGGTGTGTTTAATGTTGTCCCAGAGGTCTTTGAGACTGTCCTCAATTCTTTTCATTCTTTTTTCTTTATTCTGCTCTGCAGTAGTTATTTCCACTCTTTTACCTTCCAGGTCACTTATCCGTTCTTCTGCCTCAGGTATCCTGCTCTTGATTCCTTCTAGAGAACTTTTAATTTCATGTATTGTGTTGTTCATGATTGTTTGTTTGCTCTTTATTTCTTCTAGGTCCTTGTTACATGTTTCTTGTATTTTCTCCATTCTATTTTCAAGATTGTGGGTCATCTTTACTATCATTTCTCTGAATTCTTTTTCAGGCAGGCTGCCTACTGCCTCTTCATTTGTTTGGTCTGGTGGGTTTTTGCCTTGCTCCTTCATCTGCTGCATATTTCTCTGTCTTCTCATTTTGTTTACCTTACTGTGTTTGGGGTCTCCTTTTTGCAGGCTTCAGGTTCATAGTTCCCATTGTTTTTGGTGTCTGCCCCCAGTGACTGAGGTTGTTTCAGTGGGTTTTGTAGGCTTCCTGGTGAAGGGCACTGGTGCCTGTGTTCTGGCAGGTGGGGCAGGATCTTGTCTTTCTGATGGGCAGGGCCGCAGCTGGTGGTGTTTTTAGGGTGTGTGTGAACATAGTATGATTTTAGGCAGCCTCGCTGCTAATGAGTGAGGTTGTGTTCCTGTCTTGCTAGTTGTTTGGCATGGGGTGTCCAGCATTGGAGTTTGCTGGCCGTTGGGTGGAGATGGGTCTTAGTGTTGAGACATAGATCTTTGTGAGAGCTCTCACCAACTGATATTATGTGGGGCTGGGAGGTCTCCAGTGGTCCAATGTCCTGAACTCGGCTCTCCCACCTCAGAGGCTCAAGCCTGACACCAGGGCAGAGCACCAAGACCCTGTCAGCCACTCGGCTGGATCTACATAATAGAAAGGACTTATTCAGAACTAAAAGCTTCGCTGTTGGCCTCCTGGCTGGGTCTCTGCAACACGTAATCCCTTATGTCATAAGCTGATGGCAGGTCCAAAGCATTGCTCTCCTCTGACTGGCTTCCTGGAGTGGCTTCCTGAGTTGCCATAGTCCACCCCACAACAGCAGCCACCTCGAACCAGAAGCCATGGTGAAGTTTTGAGAAAGATTATTTCCTTGTTCTGGCAGGGAAACGGGAAGAGTAAACACTGTGAAATAAACTCAGAGATTTCTATTTAACAAAATCCCACTCCCCAGGGGAAAGGTCTTTGCTAAAGGCTTATACCAGGAAGAAAATTCCTTCTACTCCAGTCCCCTTCAAGTTTCCAATCTTACCTAAGAGGGGAAAAATCCAATAGGGGGTCAGAGTTTCAAGGAAATAGGTTGAGAACAGTGCACCCATGGAAGGATTTGGGGATATACAAATATCAAATCATTATGTTCTACACCTGAAACTAATATGTTATATGACAATTATACCTCAATAAAAAATAAATTTAAAATGGATCATATACTTAAATGTAAAATGAAAAAATATAAAATTTCTTTAAGAAAACATAGGAGAAAATCTACATAATTTTCAGTTTGGTGATAGGTAGGTTTGCAAATATAAGACAATATCATGACTCATGAAAGAAAAAACTAATACATTGGATTTTATGAAAATTATAAACTCCCGCTCTGGGAAAGACACTCTTAATAGAATGAAAAGACAGGCGCTACGTTGGGAGGAAATATTTGCAAAATACTTATATGATAAAGGACTTGTATCCAAAATATACAAAAAACTCTAAAGACTCAATAAGAAGAAAACAAATATTCCAGTTAAAAAATGTGCAAGTTATTTGAATAGATACCTCACCAAAGAAAATATACAGATGGCAAAGAAACATATGTAAAGCTGCTTAATATCATTTGTAATTAGGAACATGCAAAAACAACAAGATGTCACTACATGCTTAGTAGAATAGGATGGCTAAATTTTTTTTAAAAATGCTATACTGACTACTGGTGAGGATGCAGAGCCATAGGAACTCTCATTCATTGTTGGTTCAAATACAAAACAGTACAGCCTCTCTGGCAGACAGTTTGACAGTTTCTTACAAAGCTAAAACATAGTTTTACCTTATGATCCAACATTTGCACACCTAGGTATTTGCTCAATTGATCTGAAATTTTACATTCACATAATTCCTGCATGCATGTTTTTAGAAGCTTTATTTATAATGACCAAAAACTGAAAGCAGCCAAGATGCTCTTTAATAAGTGAGTGAATAATTAAATTGTGTTATAATCACAGAATGAAATATTATTCAATATTATAAAGGTATATAGACCAAAAAATCCACAAAATAAGCAGAAAAACAAGCAAACAAAAAAAAACCCCAAAACACAAGGTTAAACTTTAAATGCATATTACTAAGTGAAAAAAGCCAGTCTGAAAAAGTTAAATATTATATGATTCCAGTTGTGTGACATTGTTTAAAAAGTAATATTACAAAGACAGTAAATAGATAACTAGTTGCAAGGGCTACCACACAAAGAGTGAATATTAATATATGAAAAGTGAAAAAATATCTAAAAAAGCACTTAGGAGTTTGGGAGATCAAAGGATGGAAAGCAGGCAGTGAGGTTGTGTGAAGCAACCTTACTGAATGAGGTTCAAGAAAATGTCTTAAGCTATGTAATTTGGGAATTGAGTAGAGTCTGTAAGACTAAAAGCAAAAGGATCTCTTCCTAGTAATGTAGCTATTTCCTATGGAAATGTGGGTTAATAATTCTGAAACTGCTATAGATATAAATCTGCATTTAACAATTAAATAAATGGATGATAGAACAAGGGGATGAGGATAGAATGATCTATGTGGTAATATTAGCCTTGGAGACATCAGTATGCGCTCATATTTAGCTTACAGGCATGGTTACATATTGAAATATTTATAGATATGTGTGCATACATAGGTTAGTATACACTCTTTTCTCTGTCAGCTGAGAAGGCCTAGAAGTCATAACACTACAGTAGCAACAAACACCCAGCACTACGATCTTGGTTTCTAATTCCATTCTCCAATTAAAGGATGTGGAACATCTTGGAGAAGTGGTCAATTCTAGGAGTAGGACTGGAACTATGGAAGATGAACATTGAGAACCTGTAGTGCTGTAAGTAAGCAGTTGCTAAAAGCAATTAAAGGGTTTGGTTCAAGATGGCAGAGTAGAAGGACGTGCGCTCACTCTCTCTTGCGAAAGCACTGGAATCACAACTAACTGCTGAACAATTGTCGACAGGAAGATGCTGGAACTCACCAAAAAAGATACCCCACATCAAAAGACAAAGGAGAAGCCACAGTGAGACAGTGGGAGGGGCGCAATCACAATAAAATCAATTCCCATAACTGCTGGGTGGGTGACTCACAAACTGGAGAACACTTATACCACAGAAGTTCACCCACTGGTGTGAAGGTTCTGAGCTCCACGTCAGGCTTCCCAACCTGGGGGTCTGGCAACAGCAGGAGGAATTCCTAGAGAATCAGACTTTGAAGGCTAGTGGGATTTGATTGCAGGACTTCGACAAGACTAGGGGAAAAAGAGACTCCACTATTGGAGGGCACACCCAAAGTAGTGCACGCATCAGGACCCAGGGAAAGGAGCAAGCAGTGATACCATAGGAGACTGGACCAGACCTACCTGCTAGTGTTGGAGGGTCTCCTGCAGAGGCGGGGGGTGGCTGTGGCTAACCATGGGGACAAGGACACTGCCAGCAGAAGTTCTGGGAAGTACTCCTTGGCGTAAGCCATCCCAGAGTCAACCATTAGCCCCACCAAAGAGCCTAGGTAGGCTCCAGTGTTGGGTCCCTCAGGCCAAGCATCCAACAGGGAGGAAACCCAGCCCCACCCATCAGCAGACAAGCAAATTAAAGTTTTTACTGAGCTCTACTCACAAGAGCAACACCCAGCTCTACCTACCAACAGTCCCTCCCATCAAGAAACTTGCACAATCCTCTCAGATGGCCTCATCTACCAGAGGGCAGACAGCAGAAGCAAGAAGAACTACAATCCTGCAGCCTGTGGAAGAAAAACTACATTAACAGAAAGACAGACAAGATGAAAAGGCAGAGGGCTATGTACCAGATGAAGAAACAAGATAAAACCCCAGAAAAACAATTAAATGAAGTGTATATAGGAAACCTTCCAGGAAAAGAAATCAGAATAATGATAGGGAAGATGATCCAGGACCTCAGAAAAAGAATGCAGGCAAAGATGTAGAAGATGCAAGAAATGTCTAACAAAGACCTAGAAGAATTAAAGAACAAACAAACAGAGATGAACAATACAATAACTGAGATGAAAAATACAGTAGAAGGAATCAATAGCAGAAAAACTGAGGCAGAAGAACAGATAAGTGACCTGGAAGACAGAATGGTGGAATTCACTGTCACGGAAGAGAATAAAGTAAAAAGAATGAAAAGAAATGAAGACAGCCTAAGAGACCTGTGGGACAACATTAAACACAACAACATTCGCATTACAGGGGTCCCAGAAGGAGAAGAGAAAGAGAAAAGGACCCGAGAAAATATTTGAAGAGATTATAGTTGAAAATTTCCCTAACATGGGAAAGGCAATAGCCACCCAAGTCCAAGAAGCGCAGAGAGTCCCAGGCAGGATAAACTGAAAGAGAAACACGATGAGACACATAGTAATCACATTGACAAAAATTAAAGACAAAGGAATTTATTGCAAGAAACAAGGGAAAAATAACATACAAGGGAACTCCCACAAGGTTAACAACTGATTTCTCAGTAGAAACTATACAGGCCAGAAGGGAGTGGCATGATATATTTAAAATGATGAAAGGGAACAAACTACAACCAAGATTAGTCTACCTGGCAAGGATCATATTCAAATTCAACAGAGAAATCAAAAGCTTTACGGACAAGCAAAAGCTAAGAGAATTCAGTACCACCAAACCAGCTCTACAACAAATGCTAAAGGAACTTCTCTAAGTGGGAAACACAAGAGAAGAAAAGGACCTACAAAAACAAACCCATAAAAATGAAGAAAATGGTCAATGGAACATACCTATCGATAATTACCCTAAACGTGAATGGATTAAATGCTCCAACCAAAAGATACGGGCTCACTGAATGGATACAAAAACCAGACCTGTATATATGCTGTCTGCAAGAGACCCACTTCAGACCTAGGGACACATACAGGCTGAAAGAGAGGGGATGGAAAATGATATTCCATGCAAATGGAACTCAAATGAAAGCTGGGTAGCAAAACTCATATCAGACAAAATAGACTTTAATATAAAGACTATTACAAGAGACAAAGAAGGACACTACATAATGATCAACGAATCAATCCAAAAAGAAGATATAACAATTGTACATATTTATGCACCCAACACAGGAACACCTCAATACATAAGGCAACTGCTAACAGCCATAAAAGGGAAAATAGACAGTAACACAATCATACTAGGGGACTTTAACACCCCACTTTAACCAATGGACAGATCATCCAAAATGAAAATAAATAAGGAAACACAATGTTTAAATGACACATTAAACAAGTTGGACTTAATTGATATTCATAGGACATTCCATCCAAAAAACAGCAAATTACACTTTCTTCTCAAGTGCACATGGAACATTCTCCAGGATAGATCACATCCTGGATCACAAATCAAGCCTCAGTAAATTTATAAAAATTGAAATCATATCAAGCTTCTTTTCTGACCACAACGTTATGAGAATAGAAATCAATTACAGGGAAAAAAACCTAAAAAACACAAACACATGCACGCTAAACAATATGTTACTAAATAACCAAGCGATCAATGAAGAAATCAAATAGAAAATCAAAAAATTCCTAGAGACAAATTACAATGAAAACATGATGATCCAAAACCCAAAGTTTATAGCAAAAGAAGCCTACCTCAAGAAACAGGAAAAATCTCAAACAATCTAACCTTACACATAAAGGAACTAGAGAAAGAAAAACATACAAAACCCAAAGTTAGTAGAAGGAAAGAAGTCATAAGTTTCAGAGCAGAAATAAATTAAATTGAAACAAAGAAAACAGTAGCAAAGATCAATAAGACTTAAAGCTGGTTCTTTGAGAAGATAGGCAAAGTAGATAAACCATTAGCCAGACTCATCAAGAAAAAGAGGGAGAGGACTCACATCAATAAAAGTAGAAACGAAAAATGAGAAGTTACAAGAGACACCGCAGAAATACAAAGCATCCTAAGACAGTACTGCAAGCAAGTCTATGCCAATAAAATGGACAACCAGGAAGAAATGGACAAATTCTTAGAAAGGTATTAACCTTCCAAGACTGAACCAGGAAGAAATAGAAAATATGAACAGACCAAACACAAGTAATGAAATTGAAACTGTGATTAAAAATCTTCCAACAAACAAAAGTCCAGGACCAGATGGCTTCACAGGTGAATTCTATCAAACATTTAGAGAAGAGCTAACACCCATCCTTCTCAAACTCTTCCAAAAAATTGCAGAGGAAGGAACACTCCCAAACTCATTCTATGAGGCCACCATCACCCTGATACCAAAATCAGACAAAGATACTACAAGAAAAGAAAATTACAGAACAATATCACTGATGAATATAGATGCAAAATTCCTCAACAAAACACTAGCAAACAGAATCCAACAACACATTAAAAGGATCATACACCAAGATTAGGTGGGATTTATCCCAGGGATGCAAGGATTCTTCAATATATGCAAACCAATCAATATGATACACCATATTAACAAATTGAAGAACAAAAACCCTATGATCATCTCAATAGATGCAGAAAAAGCTTTTGAAAAAATTCAACACTGATTCATGATAAAAACTCTCCAGAAACGGGGCATAGAGGGAACCTGCCTCAACCTAATAAAGACCATATACAACAAACCCACAGCAAATATCATTCTCAATGGTGAAAAACTGAAAGCATTTCCTCTAAGATCAGGAACAAGACAAGGATGTCCACTCTTGCCACTATTATTCAACATAGGTTCAGAAATCCTAGCCACGGCAATCAGAGAAGAAGAAGAAATAAAAGGAATACAAATTGAAAAGAAAAAGTAAAACTGTCACTTTTTGCAGCTGACATGATACTATACATAGAGAATCTTAAAAATGCCACCAGAAAGCTACTAGAGCTAATCAATGAATTTGGTAAAGTTGCAGGATACAAAATTAACGCACAGAATTCTCTTGCATTCCTATACACTAATGACGAAAAATCTGAAAGAGAAATTAAGGAAACACTCCCATTTACCACTGCAACAAAAATAATAAAATACCTAGGAATAAACCTACCTAAGGAGACAAAAGACCTGTATGCAGAAAACTATAAGACACTGATGAAAGAAATTAAAGATGATACAAACAGATGGAGAGATATACCATGTTCTTGGATTGGAAGAATCAATATTTTGAAAATGACTGTACTACCCAAAGCAATCTACAGATTCAGTACAATCCCTATCAAATTCCCAATGGCATTTTTTACAGAACTAGAAAAAAAAATCTTAAAATTTGTATGGAGACACAAAAGTCCCCAAATAGCCAAAGCAGTCTTGAGGGAAAATAATGGATCTGGAGGAATCAGACTCCCTGATTTCAGACTATACTACAAAGCTACAGTAATCAAGACAATATGGTACTGGCACAAAAACAGAAATATAGATCAATGGAACAGGACAGAAAGCCCGGAGATAAATCCACACACCTATGGTCAACTAATTTATGACAAAGGAGGCAAGGATATACAGTGGAGAAAAGAAAGTCTCTTCAATAAGTGGTGCTGGGAAAACTGGACAGCTACATGTAAAAGAGTGAAATTAGAAAACTCCCTAACACCATACACAAAAATAAACGCAAAATGGATTAAAGACCTAAATGTAAGACTGGACACTATCAAACTCTTAGAGGAAAATATAGGAAGAACACTCTCTGATATAAATCACAGCAAGATCATTTTTGATCCACCTCCTAAAGTAATGGAAATAAAAACAAAAGTAAACACATGGGACCTAATGAAACTTAAAAGCTTTTGCAAAGCAAAGGAAACTACAAACAAGATGAAAAGACAACCCTCAGAATGGGAGAAAGTATTTGCAAACGAATCAATGAACAAAGGATTAATCTCCAAAATATATAACAGCTCATGCAGCTCAATAGTAAAAAAAAAAAAAACAAAAAAACCAATAAAAACATGGGCAGAAGACCTAAATAGACATTTCTCCAAAGAAGACATAGAGATGGCCAAGAAGCACATGAAAAGCTGCTCAACATCACTAATTATTAGAGAAATGCAAATCAAAACTACAATGAGATATCACCTCACACCAGTTAGCATGGGCATCATCAGAAAATCTACAAACAACAAATGCTGGAGAGGGTGTGGAGAAAAGGGAACCCTCTTGCCCTGTTGGTGGCAATGTAAATTGATACAGCCACTGTGGAGAACAGTATGGAGGTTCCTTAAAAAACTAAAAATAGAACTACCATACGACCCAGCAATCCCACTACTGGGCATATACCCTGAGAAAACCATAATTCAAAAAGAGTCATGTACCACAATGTTCATTGCAGCACTATTTACAATAGCCAGGACATGGAAGCAACCTAAATGCCCATCGACAGATGAATGGATAAAGAGGATGTTGTACATATATACAATGGAATATTACTCAGCCATAAAAATGAATGATATTGGGTCATTTCTTGAGACGTGCATGGATCTAGAGACTGTCATACGGAGTGAAGTAAGTCAGAAAGAGAAAAACAAATATCGTATATTAATGCATAAATGTGGAAACTAGAAAAATGGTACAGATGAACCAGTTTGCAGGGCAGAAGTAGAGACACAGATGTGGAGAACAAATATGGACACCAAGCGGGGAAAGTGATGGGTGCAGGTGCTGGTGTGATGAATTTGGAGATTGGGATTCACATATATACACTAATATGTATAGATTGATAGCTAATAAGAACCTGCTTATAAAAAATAAATTTCAAAAAATCAAAAGAAAAATAAAGTAAGACACTTATGTTGGGCTTGAAAATAAATAAAAGAAATGAACTCACGTGCATATGTGTGTGCGCACATACACACACACACAGCGACAGGAAGATGTCGGAGGTATAAAGGATGCAAATGAAAGAGCTCCTGCTGTTCAAAGTGGGTACAATTTTAGCAAGACAATAAATGAAGTAGTATCAGATTACAACACAAAATATAAAATAAACATATGAGTCTGTATTGTTATAAACAAATAGTTGAATGAATAAATAATAAATAAATAAATACATACATACATAGATAAATAAATAAATGGGAGAGAATAGCCAAATATTGCATGTAGAAGAATTCCAAATAATTTCTGTAGACACTCCACTTCAAGGAGATGAAACATAACTGTTCTTTCACTTTTTAAGTGTGCTATGCACATGGTAATTTCTGTCTAAAATGTACAGTATGGAAAGGGGTAAAATAGCATAATGGAGAAACCTGACAAATACTCCCTTAGCCAGTTCATCAAGGTTAACATCAACAGAGATAAATCATGAGACAGTATGTGGACTCAATATGACAGGACAAACATGGTGTTTTACCTCTGTGTCTTTCCCCGAAACACATAACCCGACCCTTAAAAACATCAGATAAATTGCAAAAGAGGTTTATTCTACAAAATATCTCACCATTAATCCTCAAAATTTTCAAGGTTGTCAAAAACAAGAAATGTCTGAGAAACCGTCACAGTCAAGAGTGGCCTAAAGACAAATGATGACATTTCTTTTGGTATCCTGGATGGACACAAATAGGGCACTAGGTAAAAACTAGTGTGAGTAAATATGAACTTTAGTTAATTTCTAAAAAAAAAAAAAAAAAATCACTTTCAACCAACAGTTATGCATTATGTCTTCTATTCATGTTTATTTATTTGTATCATCAGCTGTGAATTAACCTCAGCCACACCACTTCTGCTGTCTTGGAGTACTAGAAAGGAGATAGTCTGTTCTTACTTTCACGTGCCTTTCCCTAACACTAGTTGCCATACAGGAAAACCAAGCTCTCTCAACCTGCCAGTTGGAATGTATCAGTATGACTAGATTTGATGCCCCCATGGAAACCAGAGCTTGCTCCAACCTGTTGACTGGCTTCTATAGCTGTCATGGTGAAAACAAGCTTGTTCCTGACAGATAGCTAGGAATTTGAACTGGGCTTGAACTTGGCTGTAAGCTGGTGTATCTCTTACGGAAAGTAGTTGTTGTTTTTCAGAACTTTTAATTTATGAATTTAAACTAGTTCTCCATCCTGTATCTGAAGCCTCACCTCTACATTATGCAGGGTAATTTCCACAGCGCAATTAATCTCTTTTCCAGGCCGCATTTGTAAGCAAACAATTCATTCTGTGACAGCATGTTGTTTGGAATATTAATAAACATCTTAAAGGTTTAAGTTATATTATCTTACTTAGGAAATTAAAATCAAATCATTCACTCAACACATATTTATTGAGCATATACTATATTCAAAGCACTCCACTAAGCACTGGAATCTTTCAAAGTTAAAGCTCCCTGCCTTTCTAGTGTTTCCCATCTAGTTGCAGAGATAAAAGAACTGACATGATGTTTCTAATTCAGCATAGTATATGGTGGGTACTCTGAGAGCATTATAAACTTCCTAAGTAGACCACAACTTTGTGGGCTGGAATTATCAGGAAAGACTTCTTTTAAGACCTCTAGGATGCTGTTAACTAGAACTGGTAGAAGAGGGCACTCCAGGAAGAATGAATGGAAAAGGCAGGTGGCAAAACAGGGCTAGCATATCAGAGGATGAAAACTGGAGCTATCTGCTCTGAGTAATGTTATGGAGGGTGTGAGGAGGGAAGGACCTATGACATAGATTGGGTCCTTTGTGTGCAAAGCAAAAAGAGTTTAAACTTTATTTGGTAGGCAATGTGGAGCCATTGGACGGAGCCACTTCAGATCATAAAAGTGCCATAATCAGAGTGGTAGTTGAGAAAAATTAGTCTGGCAGCATGCAGAGGACAGATGGAAAGACAATTTAGTGGTAGCACACCTAGAGTGTAAAGTGAGAGCCTGAATGAAAGCAGACCCTGGGCTGTGGAATTAGAAAGGCGGGAACTAGTATGGGAAACAGGAGGTAATTAAAAATGATGTTTCAAGCCTGGGTGAAGAAAATTTGGATTGCAGAGGAAAAGAGAACAGGAGTAGAGTTTCTGCAAGAAGGTCCTGAGACTGACACCATGATGGTCATCCTTCCCAGCTAATTCTTTCCAATTAACTTCCAATGGAGGAGCATTAGTTGAATTGCACAATATTCAATATTCTCTACATATTTTTTTCTGTTTCCACATTGGCAATCAGTGATCATGACCAACTGTGACTTATCTTATTGAACATATCCATTGCCACTAATGTAACTCATTTGCTGGAACCCAGGAGCTAGCACTGGTTCCTCCAACTACTTGTTAGTAAATGGGATGTCCAAGAGATACTCCTCTGATTCCACTG
This sequence comes from Lipotes vexillifer, assembly GCF_000442215.2. Taxonomy (NCBI): domain Eukaryota; kingdom Metazoa; phylum Chordata; class Mammalia; order Artiodactyla; family Lipotidae; genus Lipotes; species Lipotes vexillifer. The sequence continues at coordinate 840,118 of NW_006770132.1, forward strand.
TGGATCCGAACTCCACAATACCAAGTCCCAGTTCCTTGAAGACAGGGAGCTTCCCTTGATTTTTGCCCTACAGATGCTTAGAGGCAATGCAATGAGATGAAAAGTGAGAAGTGATTTGCTTTTCTGATTCCAGCGAACTAGCCAGTGTTTTTGTAGGAAGATGCTCTTCATACAGTCCTCCACCACAACTCCCCATGGGGAACTAATAGCGGTGGGCAATGAGAAGATATCCCCAGGGCCCAGGAGGTGTAAACAAAGAGGCCTACAGGAAGCCCAGACACTTCTTTAAAGTTTTTATGTTTTAACCTATATTTGTTTTATGTCTAGAATTATGATGGACTTTTGTCTTCTGTCCAGTTTCATATCTGTGTTTACTTTGATATAAAAGTGATGTATTCTTCGCATTATTGGAGTAAAATTTGTGCACTGGAAGATGTGCCATGCTAATCCAATGGCATTGAGTACTCTCTGCAGATACCTGTGCCACCCAGGGCTATCATTATAGCCCTCTATAATAAGTGTAAGGAGGATAATTAATTTTTTCAGAAGCATGCAGCATGGGAAGAAGGTAGTTCTCACATCTACCAAGCTTGTCCTAAGGACAAGTGGGAATTCAAAAGCCAGCTGGACCTATAACTGCTGAACCTCTAAAAGGAAGTGAGGCATGCAGACCCTCCAACATGGTCAGCTTTTCTACCCATTCTGGCAGAGAGTAATACCATCCAAAGGCCTTTGGAGATTGAACAGTCAATCTTGAAATAATCAAGCCTAGCTGTTTGAAACAAGGGAGCCAAACTTTCCCTAACTCCATTAACATTTCCCTCCATCCAAGAATGAAAAATGGGCCCATTTATTATTTATCATCTTCTTGTTGGATATTTCACCTCCTGCCAACACAGCTAAGCCCAGCCAAGTTGCCTCCATGGTGGGCCCAGAGGCAGATGATCCCAGCAAAGCAGCATCATGACACCCAGGGAACCAGATGGGTGACCTTTCCCTTTCCTGCTCTCCAGACTAGAGAACAGACAGTCAAACTCTCTGGGTGGCCCAGGATCTTTGCTTCTATAAATTCAAATGTACATTTTCAGACCGATGGTCTGTTTCTCAAAAACGTTGATCACACATTCGCCAAACACCATCTTTCACACATTATGCCAGAGTAGCCAGTTTTGCTGTTATCTGAAATCCCTTACATCACGCCCTTACTTTCTTGCTGAACTCCCCTCAAAATAACATGGTGTGAACTTTTTCTGTTGCCTTTCCTCTCCTCCTATGTAGCCCATGTGTTTGAAATATGTTTAATATATTGTTACATCTCATATTTTAAATATCATGAGGATAGGCCAATTCTAGGGTATTTTAAGTGCCCTTATTATGAAACATATGGCCAGAGGGGTGGGGATAGGGAGGTAGAGAAAGAAACATGGCACATGTAATATTTTCCCAAGGGAAGCGGGCAGGGAATATGACCTGCAATATGTAAGAATCTATGTGCATCACTACTGAAATACCATCTGTTTCCATTCAGATTATCATTTTGAAATTATAACTTTCTTTTCATATGCCATAATGTATAGGATTCAAGGGCCAAAACACATCATAGTGTTTGCAACCAATCGATCCAGTTGCTGCCAAAGCTGTGGCAATTTAAGAAACAGAAGAGAAAAACAAGAGAATGTTATAGTTGTTGTGTTTTCATTTTTACTTCTCTTTAAAATGGAGGCATTGTTATTACAGACACAGTGATAGGGATAGTCATTAAAACATCATTCATTGATTGATTCATTCAGTGTCATTAACAGCATCATTCATTGATCATGAATTGATTCATTATTCGTTGATTCATCATTCACTTATTCTTTCACTCATTCAACAGCTAGTTAATGTATCTTTTTTTTTTTTTTTTTGGGTACGTGGGCCTCTCACTGTTGTGGCCTTTCCCGTTG
>NW_006770132.1:842073-855612 GCF_000442215.2 Lipotes vexillifer
CAGACGCTCAGGCTCAGCGGCCATGGCTCACAGGCCCAGCCGCTCCACGGCATGTGGGATCCTCCCGGACCGGGGCATGAACCTGTGTCCCCTGCATCGGCAGGTGGACTCCCAACCACTGCACCACCAGGGAAGCCCTAGTTAATGTATCTTGTAAATCACACATGATGTGTGGAAGTGGAACTATGGAGATGAAAGTACCATTGTCTTCAGTTAATAAGAGACTAAAGGAAATGGGAAGATAGTGAGCAGACTTAATATATGAATGCGAAGGCCAACTGTAGAAGTTCACAGAGATGTGACAGGAATACCCACATTTCGAGGAAGAGGTGGTAATATTGCTCAGTGATAGGGAATTCTTCTTAAAGAAGGCTACTTTTAAGCTGATTTAAAAATTAGGTAGGATTTATCTGTGCAAAGGGGATGTTGATGTTCTTGAGGCTTTGGAATCAGAATATGCAAATATATAGAAGTGTCCACAAGCCCTGGCTATGAAGAATTCATTCTGGCTGGAACATAGAGGAGCAGAGACAGAAGGGAGGCAGATAGGGATGGTGTAACTCCTCGAGAGCCCAACTCTATTGAAAACCAACAGGTATTTCAGCAACTAACACCTGAATTCCTACTAGGAAGACAGCTGTCTTTCTTGGAAACTGTCTTTTTTTTTTTTTTTTGCCTTTTTATTTATTTGTTTATTTATTTTATTTTTTTTAACATCTTTATTGTGGAATGCCTTCTTTTGTGTAAACGTCTTTATTGGAGTATAATTGCTTTACAATGGTGTGTTAGTATCTGCCTTATAACAAAGTGAATCAGTTATACATAGACATATGTCCCCATATCTCTTCCCTCTTGGGTCTCCCTCCCTCCTACCCTCCCTATCCCATCCCTCAAGGTGGTCACAAAGCACCAAGCTGATCTCCCTGTGCTATGCGGCTGCTTCCCACTAGCTATCTATTTTACGTTTGTTAGTGTATATATGTCCATGCCATGCTCACATTGTCCCAGCTTACCCTTCCCCCTCCCCATATCCTCAAGTCCATTCTCTAGTAGGTCTGTGTCTTTATCCCCGTCTTGCCCCTAGGTTCTTCATGACCACTTCTTTTTTTTTTTTTTTAGATTCCATATACATGTGTTAGCATACAGTATTTGTTTTTCTATTTCTGACTTATTTCACTCTGCATGACAGACTCTAGGTCCATCCACCTCACTACAAATAACTCAGTTTTGTTTCTTTTTATGGCTAATATTCCATTGTATAGACGTGCCACTTCTTCTTTATCCATTCATCTGTCGATGGACACATATGTTACTTCCATGTCCTGGCTACTGTAAATAGAGCTGCAATGCACATTGTGGTATGTGACTCTTTTTGAATTATGGTTTTCTCAGGGCATATGCCCAGTAGTGGGATTGCTGGGTCGTATGGTAGTTCTATTTTTAGTTTTTTAAGGACCTCCATACTGTTCTCCATAGTGGCTGTATCAATTTACATTCCCACACACAGTGCAAGAGGGTACCCTTTTCTCCACACTCTCTCCAGCATTAATTGTTTGTAGATTTTTTGATGATGGCCATTCTGACCTGTGTGAGATGATATCTCATTGTAGTTTTAATTTGCATTTCTCTAATGATTAATGATGTTGAGCATTCTTTCATGTGTTTGTTGGCAATCTGTATATCTTCGTTGGAGAAATGTCTGTTTAGGTCTTCTGCCCATTTTTGGATTGGGTTCTTTGTTTTTTTGATATTGAGCTGCATGAGCTGCTTGTAAATTTTGGAGATTAATCCTTTGTCAGCTGCTTCATTTGCAAATATTTTCTCCCATTCTGAGGGCTGTCTTTTTGTCTTGGTTATGGTTTCCTTTGCTGTGCAAAAGCTTTTAGGTTTCATTAGGTCCCATTTGTTTATTTTTGCTCTTATTTCCATTTCTCTAGGAGCTGGGTCAAAAAAGGATCTTGTTGTGATTTAAGTCATAGAGTGTTCTGTGTATGTTTTCCTCTAACAGTTTGATAGTGTCTGGCCTTACATTTAGGTCTTTAATCCATTTGGAGTTTATTTTTGTGTATGGTGTTAGGGAGTGTTCTAATTTCATTCTTTTACATGTAGCTGTCCAGTTTTCCCAACACCACTTATTGAAGAGGTGTCTTTTCTCCACTGTATATTCTTGCCTCCTTTATCAAAGATAAGGTGACCGTATGTGTGTGCGTTTATCTCTGGGCTTTCCTTCCTGTTCCATTGATCTATATTTCTGTTTTGGGGCCAGTACCATACTTTCTTGATTACTGTAGCTTTGTAGTATAGTCTGAAGTCCAGGAGCCTGATTCCTCCAGCTCCGTTTTTCTTTCTCAAGATTGCTTTGGCTATTTGGGATCTTTTGTCTTTCCATACAAATTGTGAAATTTTTTGTTCTAGTCCTATGAAAAATGCCAGTGGTAGTTTAATAGGGATTGCATTGAATCTGTAGATTGCTTTAGGTAGTATAATCATTTTCACAATGTTGATTCTTCCAATCCAAGAACATGGCATATCTCTCAATCTGTTTATATCATCTTTCATTTCTTTCATTGGTGTGTCAGTTGTTACTTCTTTTTCATTTCTAATTATATTGATTTGAGTCTTCTCCCTTTTTTTCTTTATGAGTCTGGCTAATGGTTTATCAATTTTGTGTATCTTCTCAAAGAACCAGCTTTTAGTTTTATTGATCTTTGCTATCTTTAATTTCTTTTTCATTTACTTCTGATCTGATCTTTATGACTTCTTTCCTTCTGCTAAGTTTGGAGTTTTTTTGTTCTTCTTTCTCTAATTGCTTTAGGTGTAAGGTTAGGTTGTTTATTTGAGATGTTTCTTGTTTCTTGAGGTAGGATTGTATTGCTATAAACTTCCCTCTTAGAACTGCTTTTGCTGCATCCCATAGGTTTTGGGTCGTCGTGTTTTCATTGTCATTTGTTTCTAGGTATTTTTTTATTTCCTCTTTGATTTCTTCAGTGATCTCTTGGTTCTTTAGTAGTGTATTGTTTAGCCTCCATGTGTTTGTATTTTTTACAGATTTTTTTCCCTGTAATTGATATCTAGCCTCATAGTGTTGTGGTCGGAAAAGATACGTGATACGATTTCAATTTTCTTAAATTTACCAAGGCTTGATTTGTGACCCAAGATATGATCTATCCTGGAGAATGTTTCATGAGTACTTTAGTAGAAAATGTATTCTGTTGTTTTTGAATGGAATGTCCTATAGATATCTCTTAAGTCCATCTTGTTTAATGTATCATTTAAAGCTTGTGTTTCCTTATTTATTTTCATTTTGCATGATCTGTCCATTGGTGAAAGTGGGGTGTTAAAGTCCCCTACTATGATTGTGTTACTGTCGATTTCCCCTCTTATGGCTGTTAGTATTTGCCTTATGTATTGAGGTGCTCCTATGTTGGGTGCATAAATATTTACAGTTGTTATATCTTCTTCTTGGATTGATCCCTTGATCATTATGTAGTGTTCTTCTTTGTCTCTTGTAATAGTCTTTGTTTTAAAGTCTATTTTTCTGATATGAGAGTTGCTACTCCAGCTTTCTTCTGCTTTCCATTTGCATGGAATATCTTTTTCCATCCCCGTACTTTCAGTCTGTATGTGTCCCTAGGTCTGAAGTGGGTCTCTTGTAGGCAGCATATATATGGGTCTTTTTTTTGTATTCATTCGGCCAGTCTGTGTCTTTCGATTGGAGCATTTAATCCTTTTACATTTAAGGTAATTATCAATATGTATGTTCCTATTACAATTTTCTTAATTGTCTTGTTTTTGTAGGTCTTTTCATTTGTTTGTGTTTCCTGCCTAGAGAAGTTCCTTTAGTATTTGTTGTAAAGCTGGTTTGGTGGTGCTGAATTCTCTTAGCTTTTGCTTTTGTGTAAAGGTTTTAATTTCTCCGTCAAATCTGAATGAGATCCTTGCTGGGTAGAGTAATCTTGGTTGTAGGTTTTTCTCCTTCATCACTTTAAATATGTCCTGTCACTCCCTTCTGGCTTGCAAAGTTTCTGCTGAAAGATCAGCTGTTAACCTTATGGGGATTCCCTTGTGTGTTATTTGTTGTTTTCCCTTGCTGCTTTTAATATTTTTTCCTTGTATTTAATTTTTGATAGTTTGCTTAATATTTGTCTTGGCATGTTTCTCCTTGGATTTATCCTGTGTGGGACTCTCTGTGCTTCCTGGACTTGATTAACTCTTTCCTTTCCCATATTAGGGAAGTTTTCAAGTATAATCTCTTCAAATTTTTTCTCAGTCCCTTTCTTTTTCTCTTCTTCTTCTGGAACCCCTATAATTCAAATGTTGGTGTGTTTAATGTTGTCCCAGAGGTCTCTGAGACTGTCATCAATTCTTTTCATTCTTTATTCTGCTCTGCAGTAGTTATTTCCACTATTTTATCTTCCATGTCACTTAACCGTTCTTCTGCCTCAGTTATTCTGCTATTGATCCCTTCTAGAGAATTTTAAATTTCATTTATTGTGTTGTTCATCTCTGTTTGTTTGCTCTTTAGTTCTTCTAGGTCCATGTTAAACGTTTCTTGTATTTTCTCCATTCTATTTCCAAGATTTTGGATCATCTTTACTCTCACTCTGAATTCTTTTACAGGTAGACTGCCTATTGCCTCTTCATTTGTTAGGTCTGGTGGGTTTTTGCCTTACTCCTTCATCTGCTGTGTATTTCTCTGTCTTCTCATTTTGATTAACTTACTGTGTTTGAGGTCTCCTTTTCACAGGCTGCAGGTTCATATTCTCCGTTGTTTTTGGTATCTGTCCCCAGCGGCTAAGGTTGATTCAGAGGGTTGTGTAGCCTTCCTGGTGGAGGGGACTAGTGCCTGTGTTCTGGTGGACGAGGCTGGATCTTGTCTTTCTGGTGGGCACGTCCATGTCTGGTGGTGTGTTTTGGGGTGTCTTTGGCCTTATTATGATTTTAGGCAGCCTCTCTGCTAATAGATGATGTTGTATTCCTGTCTTGCTAGTTGTTTGGCATAGGGTGTCCAGCACTGTAGCTTGCTGGTCATTGAGTGGAGCTGGGTCTTGGCGTTGAGATGGAGATCTCTGGGAGATTTTCGCCATTTGATATTACGTGGAACTGGGAGGTCTTTTGTGGACCAGTGTCCTGAACTTGGCTCTCCTCAGAGGCACAGTCCTGACACCTGGCTGGAGCACCAAGAGCCTGTCATCCACACAACTCAGAATAAAAGGGAGAAAAAAAAGAAGGAAATGAAGAAGATAAAATAAAATAACATAACATAAAGTTATTAAAATAAAAAATACTTATTAAAAAATTTTTTTTTAAGTAATAAAAAACTTTTTAAAAAAGAAAGAAAGAAAGAAGAGAGCAACCAAACAAAAGAACAAATCCAGGGGGCCCTGCTGGCACAGTGGTTGAGAGTCCGCCTGCTGATGCAGGGGACACGGGTTCGTGCCCCGGTCCGGGAAGATCCCACATGCCGCAGAGCGGCTAGACCCGTGAGCCATGGCCACTGAGCCTGCGCGTCCGGAGCCTGTGCTCCGCAACGGGAGAGGCCGCAACAGTGAGAGGCCTGCGTACCACAAAAAAAAAACAAAAAACAAAAAGAACAAATCCAGCAATGATAACAAGTGCTAAAAACTATACTAAAAAACCTCAAAAACCAATAACAACAACAACAACAACAAAATGTACAGATAGACCCCAAGGACAAATGGTGAAATCAAAGCTATTGAAACTGTGTCATGATGAACACAGTATAGAAACTGATTGCAAGGTCCTGTATGTCAAATATGGCCAATTTCAGAGACACAGACAAAGCTACTTTAAGTAAGGCATGAAGAATATGTAAATGTATCACCCTGGCAAGTGTGTGGAAGAAAAGAGAATAGAGAGGAAGAAGACAGAGGGATCAGGGGATGGAAGAATAGGGGACTTTAAGAACTAAGGGCAAAGAGAGAAATTCTAAGTATCAGAAAGAACAGAAAGGATTTTTGGAGGAAAAGCCTGTATAACATGCCATTGTTCTGTTTGCTTTTCCATTGCGAAGTATTTTCTCTCCACATCCCCTACTCTTCCCCAAACTCTCTTTTCAGCTCCTTTACAAAGTCTTCTGCAATCTTGTATATTTTTATGGTGGGTTAGATCTTCTTTCGGAAAAGGTAGTAAAGGGACGGAGTTACTTTATTGAAACAATATGGAGTACCGAAGATACCACAGAGAAGAAAGCAAACAGGATCCAATATAAACCTTCATGGAATTAAAAAAAAATCATGATATGGATGGGCTTTGAACTTCCACAAAATGCATAAATGAGGTTTCAAGCCAATCTCACTAGATTTTTAAGTCTGAGGAAGCACCCTGGCTGCTTTTTAAGTTGTGTCAGCAAAGATTTAACTGTGATAACCATAGTTAAGAAGAAATATATGAGGTCCTTTTACTATAGAACTCAGTCAATTTCGGGAGACAGTCGCATATGTACAAAGGTAATGAACCAGGTAACAATATTCATCTTTAGCAGGGCTACCTGGCCATTTTCTCTCTGACACCCTGAGAACTATTTGATAAGTGTTGAATAAGGTATTGACACTTAGACTTTGGGTAGTAATCATTACAGGCTAAAGAATAGCCACCAACAGATGAAGGTTTCCCATATTTCTGGACTACTTTTGACAATCCCCTCTTTCAACCCACATATTTTTTTTCTCTTTCTCCCACTATACTCCAAGATATAGAAGAGTCTTGTGGATATGTGTCCCTTGGAATCCTCAGTGCTATCCTCTGGTTCCCCAAAGTTGGCCAAAATATAAATCATCTTGTATTTTTAGAATTTTAAGAAAATCTTGGTTGAACTAATAAGTGCATTATGAACTACTGTGGATTGATAAAGAGCAAATTTTCCAAAGAAATTGCCCAAGATTTGTTTCTCAGTGGTGCATGTATTTTTAGCAGATTAAGAAGTCTGAGTAATTTCTAATACTTCTGCATGGAGTGGCTACTAATATTCAAAATTATATAATCAGAGTGAATCACTCATAAAACTGATACTTGATGAACTCATCAGAATATTTAATTGGCCAGAACTTGTTTTTAGGCATTTCTCAATTCATTAGTTCATCTATTTCTTACCACACTGCTGAGAGATGGACAGCATCATTCCTCTTTTCTGAGGAGGATGCTGAGGTCTATGGATAATCATCTCTGGAATTTAAACCCAGATCCTTTGATGCCTTCCTAGGGCCCATGCAGCCTCTCAGGAGTGAGAGTGAGATGTGAGTCCTGAGACCATTCCCCACTGATTTACCTATGATGTGACCTTAGGCAAGTCATTTCCCTAATCGATACAGTCCTTCCTTACTTTCCCATCTCTGTATTCCCACCTCTTGTATATCTGGTACTACTTGTCCTCCATTTCAGACAGCCTTGTTTATTGGACCAATCTTTGCCCCATGCAAAAGGAGTTAAATCAGTCTTAATACCCAGCATTCCTTTGTGAGTTTACTCAGTTTACTCATTACTTTACGAGTTTACTCAGCCATTCATTTATGCAGACATATTTCTGAGTGCCTGCTATTTGCCAGGCATTGTTCTAGGTGCTGGGAGGTGGAACAGTAACCCAGACTAGAGTCCCGTGCTTGAGATTCACTCTGGTGCCTGGTAAAGAGTGTCTCCCCAAGTGACAGGCAGTGTTAGTAAAATGGGGACAACACGTATTTCAGACGTGATTCCTGGGTTCAAATTCTGTTTCTACCACCTAGTATTAGGTGGAATGAAGGACAAGTCACTTTATTTTTTTTTTAATGTTATTGGAGTATAGTTGATTTACAATGTTGTGTTACTCTCTGCTATACAACGAAGTGAATCAGTTATACATAGACACACATCACTTTCAGTCTCTGAGTTACCATCTGTTTAATGGGGATATTTACCCACCAGAAGTATGACAGGCACCAAGGAAAATCCATTGTCAGATTGTCAAGCCAATGGACAATATAATAGGTGCACAGAAAAGCTGCTAAATTCCAGTGCCTCCTTTCTTAGGGGCTGTGACACCGCCTCCTTTGTAATCCACTTGTTTCCTTTAAATGCCGACATTTTTATAATCTGTTGTCTGGCTCAATAGACCCCTGCTTTCCTTAGTTTCTCTCTTTTTCTCGTATGATTGATTCTCCATTCAGCAATTAGAGAGATGTCTTGAAAACATGAACTTGATCACGCCAACCTTCAACCCTTCAACAGTTTCCCATTTTCTTGGAATAACGTTGAAATAACTCACAATGGCCTGTGATTGACTCGCCTGCCTGCCTCTCCTCCCCCCTCCCTGACCTTGACACCTTTTGTTCACTTTGCTTCTAGCCCTCCTTGTCTTATTGCTAGACCTCAGAACACAAGTTCACCTCTACCTCAGGGTCCTTAACATTGTTTTGTCTTCTGCCAGGGATACTATAATATTTTCTCCCAGATTTCTGTCTAACTGGTTCTTAGCAAAAATGCCACCTACTCACAGAAACATTCACTCACAATTCAATCAAAAATGCTTCCATTAACAAATGGGACCTAATGAAACTTAAAAGCCTTTGCACAGCAAAGGAAACCATAAACAAGACGAAAAGACAGCCCTCAGAATGGGAGAAAATATTTGCAAATGAAGCAACTGACAAAGGATTAATCTCCAAAATTTACAAGCAGCTCATGCAGCTCAATAACAAAAAAAACAAACAACCCAATCCAAAACTGGGCAGAAGATCTAAATAGACATTTCTCCAAAGAAGATATACAGATTGCCAACAAACACATGAAAGGATGCTCAACATCACTAATCATTAGAGAAATGCAAATCAAAACTACAATGAGGTATCACCTCACACCAGTCAGAATGGCCATCATCAAAAAATCTACAAACCATAAATGCTGGAGAGGGTGTGGAGAAAAGGAAACCCTCTTGCACTGTTGGTAGGAATGTAAATTGATACAGCCACTATGCAGAACAGTATGGAGGTTCCTTAAAAAACTAAAAATAGAACTACCATATGACCCAGCAATCCCACTACTGGGCATATACCCTGAGAAAACCATAATTCAAAAAGAGTCATGTACCACAATGTTCATTGCAACTCTATTTACAATAGCCAGGACATGGAAGCAACCTACTTGTCCATTGACAGATGAATGGATAAAGAAGATGTGGCACATATATACAGTGGAATATTTCTCAGCCATATAAAGAAATGAAATTGAGTTATTTGTAGTGAGGTGGATGGACCTAGAGCCCATCATACAGAGTGAAGTAAGTCAGAAATAGAAAAACAAATACCGTATGCAAACACATATAAATGGAATTTTAAAAAATGGTTCTGAAGAACCTAGGGGTAGGACAGGAATAAAGACACAGATGTAGAGAATGGACTTGAGGACACGGGGAGGGGGAAGGGTAAGCTGGGACGAAGTGAGAGAGTGGCATGGACATATATACACTACCAAATGTAAAATAGATAGCTAGTGGGAAGCAGCCACATAGCACAGGGAGAGCAGCTCAGTGCTTTGTGACCACCTAGAGGGGTGGGATAGGGAGGGTGGGAGGGAGATGCAAGAGGGAGGAGGTATGGGGATATATGTATATGTATAGCTGATTCACTTTGTTATAAAGCAAAAACTAACACACCATTGTAAAGCAATTATCCTCCAATAAGAATGTCAAAAAAAAATGCTTCCATTCTTAGTTATGACATTTTGTACTATCTAAAAGTACTTATCTGTTGATTTATTTATTTTCTGTCCCCCCCCTACAAAAATGTAAGCTCTATGGGAAAGCCAGCAACCAAGATATGTCTGTCTGATCCATCACTATGTCCCCAGCATCCAGAACTGTGCCTAGTACATAGTATATCCTCAACAAATACTTGTTGAAGGAATGCATAAAGGATGCTTCCGATTTTGAATACCCCAGCTGCTGGGCGAAAATTCACACTAGCTTATCTAAATTGAACTTTAACTCTCTTGAAAGAGACATCATTAAGGTAGTTAGAAAAAATAGGCAGCTTTCTGAGGCCTCCAGAAAACATCCATGAGCAAGTGCACGCTCCTTATTAAAAGTCCCCCTTCGGGCTTTGCTGTTGGTAGTTGTTTCATGAGGACAGGTGGGTGGATGGCCTGATTATAGAGGCTATTCCCCATTAGCAAGTTTCTAAAAGGGCACACAGGATATTGAATTGTGATTAAAGATCTCCATCCACCTTTCTTCTCATCCTCTCCGCCCTCTCTCCTAGGCACTTATGAGAAGGTGCTGCCCTGTCATCCCATATCTGACAAATCGCTTCCATCACCTCCCCTCGTTGCCCTTCATCCCTTTCCAACATAATTACTATCTTACTAATAAGTCAAATGTGGGTATCGCAAAGTGGGCAGCTCCGTTTGGCTGCCTTACTGAGCACCAGCATGGAGTGAATGGGAACTACGGATAATAGGGCTGCTGCTGCCCTCGGCGCTCCAAGGGAAGCCTGCTAATGGGTTTTCTCTTCAGTGGCTCTTGCTTACAGGCGTGGCACAGGGAACCAGCTAGAGGAAGACAGAGCTATGGCCCCATCTCGGGCCCCAAGCTATGTCCCTCTGGCCATGGTAGTGCTTCCCCAAACACCACAGAAAAGAGACAGATCCTTCTAACTCTGAAAAAGACTCAGCAGCTCCGTGCTGCCTTTCCCCCCACCCCAAACCCAAGCCCATTCCTTTCAGACATATTTCCAAGGGAATGTTTCCCTTCCCAACATCTGCGCCACCCCACAATCCTGACTCTCAGATGAATTTATCAGGCAGCAACAACTGCCTGGCAGATCCTAATTCCAGGCTGGAAGAAGGATGCTGGGGCAGGAAGGTAGCAGAATACTTAGGGCCCTTTCCTCATCCAGAATGGTGAGCCAGGCATCCAGGCAACTCGCACAGGCCACAGGACCTCAAGGAACAGGACATCTTTACTAATTTCTGCGATTTTGTAACACATTAGCATGAACATTCAGCAACAGCACTAGTGCTGAGTGCTTAAAATGCAATACCCAGGCTATTGGTGTAGAGTTCCTTAATTTCATTTTAAAACCAGTAGAACTTGGATTGGCGGGGGTGGGGTGGGGGGTGGAGCAGGAGTGAAGAGGGCGTGGCCTTGCTCCCACCTGATATAGAAAGATGCCAGATTAAATCATTGTGGCTGGAAAATCTCCAGTGCCTGGGCACCAACTCGATTTTAATATACCACAGTGTGCTTTCTTCCTTTTTTTTTTTTCTTCTGTTTTTTTCTTCATTTGCACAACTGAGCTCTGATCAGCGTTTTAAGGGGCACATGGCAGGAAGGAGGTGAACTTCTCATCTCATGAATAACTCCTCCCTGTGCACTCTGAAATATTAATCTACACCAGATTATTAATCATCAGGAAGGCAGCCATGGGTACGGGCCACACACGGACTTCATCTTTTATCACACAGATCTCTGGATACTAAAAGAGCAGATGAAAAATGATCAGGGAATGGCCCAAAACCTCTTTACCTTGTCACCATCTCCTTCCTTCCCTGGGACCCCCCAGGGGCTGCAGTGACACTCTCCCTGCCTCTATTGTGCAAAATGAAGGAAGAGAACATGGGAGGTGAAACACACTCAAGCCTCACTGATTTGGAATGAAGGGGTGAAGGTGAGAGCAGATGAGTGGAAAGCCCAGGTTCAGAATACTTTTAAAGAAATCTATCCATACCACTTTTAGGGATGACATGTACACACTGCTATATTCAAAATGGATAACAAACAAGGACCTACTGTATAGCACAGGGAACTCTGCTCGATATTATGTAACAACCTAAATGGGAAAAGAATTTGAAAAAGAACAGATACATGTATATGTATAACTGAATCACTTTGCTGTACACCTGAAACTAACACAACACTGTTAATCAACTATACTCCAATATAAAATTAAAAGTTAAGAAAAAAACAAACATACAATTATAACTAATGAAGTGTTGCCGAAAAGGAGGTCTATGAAGGACCAAGTAAATGTCATTTTTCAGAAGCTTACTGTTTATATATTGATGACTGGTGAAAATTTGGCTATAGGAGGGCTTTTGAAAGCACTTCCCTTATATAATTTTTATACATTCTTCTAGTCAATCTGGTTTGGCATGAAGGTGATATTTGATTTCATTTTTATTTGATTTTTTTAAAACATTTTTATTGGAGTATAATTGCTTTACAATGGTGTGTTAGTTTCTGCTTTATAACAAAGTGAATCAGTTATACATATACATATGTCCCCATATCTCTTCCCTCTTGCGTTGCCATTTGATTTTGTGTGTGTGTAAGAACTAGCATTAGTTTAGTGACTATGATGTGCCAGGGAACTCTTATTTGTCATTTTCATCTATACTAAATTCTGCAAAGTAGATAATTTTAGGTCTACTTAGCAGATAGAAAAATTAAAGCTCAGAGAGATTAGATCATTTATTTTAGGTCACAAAGTTTGTTAAAAATAAGGTGGCAGCAACATGGATAGACCTAGAGATGATCATATTAAGTGAAGTAAGTCAGACAGAGAAAGACAAACATCATATGATGTCACTTTTATGTGGGCTAAAAAATAATACAAATGAATCTATATACAAAACAGAAACTGACTCACAGACATAGAAAAACAAACTTATGGTTACCAAAGGGGAAAGGGATAGGGGGAAGGGATAAATTAGGAATATGGGATTAATTAAAATAAACTACTACACATAAAATAGATAAAAAACAGGGATTTACTATATAGCATAGGGAACTATATTAAATAACTTGCAATAAACTATAATGGAAAAATAATCTGAAATATATATATATATATATATACCTGAATCACTTTGTTGTACACCTGAAACTAACAAAATATTGTAAAGCAACTATACTTCAATTAAAAAAAATAAGTAAGTAAGGTAATTCCAACTTCATGTCACCCTGTTTTCCCTCCTTAATAGAATTGCTAAGTCTGTAGATCAGGGCTATGCTGATCTAAATGTAATATATATGGGTTTTACTAGGTATTTATTATTATGGACTCAATGTTTGTGTCCCTCCCAAATTCATGTGTTGACATCTAATCTCCAGTGTGATGATATTCGGAGGTGGATCCTTTGGGAGCTGATTAGGTCATGAGGGTGAAGTCTTCATGAATGGGATGTGTCCTTACAAAAGAGACCAGAGAGCTAGCTCTCTCTCCTTCTGCCATGTGATAATACAATGAGATGTTGGCAGTATGCAATCAGGAAGAGGGCTCTCACCAGAAACTGACCATACTGGCACCCTCAAACTTATCCAGAACTGTGAGAAATAAATTTGTGTTGTTTATAAGCCACTTACTCCATGGTATTTTATTATAACAGTCCAAATTAAGATAGCATTTAATGAATTTATACTACTAAACAAACTATTAAACTATTTATACTACTAAAATTTATAGAAACTATGGGCTCAAATATTCATGAAGCTTAGAGTATTTGTTCCTGATTGAGCTTTTTTTTTTTTTTTTTTTTTTTTTTTTTTTT
>NW_006770132.1:855622-918567 GCF_000442215.2 Lipotes vexillifer
CGCGGGCCTCTCACCGCTGTGGCCTCTCCCGTTGTGGAGCACAGGCTCCGGATGCACAGGCCAAGCGGCCATAGCCCACGGGCCCAGCTGCTCCGCGGCATGTGGATCTTCCCGGACCGGGGCACGAACCCATGTCCCCTGCATCGGCAGGCGGACCCTCAACCACTGTGCCACCAGGGAAGCCCTGAGCTTTTTGATGGCTTCCCCAGGTGATCACATCAGGATCTTATGTAGGTCCCAACTGTAGATCCAAATGCACCTTCATTCTCTGGGCCAAGAGATAGATTCAGCCACATCATCTGTTGGTAATTAGCACTGTGCTGCCTTCTAGACTCAGGAGTCATTGTGCCAGAGATTAGTCCTGAGTATTGTGTAGACACTACAGCACTCCCCATGTAGGCTTTATCTATATGTCTGTCTTTGTAATCTTTCTGTTTATTGGAACTAGTCTCCATTAATAAATGGAGTTTTTCAGTAACTTTACTTACTGAACTAAATCCTTTTAATTCTTGCCAGTTTACTGAACTGAATCCTTACAATTCTTGCCAGTTACCATTCCCCAACAAGCTAAAACTGACCCCATCATAAGTTACCAATGGAGGACCCTTTCTTAAGTAAACAGTTATATCAGTTTCATGACATAGCTCTGCTTGATTCCAATATTATTGACAATTCCAAGATTTCTTTTTCAGTCACTACTGTCCAACCTCAGGATGCTTTATGTCCAAGTCTACCTTTACTGACCCAAAGACTGGTAACAAATGGATAGGTTTTACCATAAGACAACGTCATTTTTTAAAAAATAAACTTTATTGGGCTTCCCTGGTGGTGCAGTGGTTGAGAGTCCGCCTGCCGATGCAGGGGACACGGGTTCGTTCCCCAGTCTGGGAAGATCCCACATGCCGTGGAGCGGCTGGGCCCGTGAGCCATGGCCGCTGAGCCTGCGCGTCCGGAGCCTGTGCTCCACAACGGAAGAGGCCACAACAGTGAGAGGCCTGCGTACCGGAAAAAATAATAATAATAAAATAAAATAAAATAAACTTTATTTTTTTAAAACTTTAGATTTATAGAAAAAGTGTGACAATAGTACAGAGAGTTCTCATATACCCACACCCAGTTTCCTCTGTTACAGACACTTTACATTACTATGGTATGTTTATTACAATTAGTGAATCAATATGGATACATTATTGTAAGTTCATACCTGATTCTCATCTTTTCAGTTTTTACCCACTGTCCTTTTCCTGTTCCAGGATCCCATCCAGCACCCCACACTACATTTTGGGGTCATGTCTCTTTGGTTTCTCACGGCTGTGGCAGTTTGTCAGACGTTCCTTATATTTGATGACCTTGACAGTTTGCGGAGTACTGGTCAAATATTTTGTAGAGTGAGTGTCAGTTGATATTTGTCTGATGTCCTTCTCATGGTTAGTCTGGGGTTATATGGGTTTTTTTTTAATTAAATATTTTTTTATATAGCAAGTTCTTATTAGTTACATATTTTATACATATTAGTGTATATATGTCAATCCCAATCTCCCAATTCATCCCACCACCACCCGGCCCCCCCGTACCTCATTTTTTGTCATGACCTTGGCCTCATGGTCCCTAGGCTAGTGGTCCTTTGACTACATCAGAATGTTTGGTTAGCTCCTTCACTTTATAACTAATACTTTTTTGAGTTTTAGGGATTAAGAATGTTCATGGGTCAAGAGCCTTGAGACGTAAATGAATATTATGTGGGATCTTATACACTGGAGGTAGGAATAGAAACAGGAGATAGAAGTGGAAAACAAACAAAAGGGCTGTGCATTGCCATTGATATAACGAGACTTCACTCTCAGGGCTCTTCAATACAAGTATCCTATTCAAGGTCACAAATAGCTCTTTAATAAGCAATAAACAAATATGTAGTTGCCTACTTGGCCTTGCAACGTGGATGTCTCTAATAGGCATCCTAACTTTACACAGCCACAATAGAGCTCTGGATTGCATCCCTCACCGCTCCGCCAACTTTCTCCACTTTCCCTGTCCTAGTTAATGGCACTACCATCCATCTCTATACTCCAAGCCATTAAGATTCACACCTGGATTACTGCAAGAGCTTCCCCACTGCTCTCACTGTGTCTACCCTTACCCATGTAACCCTTTGCTTGAACCCTTCAGAGATCATCCATTGCACTTAGAATAACGTCTACCTCCTTACCTTGGCTGCAAGGCCTTCTCTTATCAGCCCAGCCTCCCTCTCTTTCCTTGTCTCCTAACACTCATCTCATCGCTTCTTGATGAATTGCTTGAGCTGCACTGGCTTCTTTCTGATCCTTCAACCCCATCAGCTGGTTTCCACATAGGACTTAGGACTTGCTGTTCCCACTGCCAGGAACGTGTCCTCCATGTTCCCATGGCTGGCTCCTTCTTTATCATTCAGCATCAGTTTTAATTCCCTCTCCTTAGTGAGCCCTTTCCTGACAACTTAACCTAAATTAGCCCTTGCTCACCCTGCCTGAGTCACTCTAGAGCACATTTCCCTGATTTGTTTTCTTTATAGCACTTGTCATTATATGAATTTTTTTATTGGTTTATTTATTTGCTTGTTTATTGTTTGTCTTTTTCCATGAATGTAAACTCCATAAAAATCAGGGACTTTTCCCAAGATAGTGCCTGGCACATAGTATCTAAGCATTAAAAAATAAATAAAGATTCGTGGAATAAATGAACAAGCAAATTCAGAGGCCTTTGGGACATAAAAAGAAGAGCAGAAAGCAATTATGATTAGATAATAGACTTTCTCATTACCTTGGTTATAGGGGTAAGGGCAAGAGGTTGCCCAAATATAGATCATTTGGGGCACTAGAAATTCTAGTCAAACCTCAACCACTGTGCCACCAGGGAAGCCCTGAGCTTTTTGATGGCTTCCCCAGGTGATCACATCAGGATCTTATGTAGGTCCCAACTGTAGATCCAAATGCACCTTCATTCTCTGGGCCAAGAGATAGATTCAGCCACATCATCTGTTGGTAATTAGCACTGTGCTGCCTTCTAGACTCAGGAGTCATTGTGCCAGAGATTAGTCCTGAGTATTGTGTAGACACTACAGCACTCCCCATGTAGGCTTTATCTATATGTCTGTCTTTGTAATCTTTCTGTTTATTGGAACTAGTCTCCATTAATAAATGGAGTTTTTCAGTAACTTTACTTACTGAACTAAATCCTTTTAATTCTTGCCAGTTTACTGAACTGAATCCTTACAATTCTTGCCAGTTACCATTCCCCAACAAGCTAAAACTGACCCCATCATAAGTTACCAATGGAGGACCCTTTCTTAAGTAAACAGTTATATCAGTTTCATGACATAGCTCTGCTTGATTCCAATATTATTGACAATTCCAAGATTTCTTTTTCAGTCACTACTGTCCAACCTCAGGATGCTTTATGTCCAAGTCTACCTTTACTGACCCAAAGACTGGTAACAAATGGATAGGTTTTACCATAAGACAACGTCATTTTTTAAAAAATAAACTTTATTGGGCTTCCCTGGTGGTGCAGTGGTTGAGAGTCCGCCTGCCGATGCAGGGGACACGGGTTCGTTCCCCAGTCTGGGAAGATCCCACATGCCGTGGAGCGGCTGGGCCCGTGAGCCATGGCCGCTGAGCCTGCGCGTCCGGAGCCTGTGCTCCACAACGGAAGAGGCCACAACAGTGAGAGGCCTGCGTACCGGAAAAAATAATAATAATAAAATAAAATAAAATAAACTTTATTTTTTTAAAACTTTAGATTTATAGAAAAAGTGTGACAATAGTACAGAGAGTTCTCATATACCCACACCCAGTTTCCTCTGTTACAGACACTTTACATTACTATGGTATGTTTATTACAATTAGTGAATCAATATGGATACATTATTGTAAGTTCATACCTGATTCTCATCTTTTCAGTTTTTACCCACTGTCCTTTTCCTGTTCCAGGATCCCATCCAGCACCCCACACTACATTTTGGGGTCATGCCTCTTGGTCCTCTTGTGGCTGTGGCAGTTTGTCAGGAGAACGTCACTCTTTAATCATGACTTTGGCCTACATCTAACCGACATTTTTGTCCTTAACTTAGATGAGGACACATATGACTAAATCAACCTGTGTGTGACACAAAGCTGGGAAGGAGAGCTAGAAAGGGATCCAAAAAACTGTTCCAAAAGCTTCAGCAACAGACTGAACATAACATGATGGAATTTAACAGGCACAAATGTAAATTTAAAAATGAAAACCACCAACTATTGCACACATGAATAATTGGGGGGAATGTATCAATAACACGTGAAAAAAAGACACAGGGGTTTTAACTGACTCTAAGCTCTACATGAATCAACTGTGTGATGTAATTGCCAAAATACTAATGCAATCTTGGGGAACAAGAACAGAAATAGACTCAACCTTTCAGAACAAGAGGCAATCATCCCACTCCATTCTGAGCCAATGAGACCACACCTGGAGTGCTGGATTGGATTCTGGGGAGTATTCAGGTAGGGGAGGAACCTGGAGCTATGTTATATGAGGAATGATTAAAGGTATTCATGGTCAGGATGGAAGAAAGCCAAGATGAGTGTATTAAAGTATCCAAAAGACTGTCACATACAAGGAAAAACAAAACGTTTCTATGGGATTATATACATGGGAGGGGAGTCTGGGATCAATATAAAGGGGACCTTTTTACAATTTAGAATGTTCTTAAATAGAACTGGCTGCATTAGGAAAAATGAGTTGTCAATCAACAAATTAAGCAGATTCTGGAAAATCACTTGTAGGGCTTTTTTTTTTTTTTTTTAATATTTATTTATTTATTTTTGCTGTGTTGGGTCTTCTTTTTAAATGCGTGGGCTTTCTCTAATTGCGGCAAGTGGGGGCCACTCCTCATCGTGGTGCGCGGGCCTCTCACTATCGCGGCCTCTTGTTGCAGAGCACAGGATCCAGATGTGCAGGCTCAGTAATTGTGGCTCACGGGGCCAGTTGCTCCGCAGCATGTGGGATCTTCCCAGACTGGGGCACGAACCCGTGTCCCCTGCATTGGCAGGCAGATTCTCAACCACTGCGCCACCAGGGAAGCCCACTTGTAGGGCTTTTTAAAGTAGATTTACACCTTCAATAAATCAGGGTTGGACAAGAGGTGTTTCAGCATGGCCGTGTTACACAGTCCATACCATTTACACATTGTTGGACAATCGTGGATCATTTGTTATATTTTTCAGTGATTTTCTCTTGTCATCCCAATTAAAATGGAAATTCGCTGAAGCCGGGGACAGTGTCCTTACGAAATTCTTCTTCTACTTTCCTCATTCCTTCTAGTGTAGGACAAAGATGAACCCATAATAATTACATGCTGATTGATAGCTGATATTATTAATTTATGGAAATAATATTTCCCCTGTGAAGTATAAAGTCATGTGCTACTTCAGTCCATGCTGTTATTGTCCTGTGTTATTTGAGTTAATATTCTATGATTTTGGCAAACTACTGTTTGTTCATTTCATTGGGACGCACTGTGCTTTTACCCCAAAATATCCAGTTCTGGTTAATAGGGACATGCTGGGAAATCTCCCTATTGTCTTAGTGTTCTCTTTGTGAAACACAGACATGGGATTTCCAAGGTCCCCTTTAATTCCGTCATTCTGTGAATCTAGTCATGT
Organism: Lipotes vexillifer; assembly: GCF_000442215.2. NCBI lineage: Eukaryota > Metazoa > Chordata > Mammalia > Artiodactyla > Lipotidae > Lipotes > Lipotes vexillifer. The sequence continues at coordinate 861,301 of NW_006770132.1, forward strand.
AGACTGCCTTAGGAGTTCTGATTATTTTGTCTTTTTTTATGTGTTTCCTTCATCTCTCATCGTCTAGGTTTCTTTAATGACTTTGCTAGTATCAGTACCGAGCCGGGTATGTTAGCATCATATTCTGAACATAGCATCTCAAGAACTCTTAAAGATTACATATGTAGAGAATTATAAATATTTGAAATACCCCGGGGCTGATGTATGTACTGTCTTTAAACAGATTTTTTTGATCTAGTATCTTTTATTTGCTTGCTTGTGTGCTGGCTTTTTCCCTTTTGTTGGAGCATCAGAACCTTTGCAGACTTTAAGACTGGCAAAAGGCCCTGCAGACAGTCACGGAAACCTAAATCTTTGCCCTCCATACCTGCTTTAGGTTGAGGAAAATGAGGGGATACTCGCAAGCAAGGATACTACAACAGACTACAATACTAAGATTTGCTTTTGCTGATCCTGAACTGTATTAACAATTAACTATTGAGAAGTCCAAGCTCTGGTATTACTGTTGCTATTCATGCACTTAGGAAAGACTAATAACCTTGTTGGGAATCCATTTCCAAAGTGATGACCCATACATTCCATATATATTTTTTATGACTTTCTTGAATATCTATTTTCTAATTCTCAATTTAGTAGAATAACAATTTTTCATTGAAGCTCTGCCACAAACATAAGTGAAAAAGACACACACCATTTATTTACATTTTCCTTCTTTGTTTGCTCCCATTCTTATTTCTGCACTTTCCTTCTCTTTCTTTCCTCCTTCTCCACTATATTTCCTCAAAATTGCTTTAAGCTGCCTTACAAAAAGGGGAAGAGGAAAAAAAAAGTGAAATTTACAAGAAAAGAGAAGTTAAGGCAAAAGAAAAAACTGGATGAGCCCAGGATAGAGGCAAATACAGAAAACGTGTTGCAAAGTGTACGACCCTTTCTAGAATGTTTCGCTGTGTTTTGTAATAGCAAGGAAAGGGAGAAACTACACAATTTCAACCTGTCCACAAGATGAAAATAAACTTATTGAGCAGGAGAAGTATTAGTATCCCTGATGCTGGGACCAGAGAGAAATACAGAGAATACCATGGATTGATGCAGACTTGGTTTTCAACGTACTATTTACAAAAAGTACAACAATAACTTTTGTTAGAATGCTCCTTTATTATTTCTCAAAGGAAGCATTGGCCATGATGACAAATAGCTCTTCATTTAAAGGCATTCTAGTAAGGATTTACGGTGGGAAAAGAAGGAGTGGGGAAGAGGGAGAGCCATAATGTTTCTTTGGTTGTCCAGCTTAACCTAAGGATGGATTTTCAATAACTAGAGGACTGGGTCACCTGAATATTATTCAGACAACTTTCTATAAACTCAGAGACCCAAACTTTCTCATAAGCCCAGCAGAGTTCTTAGTTATTGTTGATGTTCATGGGTTTGAATTTATAATATCTGATAAGGACCAAAATATCACTATTTCCTATATCCAGCAAAATCCAGTCCTAAGCATTAAACAGTCAAGTTTGGATTAAGGTAAAAGTCCTATGTTAAAAATGATTGTGATTAAATACTTTTCTATTGGTATGCTGCATACAGCATTTCTCATATTAAAAAAAAAAAAAACCCTCATGATAAGTGGTATGTAGAAACTGAGGCATAGAGAAATGCATTTAAGTAACTTGTCCAAACTCACACAGGAAGTAGAAGGGCCAGAATTCAAAACTATGTCTCTCTGACTGTGAAAACTGGTTGCTCAGTGGTCCCTGCTAAAAATTCACCTCAGCTAATTTCCTGACAAAAGTTTAGTACATCTCTGGGCTTTTCTTTTTGTAACTGCTATTGTTCATTCAAATATTTGTATGGTTTTGCAAAGGCTTTATGATTCATTTTGGTCATAAGCTGAAGATAAAAAGGACATTTATATTCTCTCTCTCTGTTTATCTACCTCTCTATCTCTTTCTCCTTCTTTCTTTTTCTCTCTCTTCCTCTAATATTACAGAGCCTGTCTACATCTTGGCAGACATAAAACATACCCTGCTTTTTAAAATCTAGCCTCAAAGGATAGATTTTTGTCTCTTATAGGGTCAAGGTTTATTGGTTATCATAGGGCTAAGAGGAGAAATGCTGAATTTGGCCCAAAGCAGAAAAGAGCCAACTTGTAGTCTTCACTTTTCCTTTTATTTGTCCTGTTTTAAATGGCCATCATTTTTATATACTCAGCATGCTCCAAAAGAACTTTCCCTGATGTTAACTATCAGAATGGGCAGGGATGGAGATCAAGATAATAACCATATCCATGACACAACAGCACACTTGTCCAGCCCACCGGGTAGAGTCCAAAATCATTTTTACACCTGTGTAAAAAAGTTGGCTGTTATCTCACCATTCTTTCCCTGCCCAACACCTATGCCACTAATCTCTTAAAACTTACTTAAAAGTTACTTAAAACTATACATTTTATAAAACATCTTCAAAGGTTAATGTTTACAAAGACTATAACAATATACAGTTGATAGGCAAATTTTACAAAATAAAAATGTGAAAATAAGAAAATAAAAATCATCTCTAATTTCAACTCCATGACATTACTATTTACATATTTGTGAATATATATGTCAGCTTCTTCCATGTGTGTAAATGCACTAAAACGTACACAAACATACATATTTAAGAAAATTGGAATTTCATTTAATTCATTCCATGTAACTGTGCCTTATTATTCAATTTAATTTTATAAGCATATTATATATAAGTTTATAGAAATGTCTAGAGTACTTTTTAATTGGATGTATAATATTCCAACATAGGTTATACTGTAACTTCTTTAGTTATGCCAAATTAGTGCATATTCATATTTTTAATTTTTCACTATGTAAAAAAGTGCTGTAATGATCATTATTGTTTATATATACATAAACTTGTGATGTACATTATATCACTTTTACATCTCCAAGAAGCAAGGCTCTGAATTAATAGGTCAAGGGAACACAGAAGGAATTTCCATATAAAAGGGAATAACATATGCCAGGGTCCTGTGGTAGGAAGGAGGATGGCAAAAAAAAAAAAAAAAAAAAAAAAATGCAACAAATCCTAAAAACAAACAAACAAAAAACATAATGGCAAATGTACAGAGAAGGTGAGGAAGGATAATAAAGGGAACTGGAAAAAGATGCATGGGCCAGAATATGCCTTGGTCTTCAAAAAGCAAAAAAAAGAGAAGGCTTTGAAGTTTTATTCTTAAACTAGAGTTGAGAAGTGGGGCATAAAAAAATGTATGCTTTAAAAGTTCTCTTTGACTTTCAGTGCAGAGGATGGACTAAAGGCAAGAGTAGAATGCTCATGGATGAAACAGCTAGGAGGCTACTGCCATACTCCAAGTGGAATAATTGTAGCTTGGTGTAGGATGCTAAAAAAAAAAAAAAAAAAAAAAAAAAAAAAAAAAAAAGAGGGAGAAGGAGAGAGAGAAATGGATGGACTCAAGAGAGATTTAGGAGACAAAACTGATAGGATTTTATTGTAGGTGGGATATGGGTGGGAAGAAAGGAACATAAATTTACAAAGATGTCTCCTAGATTTCTGACACGCAAAACAGGTGCTGCCATTCACCAAGACAAGGAATACTGGAGGAGAATCATGCTTGGTGGGTGGATATTTCGTGCTCAGTTTTGAAATTCTTGAAACATCTAAGTACACGTGCTTACATATAAGAAATTTTAGGAGCAGTCCAGACTTGAGGGGGTACATTTGACTCTTATTGGCATGTAAATGGTCATGAAAGCATGGACTTGGATAAAATATCTAAGGAGATGGTAGAGAACGGGGAAAGAAGAGAGCCTAGAATAAGCATTAAAGTGCAAATACGGATGAGGGAAAAGAGGCAAAGTTGAAAGCGAAAGGATAGCCAGAAAACTATCAGGAATACTAAGAGTATGGGAACAGGAGGTGATGAAGTCATGAATGAATCACCTAATTCTATTGGACTCTTAGTGTGTGCTCTTTTGACTTTAATGTGTGAAATCTTCTTAGCATGTTAAAATGACTTTATAACAGAGTAAGGAAGCTCAGGCACTAACTATTGTTAGGCAGGTAACTGAAGATAGTTTTATTGCTAATTTTAGCTTGTCAGAGGCATTTTTTAAATGGCATAAAACATTCACTCCTGCAGAGACAGGAAGATAGGTGGGGATTGAGGAGATGGGGTCATTCAGCCCAAAGGTCTCCACAAATGTAGGACACACGTTCAGGCCAAATGTAAATGAACAATGGAGCCCAACTTCTACTTCACCCTAATGGTGCTTTTGGACCTCTGTACTGGGAAAGAGGACACTTCATAAAAGGAGTTATTCTACATGAACTGGACTCCAGGTTATAGAGGACAAATCAAGAAGAAAGGTTTGGTGAAAGCCATTCTGAGATTTAAGGGCCATTGGAAGCCAGTGGAATATTAAGATATTGGCCTGGTCAGTTCAGCTGCTGTAACAAAATACCATAGACTGGGAAGCTTAACGTACAGAAGTGTATTTCCACTATGGAGGCTTGGAGGTCTAACATCAGGATGCCAGGATGGGTGGGCTCTGGTGAGAGTCTTCCTCCTGCCTTGCAGATGGTTACCTTCTTGCTATATCCTCACATGACTAAGAGAGGAATCTCTCTTTTATCAGGGATTTAATCCCACCATAAGGGTCCCACACTCATGACGTAATCTAAACCTAATGACCTCCCAAAGGCCCCACCTCCAAATGCTATCACAGTGGATTTTAGGATTTCAACATATGAAATTTGGGGGGGACACATTTAGTCCATAGCAGATATCATCTGAGAAAGGAAATAAAAAGAGTGCAGGAACCAAGCTTCTTAGAAACCCTAAGAAGCTGAACATTTCCATCAGCCTGTGTTTATTAATTTGTTTATTCGATTCCCCATACTGATGAACAAATAAAGCCCCAAGGCCAAAGGACTCTTCCTGTTGGTTTTGGAAAGCAACTGGAAAAGAAGGCGGTAGCTGAAGAGGGGAAAACTGTGTCCCAAAATATTTCCAATCTTGGGACTGAAAAAGACCTAAGGATGCAGTGTGGTGGCCCTCATGAAACAAAACGTCAACCAGACTGAGTTTAGTTAGCCCAATGGATTCATCCTGGAACACTTAGGTCCTAGGAAGATCAAGGTGGGGGTGAACACTCATCGATGGAATGTTTAAGGAGGTCCTAATGCGAGCCAAGTCTATGAGTTACTCAGCAAAATGTTAACCAACTGATCAGGCTCTTATAAGGAAATATAGATCTACTAGCTACTGTGTTTATTTTAATTTATTGATTCATTCATTTATTTGACCCATTTTTATTGAACACCTACTATGTCTCAGGCATGGAGACTATAACTCAACAAAAGAAAACCTAGTCCTTATCTTTATGACACAGCTTGGTGACATTTTAATTCTTCATTTGATTCTGTAAGAAATTTCTTTTCACATGATCCCTGGATCTATCTCAATGTTGCAGCATGAAACACTTTTCTATATAGTCTCACATTTCAGTAACTATCCTGAATCCTGTCCATAAAACATGCCTGAACATGCAGCCAATTCAAGGGTCAAGGAAGCCCAGCATGTGTGCATTTTCTTCCCTAATCTCCCCTCATGCTCTCTAAACCCTGCTGATTCCCAAAGACTCCAGTTCTTCATATCCTGTCCCCTCATCCTGAAGTCATATGGGCATCCTGGGACATATGACTCACTCCCACAATTCCTTGTCTAATCATCTTCTTGTTGAATAAATTAGCATAACATATAGGATATCTAAAATCCAATTACATGTTAGTTACTCTAGCCACAGACAAATTTGGTTATTCTCAGTCCACACATTAACTGGAGGCAGAAGACAAATGTTGTTCATTTGTTTTCGAGTGTTTGTTTGAAACAGTCCTTCAGCTTACCTTCTCTTACTCCATCTCCCCAGGAAGTGGGCTTTCTGTTCACAGACCTACAGGTCTACCTCCAGCTGAACTAGAACCCTCATTCTTATTGCTTCTCTGTACACATGCCTTCCATTTCAAGACATTTCCTTCCCATTTCTATGCTGACTAACCCTTATCCTTTGAGATGCACCTTAACTTTACTTTTGAATTCTTCAGTTTCTCATCAGAACCCTTAAAATATACAGTGGTACATTTGATATACACAAAACGGCTCTTGTTTCAGATTCAAAGGATGACTTAAAGGATAAATTATGTCCAAATAGAGGTGGCTGAGAAGCATTCATTATAGTGATTTTTTAAATTCCTGGCAAATACCCAGGAAAAATCATGAGCCAGGATTTCAATTCTAAAAATCTACTCTTAAAATACACTGACAAGAATATGAAATAAAGTATGCACAAGGCTATTTATTGCAGCAATTTGATATAACAAATGATGGAAAACTACTTAAATACCCCAATGGCTATTATAGGAACTACTGAAAAAACTATGAAATCTTCCCAGATAGAGTAGTAAGAAGCTAGACAGAAAGGAATAATAATTTATATATGAGATGACAGATAGATAGATAGATAGATAGATAGATAGATGGTAGAGACAGAGAAACTGGTTCATTTTAAGGAATTGGCTCACACAATCACAGAGATTAGCAAACCCAGAATCTGTAGGGAAGTCTGAGAGGCTGGAGACCCAGGAAAAGTTGATGATACAGTCTTGATTCTCAATGAGACTGCAGACAGAATCCATTCCTCTTAGGAGGACTTCAGTCTTCTCTCTTAAGGCCTTCAATTGATTGCATGAGATCCATTCCCATTATGGAGGGGTAATCTTTTTTACTCAAAGTCTAATGATTTACATGTTAATTGCATCTATGAAAATACCTTTACAGCAAACATCTAAACTGGTGTTTGACCAAATAACTGTGCACCATGGTCTAGACAAGTTGACATATGAAATTAGTCATTATGTATATAAAATATTGAATTAGGAGCTCATTTTTATATAAATATAGATATAGTTTATATTTAAAATATATATACATTATATATCTATATTTATATTTTATCTATATGTTCATTATCTATCTATCATTCTATCTATCTATGTACTATCTCTCTACTTATCTATACAGACATACCTCGCTTTATTGTGCTACACAGATATTGTGTTTTTTCATAAATTGAAGGTTTGTGAGGAACCAGCATTGAGCAAGTCTCTCTGCTTTGCTTTTCCATTATTTTTCATTATTATTATACTTGTTAAGATGATCTGTGATCAATGAACTTTGATGTTACTCATGTAAAAAGATTAAGTTGCTGAAGACATAGCTGATGTTTAGCATTTGTTAGAAATATAGTATTTTTAAATTAAGATATGTACATTAATTTTTTAGGCTTAATGCTATTGCACACTTTATAGACTACAGTATACCACAGTACAATGTAAACATAACTTTTATACAGGGAAACCAAAAAATTTGTAACTTGATTCATTGTGGTATGCTTTTTTTTTTTTTTTTTTTTTTGTGGTACGCAGGCCTCTCACTGTTGTGGCCTCTCCCGTTGCAGAGCACAGGCTCCAGACGCGCAGGCTCAGCGGCCATGGCTCACGGGCCCAGCCGCTCCGCGGCACGTGGGATCTTCCCGGACCGGGGCACGAACCCGCGTCTCCTGCATCGGCAACCAGCCGGACTCTCAACCACTGCGCCACCAGGGAAGCCCTGTGGTATGCTTTTTATTGTGGTGGTCTAGAACTGAACCTGCAATATCTCCAAGGTATGCCTGTACATTACTCAACTAAACTTCACTTTTTATTTGGATTCCACTAGTTTTCCCCAATGTCCTTTCCCCCCTCCCCCTTTTTTTTTTTTTTTTGTTTCCAGGAATCCATCCAGAATACCACTTAATATTTTGTTATCTTAATACTTAGCTAAGACAACTTAGCTCTCCTTGTTTTGTGACCATTTCTCAAATTTCCTTTGTTTTCCAGGAAGTAATTTATTATTTTATTTTTTAAACATCTTTTGCTTTTGTTAGTTACCTTTACTGTTTCATTGCATTCTGCTTCATTAAATTCTGCTTTTTAACTTTATTACATCCATCCTTTTATGATTTTCCTTGTGTTCACTCTGTCTCTTTTAGCTCAGTAGAATTCTTAGCTCATTATTTCTCTTTCTTGTTTTCTAAAATTTGCATTTAAGGTTATACATGTTCTTTATTTTTTAATTGAAGTATAATTGACTTACAATATTATATTAGTTTCAAGTGTACAAGACCGTGATTTGATATTTTTATACATTATAAAATGATTACCATGATCAGTCTGGTTACCATCTGTCACCACACAAAGTTATTATAATATTATTGACTATATTCCATATGCTGTATATTACAACACTTTAAATTATTTATTTTATAACTGGAAGTTTGTACGTTAATCACCTTTACCTATTTCATCCATCCTTCCATACCCTCTCCTCTGCAACCACCAGTTTGTTCTCTGTACCTATGAGTCTTTTTCTGTTTTGTTTACCCATTTGTTCTGTTTTGTAGATTCTACATATAAGTGAAATCACATGATATTTGTCTTTCTCTAACTTATGTCACTTAGTATAGTACCCTTTAGGTCCATCCATGCTCTTCGGAAATGGCAAGATTACATTGATTTTTTTTTTATGTATATACCACATCTTCTTTACCCATTCATCTATGGATGGCCACTTAGGTTGCTTCCATAACTTGGCTATTGTAAACAATGCTGCAGTGAACATTGGAGTACATATATCTCTTCAAACTAGTATGTTCATTGTCTTCAGATAAATACCCAGAGGTGGATCATGTGGTAGCTTTAGTTTTAATTTTTTGACAAACCTCCATACTGTTTTCCACAGTAGTTATACTAACTTATATTCTCAACAACAGCACACAAAGGTTCCTTTCTATCCACATCCTCACCAACACTTGTTATTTCTTGTTTTTGTTTTGTTTTTTTAATGGTAGCCATTCTGACAGGTGTGAAGTGACATCTCATTGTGGTTTTAATTTGCATTTCCCTGATGGTTAGTGTTATTGAGCATCTTTTCATGTGCTTGTTGGCCATCTTTATGTCTTCTTTGGAAAAATGTCTATGTCTTCTTTGGAATCATGTCTACTCAGGGACTCTGACCACTTTTTAATCAGATCGATTTTGTGTGTGTGTGTGTTGATTTATATGAGTTTTTCAGGATATTAGCCCTTTTTCAGACACATTATTTACAAATATCTTCCCCCATTCAATAGGTTGCCTTTTCATTTTCTTGATAGTTTTCTTCATTGTGCAAAAGCTTTTTAGTTTGTTATAGTCCAATTCATTTAGTTTTGCTTTTGTTGCCCTTGCCTGAGGAGATAGATCAAAAAAAAATATTCCTAAGACCAATATCAAAGAGCTTACAGCTTATGTTTTCTTCTAGGAGATTTATGATATCAGATTTTACATTTAAGCCTTTAATTCATTTGACTTTATATTTGTGTATGGTGTAAGAAAGTAGTTTAGTTTCATTCTTCTGCATGTAGCTGTCCAGTTTTCCAATGCCTTTTGATGCAATTGTAAATGGGATTGCTTTCTTCATTTCTCTTTAAGACAGTTCATTATTAATGTAGAGAAATAAAACACATTTCTGTGTATTAATTTTGTATTCTGCAACTATACTGAATTCATGCATTACTTTTAACAGATTTTGGTGGGGTCTTTAGAGTTTTCTAGGTATAGTATTATGTCATCTGCAAATAGTGACAGTCTTACTTCTTCCTTTCCAAGTTGGATGCCTTTTATCTATCTTTTTTTCTTTTCTGATTGCTGTGGCTAGGACTTCAAATACTATGTTGAATAAAAGTGACATGAGTGGTCTTGTTCCTGATCCTAGAGGAAAAGTTTTCAGCTTTTCACCATTGAGTATAATGTTAGCTGTGGGTTTGTCATGTATGACCTTTATTATGCTGAGGTATGTTACCTCCATACCAACTTAGTTGAGGACTTTTATCATGAACATACTTTGAATTTTGTCTAATGCTTATTCTGCATCTACTGAGATGGTCATTTAATTTTTAATCCTTCATTTTGTTAAAGTGGCACATCTCATTGATTGATTTGAAGATATTGAATCATCCTTGCATCCCTGGAATAATTCTCACTTGATTATGGTGTATGATTCTTTCAATATATTGTTATGTATAACATAAACTATATTTACCAGAAAACAAGAAAGCTATCAATGCCTACCTGGGTTATGCCCAAAAGGGTCATAAGCACCAGTGTGACAAGGATCCCACTAAAAAATAATGAACATTTAGAGCACCAAAAGAACTAATCATCCTTAAGTTCACAGTGACACAAAAATAAATCTCATTAATCACTCTAGGAAACTGTTAAGGCATAAAATCATTCTGAAAACTGGTTTTAAAAAAAGGTAAGAGAGTGTAATTGAACATCTATCCTGCCTTTCCCATACCAATTATGTTTCAAGGTACTTTAATAGCAGAAGAGTAAAGGTTCTTTATAGAAGAATCCCCTGGTTCATAAGCACAGATGGAATGATAGAATACCATCATTTAGCCACCCCTTAATGTAGTAAAATATCTAAACAGTGATCCATCATGGCTGCTAAAACTAGTAGGTGAAAGGCTAATGAAGAACTTAAAAATGAATGAATTGAATTGATAACTTCTAAACATTAACATAAACAAAGAAAGAAATACAAAAGATATTCTGTGACTCTTGTAGTGATAAAGTATAGAGAAGTGTTTATGAAGATAAAAAAAAAATCAAACATGATTCTGATCAAATCTCCATGGAAGCTCAACATTTACAGAGGAAAGAAGAACATGCTAAATGACATATGGCCAGATCTCCAGAATGTGAGAAAGATGACAGAAAAAAAGGACTTGGGTTTTTCCCCCAAATAAATGAGTGAGAGAACGAGAAAGAGGGAAACAGAGAGGACACTCAAGTCATATCAATCAAATCACATATGCAGACATTGTTTAGACAGTGATTTACAAACCAAGTAAGGAAAGTGGTAGAACAATTATAGACTTGAACTCTACATATTTATAGTTTTAATATAAAGAATTTCTTGATAGAATACTGGTATTGTGGTTACTAAGCTTCTTTCTTTCTGGCACTTGAATGCCAAATAGTTTTTTTTTTTTCATGCAGCCTCAGAATTACTAAATTTATGAGTTTCTTCCACATAGTATCTCCTTGGGTCACCATGATCAGCTAAAGAGTTATAAAGTACAGGTATTATGAGCCATTATTTTTCTAGTGGTAAACTGAGACTTCAAAGAAATGTAAATGTTTTATCCCAACAACTTCCAGAAAGTGGACTAATCACGTCCTCTACTGATTGGCACCACGTGCTGCTGGTTCCCTATCTGAGCTGATACACAGACAGAAAGACACACGCACACACACACACACACACACACACACACACACACACACACACACACAGTGGGAAATAGCCTAAAATCCTTGTGCTCTTTTCGACTTTACCTATGCCCAATATTAAAGGTTCTACTCCCTTGCACATCTCCTGGTCACACTTGAGGACAAAAAAGCAATCCCAAGTAATTTAAGATTTCAATGACCTTGATTTTAATATTAACAAAGTAGCATTCAGTAAGCCACCTAAATGACTATTTCATATTAAGGTACCTGAGATTTTCCATTACAGGGAATGCAGTGTCCTTATGATTTAATGAACAAGTCAAAATTGACTGGCCCATCCTGAATTTCACATATACTTTTCTATTGTGCATGGTTCACTTCACATTACCCAATTTTATGCAAAACTAATCTTAAGGGGTGTATAATATTCCAACAAACTTACTAGATATTTCCTAAATTAGAGAATATCTAGATTAATTATTTTCTGATTTGTATTATGCACAAGCTTTAATCTACATTTATGTGCATAAGATTTATATCTATATTATGAGATAATTATTGAGGATTGCTTTCCAGAAGTGGAATTAATGAATCAAAGGAGTTTTAAGGCTTTTGATTTGTATTGTCAAAATGCTTCCAAAAGTGTCCTACCAAGCCTCTTGCCTGCCAGTAATGCACCTCTCAAAACCCTCTGCAGCAGCGAGAATCTGCATATTTAAAAACATATGTGGATTTGATGTGCATTTCTTCTGGGCTTTTATCCTGAAATGGATCTGGTCTTAGATTGTGTGTTGGTTAAGAGTAGGTGGAACAAAAAAGCTTTTCCACTTAAACTTGTAAAGGTTAAGTTCCCAAGAGACCCCCCCCCTACATCAACCACCGAAGCTCATTTGGCAGTAAAAACAACAACATTCAGCGAACAACAAGAAATCTAAAACAATAGTTGTTTTATCAAAAAAAAAAAAATCCAGCAGATAATTAGTGTCTTTCCTGTTTGAAAGAAGGCAGTGGGAAGTGGACAGAAGACCTTATAGGAAAGATAAAAAGAAGAGGAAAAGGAAAATAAAAGTTTCCAGTTTGACAATCAAGCTGTCTTCTACATCCATTTCATCCCAAGACCACCAAGCCAATGTGGAGGCTTTTTCCTCCTTTGCTTTTCATTAGACTGATCACAACCAGCACTGCAGAGTCCATTAAATTAAGAAATGCTGTTGCATACATGTGTGAATGAGCTGTGAGTAAAGTACTGCAGTAGAGGAAACCTAAGTTGAAACGTCCTCATGAATGTCCATGTGGCTGAGCAGCACGTTAACCTGTCATAGATGTGCTAAAGAAGAGTTGGCTTTTATTTTATTTACTTTTCCCTGGACTGTGTTCAATGACTATCATGGACAAGTTCAGGCTACTTTTTGCTGAGGATTAATGCACTGGGAGAGCTGAGAGAAAACTGAACAGTAGAGCTGTCTTTTTCTTGACCAGTTCACCTTAGTTTCCCAAACTCAAAGTCTTTCCCTACCTAATTCTTTCTCCTTTTTATTGTAGTAAAATGAACATAACATAAAATTCACCATTTTGATCATTTTACAATTCAGTGGAATTTAATACTGTCACATGCTGTGAAACTGTCACCACTGCCTAGTTGCAAAACATTTTCATCACCCCAAAAGGAAACCTACACCCATTTTAAGCAGTCATTCCCTATTTCCGTCTCTTCCAAATCCCTGGCAACCACTAATGTATAATATTTTCCGTGTGTATGGATTTGCCATTGCGGGACATTTCATATAAGAGGAACCATACAAAAAAAAAAAAAAAAAAAAAAAAGAGTAGGTGGAGGAGACAAGCTTGAGATGTTTCTTCCCCTTGAGCTGCCTATCCCAGTCCTATTTTGTTCAGTCACTTCCCAGAAATGATTTCATTCAACACTGCCCCCATTCTGATGTATGAAGTCACTGAGTTTTTCTGCTTTTAATCCCCTTAATTCTTTTGATTTGCTGGATGGTTGAAAACAGAAGGAATAAATAGCTGACACACAGGAAGCTGTGCATGTTTCAGATGAAGTTTCCTTTTTGTAAAGCTGGGCAATTACAAGCTTGGCTCACTCCATCTCCATTCCAAATGGTTCTGTGCATGGCAGCAATGGTGTCTGGCTCAACCACTACCTTGACCAGGCTGCTGGTCAGAATTAGGCTTAGTTCTGAGCTGTTTTTTCAGGCTGTGTTTAGAATTTGCTAGTCAGAGAACTGAAACAGTGTGCACATCAAAGACTAGTTTTCTTTAAAAAAAAAACAAACACAGGTTGATTTGCATGTCCTCCTGCCCCTTTCTTATTTTTAGGAAGCTGAAACTTGCTTGGTGCTCATCACAAAAAAAAAAAAAAAAAAAAAAAAAAAAAAATTGTAACTATGTGAGTGGCTGGATGTTAACTAAACTTACTGTGATAATCATTTTGTAGTGTAGTATGTACACATACTAAATCATTATTTAATGATTTAATATGTGCACACTTTGAACTTATACAATGTTATGCTAATTATGTCTCAATAAAACTGGAAAAATAAGTTAAAAAAATATGCTTGGTGCTTTGAAAAGGAGGCATGGGACTTAAAAAACACAGCATGGCCTGAAAGAAATATAACATGTGATTTAAGTTCCCATCTCTTTTTATGACTTTCTTTTTTCCCTTTTTGTAAGAATCTTTGAAGAGCTTACTGAAAATTGAAAGCAATGGTACAAGATTCAAAGCCTCCCTAGAAGCCAGGTCTATGTCAGTAACCCATATATATATATTTTTTAACATCTTTATTGGAGTATAATTGCTTTACAATGGTTTGTTAGTTTCTTCTGTATAACAAAGTGAATCAGTTATACATATACATATGTCCCCATATCTCTTCCCTCTTGCATCTCCCTCCCTCCCACCCTCCCTATCCCACCCCTCTAGGTGGTCACAAAGCACCGAGCTGATCTCCCTATGCTATGTGGCTGATTCCCACTAGCTATCTATTTTACATTTGGTAGTGTATATATGTCCATGCCACTCTCTTGCTTTGTTCCAGCTTACCCTTCCCCCTCCCCATATCCTCAGGTCCATTCTCTAGTAGGTCTGTGTCTTTATTCCCATCTTGCCCCTAGGTTATTCATGACCATTTTTTTTTTTTAGATTCCATATATATGTGTTAGCATATGTTATTTGTTTTTCTCTTTCTTAGTTACTTCACTCTGTATGACAGACTCTAGGTCCATCCACCTCACTACAAATAACTCAATTTTGTTTCTTTTTATGGCTGAGTAATATGCTACTGTATATATGTGCCATAGCAGCTCATGCAGCTCAATATCGAAAAAACAAACAACCCAATCCAAAAATGAGCAGAAGACCTAAATAGACATTTCTCTGAAGAAGATATACAGATTGCCAACAACACATGAAAGGATGCTCAACATCACTAAACATTAGAAAAATGCAAATCAAAACGACAATGAGACATCATCTCACACCGGTCAGAATGGCCATCATCAAAAAAAATCTACAAACAATAAATGCTGGAGAGGGTGTAGAGAAAAGGGAACCCTCTTGCACTGTTGGTGGGAATGTAAATTGATACAGCCACTATGCAGAACAGTATGGAGGTTCCTTAAAAAACTAAAAATAGAACTACCATATGACCCAGCAATCCCACTACTGGGCATATACCCTGAGAAAACCATATTTCAAAAAGAGTCATGTACCAAAATGTTCATTGCAGCTCTATTTACAATGGCCAGGACATGGAAGCAACCTAATTGTCCATCAACAGATGAATGGATAAAGTAACCCATACATTTTAGCGCTTGGGTCACCACGTGCATTCTACAACCATGCATCCATGCACTCACTCGTTCATGTGATAGCCATCTATTTTTCATCATATGCCAGTACCATGCTAAGCACAAGTGATTCAAGACTGAAAACAAGATGATTCTTGTTCCCGTGAATGTCAAATTCAAGGAAAAGGCAGATCCATTTCTGATTAACAGTAATATAGAAACTTCCAGAAGGACAAACAGCTTTGACTCCTGCCACTTGTGAAAACATAATGAAAAACAAACAAGTAACAGAAAAATGCCAAGCATATTACAAACCACCATGACCCTCTTAACTACATATTTACAATGTTAATTTTGTGCAGTTTATCAAAAATGGCTTTCACGTAACAGTAAATAAAAATTTGCTGGGGATGCATTTTTTTTTCATTTTCCTTTCTTCTATTTCATTCCCATCAACAGACCATTAAGTTTTCCTGAATCCTCTTTTCTGAAAAAGTATCACAAAAGCATCCAATGCAGGTTCAGTACATTATAGCATCTGGACTTGGTGGTCCAGAGATGGGGTCTATGAGTTTTGACAAGTGAAAGTTATATCTCCTTGACTCATTCCATTCAGCTTTGATCATGTAAACGTCTTGGCCTTATTTTTCTGTGGCAGAAAACTTGGTGTCAGTTGTTGGCTTGAAACCAAGCAGCAGTACCATCTCCAACCATGGAGACTTTTCTCTGTGATAGGTGGACCTAGTCTTGCCAGAATTCTCTGCTAACTAGTGTTTCATTGGTTAATGACCTGACTAATCACAGATTCCCTTGTTTAGGCCTCTTCCATGCCCCCAAGAACTCTAGGAATATCCACAAAAATAAAGGAGTTTTTTTTTCCCTTTAAAACTTATCCATGGTGTGGTTTAGACAGACCTGACTGAAATCAGTTCCATATGGCCCCAACCATTTTTATTCATCATTATATCCTTAAGAGTTAACAGGCTGTGGCACATGGCAGATGTCTAATCAGTATTTTTGGAATAAGTGATAAGAAGAGGCATTAATATATTTTCCTGATTTAGTGCAGAATTTTTTAAATGCACCCCCCCCTTGCCTTCGTGGAGTCCATCACTTCCTTGGACTTTCCATGTTGCCATGTGGAGCTCACCAGAGAAGGCAGCTCCTCCCAGAGTGCCAAGATTACTTTGACCATCTCATTCCCATGAATCATGGCACTAAAAAAATGTTTGGAATAGTAGTTTCTTTCCTCAGAGCAGCCTTTTGTTTTGGGCATCCTTAGTTTTTAATGCCTTTCTTGGCAATAATAATAATAATTCTTCCTTTTTCTGTTATGAATACAAACCAGACTCTTCATGGAATAAACGTTTCTAGCCACACTGACTCTCTGTCTTTGACAAAACCAAGCTCTTTCTTGACTTCGAGCTCTTGGGTTTTTATGTCCTTCTATTTGGAATATTTCCCTAGTTTTTCTTTTTTTCCCCATGGTTGACCCCAATTGTTTATGTAAGTATCCACTTAATTGTGGTCTCTTTTGAGAAAGTTATTTCCTGATTGAAGTATCCCTACACTGCATATCCCAATCACTACCTATATCCGGACTCCATTTCTTTTTATCAAAATCACCCATGTAAATTTTCTCTCCTATTTCCTACTGAATCCCCAGTGTCAAGCACAGTGCCTGACAAATTGGAGAAATTCAATAATTATTTGTCAAATGATTTAACAAATGGATGGATTTAAGAAATACACCAGGTGACCTGAAATAGTTCATCTTACCTTTAGATTTCTTGACAATCTGATGCACCAGGTACTATTTAACTTTCCTCTGTAATGGGCGGCTGCTGGGGCAGTGTCCAGACTTCAGATTTCATGGTCTTTATGCGAAAGCTTATAGATAGCGATCTACGATCATCAAAAGGAGGTTGCTTACTTATAGGTTGAGAACTTGAGAAGGTACATCAATCGCTGCCCAATTTTACCAAATCTGAGAAAGATGATTGGTGAAAACTTGCCTTTATTCAGAAGGCTGCACTGATCAGCAAGATTTACTGACAGCTGTTAGGAGTCTGAAGTAGAAATTCCTGCAAACAGTAACAAGATTGATAATGAAGTATTGATCAGGGTGTACATTGCAGGGCAATTCTGTCCATTTCCTTGTGGAAGCCAGAGCATCCTCAGTCTATAAGGAGGGTCTGGATTGGCATCTGCAGCCCCAGCATTTCTTTTCTCAGAGACTGATTGTGATGCTTATTTAGAACTGTCTGGAAAGTGTAACTATTTCTAATTTTCTCTAGACCCTTAGGGTCTCCCTTTCTTTTTCTCTTTCTCTCATTCTCTCTCCTTAAATATGGCTTTAAAAATGAGCCCGTGTGGCTTGGGAAAGACTTGTGCAAAGGAAACTTTGAAATCAATCCATCAGGCTAGGCCTGTAGCAGCAGCTGTATGGCTCAGGGATGACTGACAGATGGCTCAGCCATCACTGACATCAGAGAGCACTTCGTCTGCTTTTTCTCCCACTCATGCCCACCCGAACCCCGGACAGATGGAGCATTTTTGCACAATGGTATTACCTTTTGGCTGGAGTGCTAATCAGAGAGCTCTGGTGCTGCAGATTTCCTTTTACCTCTCCACTGAACAGATAATTCACAGGCATCAGAAGTATGGGCTATATCCCCAACCATCTCCTGAACTTCCTCACACTTCTTCTTCTGTTGACACCTGAGCCATGTGTCATCTGAGGACACAGAGAGATGCATTCTGTTTCAGAACCCAGTATGATCTTGTGTTAACCAACATAATAAAAATAAAATTGTGTTAACTAATCTTACTGTGGTAGTTATTTCACAATATATACGTGTATCAAATCATCAGGTTATACACCTTAAACTTATACAGTGTTACATGTTAACTATATCTCAACAAAGCTGGAAAAATAAATAAATAAATTATAGAACTCCTACAAGGCATTAGAAAAAGACAAATTGGCCAATTAACAAATGAACAAAATAATTGAACAGATAATTATCAAAAGAAGATACTAAATGGCCAATAAGTATATGTAAAGAAGGTCAAACCATTAGTTATTAAGGGAATGAAAATCAAAACTACACTGAAGAATGAAAATACTATTGCAGCTCTTCTGAAACCCCAGCAAGGAGAGCTAGAGGCCTTGTTATCACCCATAGGTGGACATCCTGGCATCCCAGCTTCCCATTCAGGCTTCTCTGATACTGACAGTAAGAAGTATGTCGGAAGCCTGGATGTGCCGAGGCCCAACAGCAGAGTGGAGATTGTGGCTGCCATGCGTCGGATCCGGATTTTAGTGAAGGACGAGGGGAAGATGGCGGAAGAGTAAGACGCAGAGATCACCTTCCTTCCCACAGGTACACCAGAAATACATCTACACGTGGAACAACTCCTACAGAACACCTACTGAACGCTGGAAGAACTCAGACCTCCCAAAAGGCAAGAAACCCCCCACGTACCTGGGTAGGGCAAAAGAACAAACACAGACAAAAGGATAGGGACGGGACCTGCACCAGTGGGAGGGAGCCGTGAAAGAGGAAAGGTTTCCACACACTAGGAAGCCCCTTCGCGGGCGGAGACTGCAGGTGGAGGAGGGGGGAGCTTCGGAACCGCGGAGGAGAGCGCAGCAACGGGGGCGCGGAGGGCAAAGCGGAGAGATTCCCGCACAGAGGATCGGCGCCGACCGGCACTCACCAGCCCGAGAGGCTTGTCTGCTCACCCGCCGGCGTGGGCGGGGCTGGGACAGAGGACTGACGGCGTGAACACAGCCTGCAGGGGGTTAGTGCACCACGGCTAGCCGGGAGGGAGTCCGGGGAAAAGTCTGGACCTGCCGAAGAGGCAAGAGACTTTTCCTTCCCTCTTTGTTTCCTGGTGCGTGAGGAGAGGGGATTAAAGGAGCTCCAGAGACGGGCGCGAGCCGCGGCTAAAAGCGCGGACCCCAGAGATGGGCAAGAGACGCTAAGGCTGCTGCTGCCGCCACCAAGAAGCCTGTGTGCGAGCACAGGTTACTATCCACAACCCCCTTCCAGGGAGCCTGTGCAGCCCGCCACTGCCAGGGTCCCGGGATCCAGGGACAACTTCCCCGGGAGAACGCACGGCGTGCCTCAAGCTCCTGCAACGTCACGCCGGCCTCTGCCACCACAGGCTCGCCCCGCACACCGTACCCCTTCCTCCCCCCGGCCTGAGTGAGCCAGAGTCCCCACAGTAGCTGCTCCTTTCACCCAGTCCTGTGCGATCGAAGAACAGACGCTCTCCGGCGACCTACACGCAGAGGTGGGGCCAAATCCAAAGCTGAGCCCCTGGGAGCTGTGAGAACAAAGAAGAGGAAGGGAAATCTCTCCCAGCAGCCTCACAAGCAGCAGATTAAAGCTCCACAATCAACTTGATGTACCCTGCATCTGTGGTATACATGAATAGACAACGAATCATCCCAAATTAAGGAGGTGGACTTTGAGAGCAACATTTATGATTTTTTCCCCTTTTCCTCTTTTTATGAGTGTGTATGTGTATGCTTCTGTGTGAGATTTTGTCTGTATAGCTTTGCTTCCACCATTCGTCCTAGGGTTCTATCCATCCTTTTTAAAAAAAAAAATTTTTTTTTCTTAATAATTATTTTTTATTTTAATAACTCTATTTTATTTAATCTTACTTTATTTTATTTTATTTTTTCTTTCTTTCTTTCCTTCCTTCCTTCTTTCCTTTCTCCCTCCCTCCATCCGTCCCTCCCTCCCTTCTTTCTTCCTTCCTTTCTTCCTTCCTTCCCTTTCTTTCTTTCCTTCTCCCTTCCTTCCTTCATTCATTCATTTCTTTCTTTCTTTCTTTTCTCTCTCTCCTTCCTTCCTTCCTTCCTATCTTCCTTTCTTTCTCTTTCTTTCTTTTCTTTCTTCCTTTCTTCCTTTCCTTCCTTCCTTCCTTCCTTCCTTTCTCTCTCTCCCCCCTCCCTCTCTCTCTCTCTCTCTTCTTCCTTCCTTCCTTACTTCCTTCTTTTCTTTCTTACTTTCTCTCTCTCCCTCTCTCTCTCTCTCTCTTTCTTTCTTTCTTTCTTTCCTTTCTTTCATCTACTTTTTCTCCCAGGACTCAGCGCTGTGCCTCTGAGGTAGGAGAGCCAACTTCAGGACACTGGTCCACAAGAGACCTCCCAGCTCCACATAATATCAAACGGCGAATATCTCCCAGAGATCTCCATCTCAACACCAGCACCCAGCTTCACTCAACGACCAGCAAGCTACAGTGCTGGACACCCTATGCCAAACAACTGACAAGACAGGAAGACAACCCCACCCATTAGCACAGAGGCTGCCTAAAATCATAATAAGTCCACAGACATCCCAAAACACACCACCAGATGTGGACCTGCCCACCAGAAAGACAAGATCCAGCCTCATCCAGCAGAACACAGGCACTAGTCCCCTCCACCAGGAAGCCTACACAATCCACTGAACCAACTTTAGCCACTGGGGACAGACACCAAAAACAACGGGAACTACGAACCTGCAGCCTGCAAAAAGGAGACCCCAAACACAGTAAGATAAGCAAAATGAGAAGACAGAAAAACACACAACAGATGAAGGAGCAAGGCAAAAACCCACCAGACCTAACAAATGAAGAGGAAATAGGCAGTCTACCTGAAAAAGAATTCAGAATAATGATAGTAAAGATGATCCAAAATCTTGGAAATAGAATAGACAAAATTCAAGAAACATTTAACAAGGACCTAGAAGAACTAAAGATGAAACAAGCAACGATGGACAACACAATAAATGAAACTAAAAATACTCTAGATGGGATCAGTAGCAGAATAACTGAGGCAGAAGAACGGATAAGTGACCTGGAAGATAAAATAGTGGAAATTACTACTGCAGAGCAGAATAAAGAAAAAAGAATGAAAAGAACTGAGGACAGTCTCAGAGACCTCTGGGACAACATTAAACGCACCAACATTCGAATTACAGGGGTTGCAGAAGAAGAAGAGAAAAAGAAAGGGACTGAGAAAATATCTGAAGAGATTTTAGTTGAAAACTTCCCTAATTTGGGAAAGGAAATTGTCAATCAAGTCCAGGAAGCACAGAGAGTCCCATACAGGATAAATCCAAGGAGAAATACACCAAGACACATATTAATCAAACTGTCAAAAACTAAATACAAAGAAAGCATATTAAAAGCAGCAAGGGAAAAACAACAAATAACACACAAGGGAATCCCCATAAGGGTAACAGCTGATCTCTCAGCAGAAACTCTACAAGCCAGAAGGGAGTGGCAGGACATACTGAAAGTGATGAAGGAGAAAAACCTGCCACCAAGATTACTCTACCCAGCAAGGATCTCATTCAGATTTGATGGAGAAATTAAAACCTTCACAGGCAAGCAAAAGCTGAGAGAGTTCAGCACCACCAAACCAGCTTTACAACAAATGCAAAAGGAACTTCTCTAGACAAAAACACAAGAGAAGGAAAAGTCCTATAATAACGAACCCAAAACAATTTAGAAAATGGGAATAGGAACATACATATCGATAATTACCTTAAATGTAAATGGACTAAATGCTCCCACCAAAAGACACAGATTGGCTGAATGGATACAAAAACAAGACCCATATATATGCTGTCTACAAGAGACCCACTTCAGACCTAGAGACACATACAGACTGAAAGTAAGGGGATGGAAAAAGATATGCCACGCAAATAGAAACCAAAAGAAAGCTGGAGTAGCAATTATCATATCAGACAAAACAGACTTTAAAATAAAGACTATCAGAAGAGACAAAGAAGGACACTACATAATGATTAAGGGATCGATCCAAGAAGAAGATATAACAATTGTAAATATTTATGCACCCAACATAGGAGCACCTCAATACATAAGGCAAAAACTAGCAGCCATAAAAGGGGAAATCGACAGTAACACATTCATAGTAGGGGACTTCAACACCCCACTTTCACCAATGGACAGATCATCCAAAATGAAAATAAATAAGGAAACACAAGCTTTAAATGATACATTAAACAGGATGGACTTAATTGATATTTATAGGACACTCCATCCAAAAACAACAGAATACACATTTTTCTCAAGTGCTCATGGAACATTCTCCAGGATAGATCATATCTTGGGTCACAAATCAAGCCTTGGTAAATTTAAGAAAATTGACATTGTATCACGTATCTTTTCCGACCACAACACTATGAGACTAGATATCAATTACAGGAAAAGATCTGTAAAAAGTACAAACACATGGAGACTAGACAATACACTACTTAATAACGAAGTGATCACTGAAGAAATCAAAGAGGAAATCCAAAAATACCTAGAAACAAATGACAATGGAGACACGACGACCCAAAACCTATGGGATGCAGCAAAAGTAGTTCTACAAGAGAAGTTTATAGCAATACAATCCTACCTTAAGAAATAGGAAACATCTCAAATAAACAACGTAACCTTGCACCTAAAGCAATTAGAGAAAGAAGAAGGAAAAAACTCCAAAGTTAGCAGAAGGAAGGAAATCATAAAGATCAGATCAGAAATAAATGAAAAAGAAATGAAGGAAACAATAGCAAAGATCAATAAAACTAAAAGCTGGTTCTTTGAGAAGATAAACAAAATAGATAAACCATTAGCCAGACTCATCAAGAAAAAAAGGGAGAAGACTCAAATCAATAGAATCAGAAATGAAAAAGGAGAAGTAACAACTGACACTGCAGAAATAAAAAAAATCATGAGGGATTACTACAAGCAACTCTATGCCAATAAAATGGACAATCTGGAAGAAATGGACAAATTCTTAGAAATGCACAAACTGCCAAGACTGAATCAGGAAGAAATAGAAAATATGAACAGACCAATCACAAACACTGAAATTGAAACTGTGATTAAAAATCTTCCAACAAACAAAAGCCCAGGACCAGATGGCTTCACAGGCGAATTCTATCAAACATTTAGAGAAGAGCTAACACCTATCCTTCTCAAACTCTTCCAAAATATAGCAGAGGGAGGAACACTCCCAAACTCATTCTACGAGGCCACCATCACCTTGATACCAAAACCAGACAAGGATGTCACAAAGAAAGAAAACTACAGGCCAATATCACTGATGAACATAGATGCAAAAATCCTCAACAAAATACTAGCAAACAGAATCCAACAGCACATTAAAAGGATCATACACCATGATCAAGTGGGGTTTATTCCAGGAATGCAAGGATTCTTCAATATACGCAAATCTATCAATGTGATTAACCATATTAACAAATTGAAGGAGAAAAACCATATGATCATCTCAATAGATGCAGAGAAAGCTTTTGACAAAATTCAACACCCATTTATGATAAAAACCCTGCAGAAAGTAGGTGTAGAGGGAACTTTCCTCAATATAATAAAGGCCGTATATGACAAGCCCACAGCCAACATCATCCTCAATGGCGAAAAACTGAAAGCATTTCCACTAAGGTCAGGAACAAGACAAGGTTGCCCACTCTCACCACTCTTATTCAACATAGTTTTGGAAGTTTTAGCCACAGCAATCAGAGACGGAAAAGAAGAAGTAAAGCTGTCACTGTTTGCAGATGACATGGTACTATACCTAGAGAATCCTAAAGATGATATCAGAAGGATGCTACCAGAAAGCTACTGGAGCTAATCAATGAATTTGGTAAAGTAGCAAAGTAGCATTAATTAATGCAAAATTAATGCACAGAAATCTCTAGCATTCCTATACACTAATGATGAAAAATCTGAAAGTGAAATCAAGAAAATACTCCCATTTACCATTGCAACAAAAAGAATAAAATATCTAGGAATAAACCTACCTAAGGAGACAAAAGACCTGTATGCAGAAAATTATAAGACACTGATGAAAGAAATTAAAGATGATACAAATAGATGGAGAGATATACCATGTTCTTGGATTGGAAGAATCAACATTGTGAAAATGACTCTACTACCCAAAGCAATCTACAGATTCAATGCAATCCCTATCAAACTACCACTGGCATTTTTCACAGAACTAGAACAAAAAATTTCACAATTTGTATGGAAACACAAAAGACCCCGAATAGCCAAAGCAATCTTGAGAACAAAAAATGGAGCTGGAGGAATCAGGCTGCCTGACTTCAGACTATACTACAAAGCTACAGTAATCAAGACAGTATGGTACTGGCACAAAAACAGAAAGATAGATCAATGGAATAGGATAGAAAGCCCAGAGATAAACCCATGCACATATGGTCACCTTATCTTTGATAAAGGTGGCAGGAATATACAGTGGAGAAAGGACAGCCTCTTCAATAAGTGGTGCTGGGAAAATTGGACAGGTACATGTAAAAGTATGAGATTAGATCACTCCCTAACACCATACACAAAAATAAGCTCAAAATGGATTAAAGACCTAAATGTAAGGCCAGAAACTATCAAACTCTTAGAGGAAAACATAGGCAGAACACTCTATGACATAAATCACAGCAAGATCCTTCTTGACCCATCTCCTAGAGTAATGGAGATAAAAACAAAAATAAACAAATGGGACCTAATGAAACTTCAAAGCTTTTGCACAGCAAAGGAAACCATAAACAAAACCAAAAAGACAACCCTCAGAATGGGAGAAAATATTTGCAAATGAAGCAACTGGCAAAGGATTAATGTCCAAAATTTACAGGCAGCTCATGCAGCTCAATAACAAAAAAACAAACAACCCAATCCGAAAATGGGCAGAAGACCTAAATAGACATTTCTCCAAAGAAGATATACAGACTGCCAACAAACACATGAAAGAATGCTCAACATCATTAATCATTAGAGAAATGCAAATCAAAACTACAATGCGATATCATCTCACACCAGTCAGAATGGCCATCATCAAAAAATCTAGAAACAATAAATGCTGGAGAGGGTGTGGAGAAAAGGGAACCGTCTTGCACTGCTGGTGGGAATGTGAATTGGTACAGCCACTATGGAGAAAAGTATGGAGGTTCCTTAAAAAAGAACAAATAGAACTACAATATGACCCAGCAGTCCCACTACTGGGCATATACCCTGAGAAAACCATAATTCAAGGAGAGTCATGTACCAAAATGTTCATTGCAGCTCTATTTACAATAGCCCGGATATGGAAACAACCTAAGTGCCCGTCGTCGGATGAATGGATAAAGAAGATGTGGCACATATATACAATGGAATATTACTCAGCCATAAAAAGAAACGAAATTGAGCTATTTGTAATGAGGTGGATAGATCTAGAGTCTGTCATACAGAGTGAAGTAAGTCAGAAAGAGAAGGACAAATACCGTATGCTAACACATATATATGGAATTTAAGAAAAAAAAAATGTCATGAAGAACCTAGGGTTAGCACAGGAATAAAGACACAGACCTACTAGAGAATGGACTTGAGGATATGGGGAGGGGGAAGGGTAGGCTGTGACAAAGCGAGAGAGTGGCATGGACATATATACACTACCAAACGTAAAATAGATATCTGGTGGGAAGCAGCCGCATAGCATGGGGAAACCAGCTCCGTGCTTTGTGACCACCTGGAGGGGTGGGATTGGGAGGTTGGGAGGGAGGGAGACACAAGAGGGAAGAGATGTGGGAACATATGTTTATGTATAACTGATTCACTTTGATGTGAAGCAGAAACTAACACACCATTGTAAAGCAATTATACTCCAATAAAGATGTAAAAAGAAAAGAAAAGAAAATACTATTGCAGAGGATGTGGAACAACTGGAATTATACATTGTGAACTGGTTAAAATACTTTGGAAAATAAGTTGTCTCTACCTATTAAAATCAAGCAGTTGCTTAACCTATGACCCATTAATTTTACTCCTAGGTATGTTCCCAAGGAAAATATGAGGTCATAAGTCTACCAAAGGACATGTTCAAGAAGGTACATGGCAACTTTATTTATTATAGGCCAAATCTGGAAACAACCCAAATGTCCATCAACAGGAAGATGGGAAAATAAATTGTGTTTTAATCTCTCAGTGGAATGTTACCTACTCAGCAATAGAAAGAGGCAAACTCTTGATCCATGGAATAGCATGGATAAATCTCACAGACATAATGATGAAAGAAAAAAGACAGACACAGCAGAGTATATATTGTTTGACTCCATTAATGTGACATTTAAGAATAGGCAAAACAAATCTAGGGTGATAGAAATCATAATATGGGTTATCACTTGGCAGAAGGCAGTTATTGACTGTGAAGCAACACAGGTAGGACTCTTAGGTGCTGGAGATGATTTTATTTTGAACTAGACTGAGATTACATGATTGCATTGATATGTCCATATTCATTGAGCTGTACACTTAAATCTGTGCAGTTGGTGTATTATACCTTAATGAAAATAATAACTAAATGCAAAAAGATAATATTTTGGATTAGGTCAAACATGTTATGATCTGAATTGGTCCTTAGGGTATTCTTTATTATGTTCCAAAGCCACCAATCAGAACAGCCTAGGCAGAAGCATCAGTCTGCCTTTTTGCTTGGGACAGCATAAATCAAATGAGTATATACCCTGCTAAAAACAATGACCAAGGTAAAGAAGGATTTCTGTAT
Organism: Lipotes vexillifer; assembly: GCF_000442215.2. NCBI lineage: Eukaryota > Metazoa > Chordata > Mammalia > Artiodactyla > Lipotidae > Lipotes > Lipotes vexillifer. The sequence goes on from NW_006770132.1 coordinate 888,086, forward strand.
TATTTCCCCTGAAAATGAGAGGACTGAACATATTCATTCAGCAGCAAGGCAGGCTTCAATCAATTACCATCAAAAATACTGTATGATTTCAGGTCTTTTCCAAGAAGCTGACTTCAACTGGTCAAAGATGGTCTCTGTAGATTTGCAGTTATGACATGAAGTGCTACCACTTAGGGATGTTATAGAAGGCTGATTTTAATATTTCATGCAAGAACTAAATACCAAAAAATAAACTGTGAAATTTGGCATTAGCACGGTTTTGGAGTCAGGAGACCTGTAGTCTAAACTTCATTTTGATATTAAAACCAACTACATAATCTTCAAAGAGTTATACCTTCTTTGAGCAATTTTGCTCTCCTGCAAAATGCAGAAATATTTTTCTTTTTCCTAAACAGCAGAATTATTTATCCAAATTATTTTTTAATATAAAAGTATAAATTAAGATCTGTTCGTGTTGATGGTGAAGTGGCATTATGGGCGATGCTCTGTCCTTCTAGTCTCCCATTTTTGTCCTCCGTGGTTCCCTGAGAGCCAAGAAAAACAGTTGGAAAAGCACTGGAAGTAGATAATATCTAGCTCTGGCATTGGAAGATGAAAGGGAAATCTCAAAGGCATTGCTAAGATATGCTTGCTTATCACTTTGAATTTTAGTCAGTGATTCTGTTTTAGCCACTGTGCTCAGAAGAGGCAATATTATTCCTTTTCATGTTCATAGAGATCCCTGGTTACAGCATGCCTTCTACCTTAAGCCTCACAGGAGACACTGCACAGGAAGAGGAAGCCTATAATGGAAGATGAAATTGGTCTTAGAAGTCTTCCATTTTCCTACCCTTCTACTTCCTTGCACTCTCCTCTAGAACTTTCTCTACCACCCTCTCATAATGCCCTTGGCCCTTCAGTCACAGCCCTCTGGAGCAATGTATATTCCCACTGAAAGATCTAATTCGTTTTGGGCTGTAAAACCTTGCTAACAATGTTAACTCCGATACCAGGAATAAGGAAAAAAAAAAAGAATGATAGAATGGAAGGAATTATAGAAGCAGTCATCCTTGATTTTGGCTTTGCTGTGTGGTCTTGGCAAAGACAATATGTTTCTCTGAGCCACTTACATCATTTGCCAAATGGCAATAATAAACTCCTTGTAGAATGCTATATGGAATAAAGTAAGTCTCTATGAAGTGCTTAATATACCTGGCACATAGACTTCATTACAAAAAATTTTATATTAAAGAGAATATCAATCCATCTGAGTCATGGTTTTCTGACACCATGGCAGAATAATTTGATGGGGACTGGAAGTTTGCCAGTAGACCCCTTAATTGTAAGGACACCTCAGTCTTTGGTGTTGCTAGGGGAACATGACTTATAAATGCCAGACTGTCATCAAACACCTTTACCTAAAACTCCAATGAAAAACATGACGGTGGACATGAACTTCAAGGGCATGATCAACTTCTGTGATTCGGGTCAATCGTTTAATCTTGCCTCAGTTCAAGTATTCTGGGAGCATGGAAGTGCAGACCACTCTCACCTGCAGAATTATTCTTCAGGGATTCTCAGAATCCATTACCAATTCCTACTCCTTAGGACCTAGTAAGGGAGAAGTCATTCAATGCAGATTTTATTTCCTTGAGTTCATCCTTTTGCTGTCATTTAGATGGACTGAAGGAAGCAGCACAAACTCATGAGTAGACATGACAGGTAACTGGATTCAGACAATTGCAAGCTCTGCAAGGAGAACTTGAACAAAGTAAACAATTTCTCTTAGCCTCAGATTCCACATAAGTTAAGTGGAGATAATAATGTTTCATATCTAATCTTGAAGATTAAATAATAATTGGCACATGGTAATGGTTCACCAAATGTCAGTACTTAATTTTCAAAGACAAAGAACTGGCCTAAAATCTGGATATCTGGGATATGCTCTTGCTTTTTTCATACATTAGGTAAGGTTACTTATCCTTTTTCACTTTGGTTTCTTTGCCTATTAAACAGAAAGTGGGGGAGGTTGGATTAAATGACCTCAAATATCCATTTTTAACTCTAAGATTTTGAGTTCATCAAAACCAAGGATGCTTCCATGCTTTAGAAAAACAATTCTTCAAGGTCTCTGCTCTACCTAGAATCTTCTCATTTGAGATAGGCATCTGAATATGACCTTAGGGAATAGAAGACATATATGCCAGATGTAATGAATGCCTCAGTAAATCAATTCAGTACTCAACAAATATATCCTTGTCATCTAACATACAACTGGGCATCTAAGTCACTTACCTAGCAAGCCATTATGCTTGATAAAGTCGGGGATGTAAAGATTGTTTCTAGAGGGAAAATGGGTCTACAACTGGAAAATTGCAAGCAAATAATCTTGAAAGATAAGATAGTGAAGTAGTCATATGGGGAAGTCAAAGATCAAAAAAAAAAAAAAGAGCATCTAGTGCAACTGATAAAAAAGGCTGTAGATATGTCCAAGACAAAGTGGGTAATCTTTAAGAACTCAGGGACAATAGGGGCTATGTCAAAAGACATATAGGTGACAGAGAACACCAGTATCAGTAAGAACCTACTGCCTAGCAGGCATTTTCACATTCTTGATTTCAGAACAATTCAATTTTAGTAGGAGGAATCTGTGGATCAATAAGACAATGTGACTTGCCCGCAGAAATGCAGCTAGTAAGTGGTTGAGCTAGAATTTTAACTCAGGCCTGTCTACCTATAAAACCCATGAATTGTCATTCGTATTGTATTCATACTTTAAGTATTCCTTCACTTCCTTCATTCCACAGCGCCTGACAATAGGATTAGCGTGGTAAACGAGGCAGGCACTAACCCAGAGCTCCCAGAGCTTACCGTCTGGTAGAAAAGAGAGCTAAAATTAAATAAATAAATATAAGTCATCCTGGTAAATTGTAATTTAATAAGTTTATAAGTTATCATGTATAATATAATAAAAATGTGCATAGAGAATTATGGTAAATTCTATAAAGGAAACAGGCAGGCTGTTGCAATAAAGCATAAAAGGTGTTGTGAGCAGAACTTACTCTAGAAAGAGGGACCATATGCAGGGATCCCACTCATGGGCATACATCCAGAGAAAACTCTACTTTGAAAAGATATATGCACCCCAAGGTTCATTGCAGCACTATTTACAATAGCCAAGACATGGAAGCAACCTAAGTGTCCTTCAAAAGATGAATGGATAAAGAAGATGTGGTATATACACATACATACACAATGGAATATTACTCAGCCATAAAAAAGAAGGAAATAATGCCATTTGCAGCACATGGATGACCTAGAGATTATCATACTAAGCGAAGTAAGCCAGACAAAGACAAATATCATATGATATCACTTATATGTGGAACCAAAAAAAAAAAAAAAGATACAAATGAACTTATTTAAAAACAGAAATAGACTCACAAACATAAAAAACAAACTTATGGTTACCAAAGGGGAAGTGGGGGGGAGGGATAAATTAGGAATTTTGGATTAACATATACACAATACTATATATAAAATAGATAAACAACAAGGGCCTACTATATAGCACAGGGGACTATATTCAATATCTTGTAATAACCTATAAGGGAAAAGAATCTGAAAAAGAATATATATATATATACCTGAATCACTTAGCTGTACACCTGAAACTAACACAACATTGTAAATCAACTATACCTCAATAAAAAATAAGAAGGGTATCATACGTGTCCTTTTGGTGGAGGTGAGATCAAAGTGGAAAGCTGAAGGATGAAGAAAAACCAGCCATACAAAGAACAGGGATAAGAACATGAACACCATGTTTTTTTGCTACAAAACAAGCAAGGTAAGATCAGCTGCATCAAAATTCTACAGTGCATGATGATGCAGGTAGCTTGAGGGCATTTAAAAAACTGCACAGGTGTCTGGTTTAGTGGAGTTATGCTAAATCAGGTCCTTTGTTTTGTTTTCTTCTTTTTCTTTTGTTCTTGCCTTCATTCATTCTTATTTTTATTCACTTTTTTCAAGATTTTTTAAAAATTTCAGTTTAGTTACTTAGTTGAAAAAAATTTTTAAATGCTAAATCTTTTATCTTATCTTCATGAATATGTTGGACATAATCCCCCATGACCTACCAGCAAAAAATAAGGTTGAATTGACACTAAGATGTCATAATATTTAAGTGGAAATTTAAGTGGTTAAGTATCCATGCTAAAACTTGTTGATGGCTCTGGAATCCAGAGCAGAGCTGTGGGACTCAAACTTCAATCCTGTTTTGTTGAACATTTTCATCCAAACATTGCACAGAATCACATAAAATGTGTTTAACAAATCACGGTTGGATGGATAGATTACAGTGGTGACAGAAACAAAATTCAAATGCCTTAAGTTGTTATACTCTGTGTAAACCAAAATAATAAGAATAAAATTGAAAATATGAGAATTCCTATATTTACATTAAAATGATCAATATTACAAATGCAGATGTAGAGAGACTGAGGGCAGTTCCTGTGAGTTCTGGGAGTCAACATTGTCATAAGCTTTAACAAGCCAACTGTTCCAGAAGACTCCTAAATGAAACCTTGACCAGTGACACTTCTGTAATCTGCCCTGGTCAGAGCCCACTGTGCTCAGTTCTGAGCCCCTCCCTTGAAGAGCAATGTGGAAAAAGCAGAATTGGTCCAGAGGAGAGTTGCTTTGGCCCCAGCCATTCAATTATATTAATGCCGTTTCTGCTTTGTTCATGTATACCTCTGTTCCTTTTCATTGTAATGTTCTGCCTCCTGAACTTTGTATGTGGGATTCCTTTTGGAATCTAGGTTTAAAAGTAAATGCAACTTCTTCAGAGAACCTCTACTATCAAAAACTAGCCACCTAGCTCCCTGCACTCTTACTCACCCAGTCATCCTTTATCACGTTACCCTCTTTTATTTCCTTCATTTACATCTACCTCTCGGAAATTATCTTTTTATTTGTTTAGGTGTGTGAAATTGAAGACTCTCTAATTTCCACTAGAACTGGAAGGATGAGGGCAGGGCTTTGGTTATCTTGCCTTTTCCTAGGCTACCACATGGAAGGGCTCAAAATAAATTTGTTTGAAAATGAATCATGTCAAGAAACTGCTAAATTTAAACTGGACTAAAGGACTATAGCAGAATTGCCTGCAAATATATGAAGCACCATCAAGGTAAATAAAGAGACCTGTGGTGTAGAACTTACACCAGAGACACACTAGGATCAGTAAGTAGAATGTAAGGAGTCTCTTTTGGTTCAAAATGAGGAGGAGCGTCCTGCTAATTTGACTGATCTGAACAACAGTATAAGCAGCATGAAGTCGTGAGAGTCACATTATATATAAAAAACCAGAAACTGCCTAGTTGTGCATTGAAGAAATTGCACCACACGGCCTTGGATAAGTCAGAGGCTGAACTAACTGATGTCTAAAGCTATCTTTAGTTGGAAGCGTTTCTACATCTGTAACACCAGTAAAGATCCAGAGACACTTTTGGATCATTGAACCAAGGAGGAACTCCAGCTGCGGAAAAGAGCTTAGAGCAAAGCTTAGAACGGAGCAGAGCTCAATTCTCTTATGAGATTTATTTTCATTGTTCTCTTATGTTACCAGGTTCACAAGCATAGAGGAGAAAAACAAAACAAAACAAAACAGGTTGGGGAGGGGAATCTCATTTACGAGACCAAGATTCTAACATTTCGTTGAGCAAAGAGCCTAATTATTAATTAATAAGACAATTTCCCTAAGACATATTACATACCAGATTGGCTGTGTTAATGAGGATGTTTTGCATCTAATTTAATGCACCGCAATGAGCATTTTTAATCACAAAAAGGACAAACCTTCTCTATCTAATCAAAGCTCTTGTTAGTGGCAAACTTCTGGTAAATAATTCCTCATTCCTAAATGGAAGACACGTACACCACAAAAATCTCTCCCTGGGGAAGTTAAGACTTTCAAGTGTGCATTTAACATGACACACTTCCTCAGAAAATGCTCTGAGGACTCTATATTTCCATCTTCCACTGACTTCCAACGCTGGCCTAACAGTGCTCATCAATTGGAGTCATCAACATGGACTGGCCCCAGCTGGTTACTATATTGTTTGCATAGAAACCTGGGTTTTGGGTGCTTCCAAAGCATCCTCTATTGAATATTTCTCCAAGTAACACTCTATACCCATCCCTCCCACTCAGCATTAAAATCAGTTAATCATCATTCTCACCTGAGAATTTCAAAACATCAGGGTCTACCCAAAGGCATTAATTTTCATCCTCCTCCATCCCAATGAATTGACAAATCACTTGTATCTGATGTCAATCTCTCAGCTAATAACAGAGACATACAACCCATGAGGCTCCAAAAACTCAACCATCTGGTCTACCCACTATAAGCCCATCAGTAATGACATGCTCAGAAATGTGAGGTGCAAAATCAGTAAATTGGAAGGCTGATTAAGAGTTCCTCTGCTCCTCCCTCCAATTTACCTTCTTTTGGCACACATAGGTAGACTTCCCCTAAAACATTTCTTCTTGGGCACAAGAGTAGGAATTATGAAAATATTATAAGAAGCATACTTATCATTTCCCGTGAGCACAGCAAATGACCACTTTACATGGGAGAGAAGAGGGACAGTGTATCATGTAGTGGGTGGGCTACAGAGTCATACAGACCGAGGTTCAAATTCCAGCTCTGCTGCTTACCTGCTGGGAGAATTTGGACAAATGACTTAGTTTCATGAAGCATCAAAGTCATCACCCACAAACACAGGATAATAATAGGCCTGCCTGGGGCACTGGTTGAGAATAGTACAGGAGTTAATGAATAGCAAGCATTGAGTAAAGTGCCTGGTACATAGTAAGTAACCAGTCATTACTGGCTATTATTATTATTTTTATAACAAATTATTAATAATGTTAGCAGCAGGGCAGAGAGAGAGGCTGGTGTCTATTTCTAGTGTTGCATGTTGGGGTTGCTATAAATCCAGAGACTCTGTGACAGTATCTGTGCCCTCCTTTTCATTGTAATGTCACCAGTATAGACATTTTTTGTTGTATTGTCTCACCTGGACCACACCCTTTTAACGTGGCTTCCACCTTCAGTCTCTTCCAGTTTATCATCCAACTCCTTCTTTTCAACACTACAACTACCTCCTTAAAGACATCTTTGATTATTTATTTAACACTTGCATCTATGATAGTTTCTAAGGGGTCCTCTAAAGTCTAGACCCAAACTACTACTAGCTTCACAACTTCCATCAAAAGTTTAAAGAAGCAATATCAAGATGCAGCCTAGTTGGTGGCAAAGATAAGAAGCCATGGAGAGAAGGAAGGATATTCCACTCGGGGCTGCAAGGGTGAGAGTTTTGCTCTCCCCTTCTCTCCTCCATAGAATGAGACAATGACTAATGAAGAAAGCAGTACTCCCATCATCAATAAAAACTTCATTTCACTTTTATTTCATTTTTAAAAAGAGATTCCTGGGCTTCCCTGGTGGCGCAGTGGTTGAGAGTCTGCCTGCCGATGCAGGGGACGCGGGTTCGTGCCCCGGTCCGGGAAGATCCCACATGCCGCGGAGCGGCTGGGCCTGTGAGCCATGGCCACTGAGCCTGCACGTCCGGAGCCTGTGCTCCGCAACGGGAGAGGCCGCAACAGTGAGAGGCCCGCGTACCGCAAAAGAAAAAAAAAAAAGAGATTCCTAACACTGTTACCAATTTATGTGTCTTAAATGTTTCACATGACAAATACTATGACATTCAAAAACAGACTATATCCAGAATATATTAGCAGCATCCTTTTTATTTAAAAAAAATTTTTAATTGTAGTGTTTTTGCCTTTGTTGTAGTTATTTTTTAATAGGAGTTTCTGAGTTAAAATGTTTTGTTTTTTTAATTAATTTTTTATTGGAGTATAGTTGATTTACAATGTTGTATTAGTTTCTGCTATACAGCAAAGTGAGCCAGTTATACATATACACATATACACTCTTTTTTAGATTCTAGTCCCATGTAGGTCATTACAGAGTATTGAACAGAGTTCCCTGTGCAATATGGTAGGTTTTTATTAGTTATCTATTTTATATATAGTAGTGTGTATATGTCATTCCCAATCTCCCAATTTATCCCTCCCTGCCCAGCAGCATCCCTTTTAGAAGAGCTTCGAAATTTGCTAAATATGACATGGTTTACCTTCTCCCTTAATGCTGAGATCTTTTTCCCCCACCTACCTACTATGTCACAAGGTCACACCTTTCCTGGTGATCACAGGCAATACTTGGAAGTGACTATATGTTACTTTCATGTATTTTAAAAGATGACCTGTAATAATGATGTCTTAAGTATTGGGCAGGGGTGGTCCTCAGTGTTGGGGTGAACCCCAGTGTTGGGCCAGCAAGCACTCCCCTCCTTACTTCCTGCAATGCAGTTCTAATAAACAGCAAAGCCTTGCCTGAATCTGGAGTCTCAGAAGATAAGGGACTAGAAAGCTACAAGGAGACAGTGATTCTTCAGTTGGTATTCTCTCCACTTGACCATGAGGCCTGAGGCCTTCAATTTAATCCAGTGTGTGTCTGTTGAGAACTTCGCATGTACTCAACATTATACAAAGCTCAACTGCACTGGACAGGGCTTCACGATAATGTCATTTTTTTTCAGGCTCATTAGAACCTTCAACACCACCCTAGTTGTGAGTGAGAACAAGCAGCATCACTTTAGTGATGGACAATCACTTTAGTGATTGTCCATCACTAAAGTGATCTATATGAGGAAGCATGGTATTTTCTAAAATCAAACAGCTTGTCCCCCACCCCCATGAAATGATTTCAATTATACCCTGAGGACCCACTCCTTCTCTCTTCTCCAAATAGGCAGTGGAGAGTGACTCACTGTGAAAACATTGACAAATACTCTATAAACAGCTTTAGGTAAGAAGACTCAGACCTCCATTTACAGAGACTGATAAATGACAGAGGACAGAAAAGAAGTGTAGAGGCCAAGGAACAGGAGAGACAAGAGTGTAAGGATAAGACAGACATCCATCTTTAAGAGAAAAGATCACAAAGACCAGGAAGCTGCTTCACTGCAGATGAGCCCTCCGATTGCCCCCCAGGGGGGCACATTGACCAACAGCCATAAGCCAGTTACTCAGAAAATGTCCGTTTTAAAATGATGTTCATCTGTGCCTCCAGCTGTTAACCCCAACCAACTCTTCTTCCATGAATAACCAAAAATATGGTCTGGACAAATGCAAATCCCCACCCATCCGTACAGAAAAACAAGGTGGGTTGTGAATCTTTCATTTGTAGGTGGTAACACTAACGAAAAGCCCACATCTTACCTCAAAACCAGGGGGGACTAGACACAATCAGCCTAAAATTTTCTGCTGCAAAAAGGTGAAAGGAACATATCGCCAAGTTACAAGATAGATTAGTTCCATGTCATAGTTATTTACCATCATGGTGTAGGTAACAGTCAACATGATAGGAAAATATTACTTCAAATGAGCCAATCCACTCAGTACCCAGGGCTGAAAGAACTTAGGTGTCATGTTGAAGAAGGAAATTCCACTTCCTGTTTGTGTCTTAGCTCCAGGTATCCAAGTCTTCTTGAGGCATGGTGCATTGGTGTTCCTTCCCCTGCTCCCCAGGCTATGAAAAAAACAAAACAAAACCCAAAAAAACCAAAGAAAAAAATCCCTCTCTGGGACTTATTTGGAAAAGAACTAAAAATCAGATCCATTCTCTTCAACTGAATGGAATCTGATCCATCAGAATTGGATTTACACCTAAGCTGAACGTTAAGATTGAAAGTCACCTTGGAGGCTATGGCAAGGGTTGGGGCGGGGGGCGCTCTGTGGGAAGATTCATGAGGAGATAGAAGAGGTGATACAAAGTGAAACTCTGGTGATGTGTCTTCACAGTCAGTCTGTGTGCATGTTATTGTCTAAAGACTGCAAGCCCTTTCTTTTTTGGTCACCTGCTGGTCACGTTAAGCCATATAAAGGAGCGGTTTTCTTCTACCCCTTAAACATATAAACAAATCAAGGTACCCAGAGAAGAAATCAAGATACACTCTAATCTGTTTCCCAAAGCAAGTCAGAGACAGCGTTTCACTCTGGGTCGCTTCCTGAGAATGATGTCACTAAGCTGGGCTAAATAGTTGGTCCACAGGTCAAGTACAAATACAGAATGGAAATTAGAATGGGAAAAGCCCTAAGAAAGAGAACTGTCAGCCTCTTGACCCCCAAGGAAATGAAGTTTTACTCTACCCATAGGAAGCCCAGAAAGGTTAAGTGGCTTGGCCAAGGTCACAAGATTAGTATGTAGTAGGAAGTAGAATGGTGAGCAAATCTCGTCTTAATCTTCTCCCTCTTCTTAAGCTCTCTTTTGACCATTTCAAACAAAAATGGACAGAAATCAACAGTTCCAACATGTGTATTTTTCTCCAGTCTGTGTAAGAGAACAGGATGAAGTTTTAGCCTGAGAAGGAACAAAGTGAAGAGTGCAGAGCGGGAGCCTTAATGGATGCTCTAAGGTGACAAACTCCTTTCCCTAGAGCATCAGTGCAGTAAGAAGTGGTTAGCAGCCTAGAGGAGAAATTTGTTGAAGAAAGAGATAGAATGAGATCATGTCTGAGAATAGTCTCTAAGAAAACAGCACAAAAGCCTGGTATCTCAAGGGAATTTTATCCTTAAGCTTTGAGAGAAACAGCGTATTCGAGCAGCAATATTACAACGAGAGCAGTGGAGTCAGAGATCTGATGACGATGGTCATAGAGCAAACGGGTGTGTTTCGAATCATGAAGAGTGACAGGATCTCTCTTGATTGGCCCAATTTTCTTTTCTAAGAGTAGCCCAGATGGAGTACACATGCTGGTGTTCTCCACTCAATTGTCACTCAGGCTATACTTAAATGCAAGTTACTGCTGGTAGAATAATAAGTTCTTACATTCATTATTGTGTTGTAGAATTTCTAAAATATTCCATTAGAATCATACAAAAGTAACGAAGTTGGGCAAACAGAAACTATTCAATTTTATTGGCAGATGTGTCCCAAGTCACATAATTAATTTAGTAATACACTGAACGACTACTGAGTACCTACTATGTGTCAGTCACTGTAACAGCTGGTGGGGATGTATCAGCTGAAAGAAGACGACCAAGTCCCTGCTCTCTCATTAGGCTCCAGTCTAGGAAGCAGATTAACCAATGAATGAATGAATCTATGGTAAATAGTCACAAGTGCTAGGTGGTTTAAAAATAAAAGACAGGGCTTCCCTGATGGCGCAGTGGTTGAGAGTCCGCCTGCCGACGCAGGGGACATGGGTTCGTGCCTCGGTCCGGGAAGATCCCACATGCCGTGGAGCGGCTGGGCCCATGAGCCATGGCCGCTGAGCCTGCGCATCCGGAGCCTGTGCTCCGCAACGGGAGAGGCCACAACAGTGAGAGGCCCGTGTATCGCAAAAAAAACAAACCCCCCCAAAAAACAGAAAAACAACAACAAAATAAAAGATAAGTAGGATGATAAAAAGTAATAGTGGAGTACTATCTTAAGGTAGTGTAATAACAATAGGTCCCCCTCCCTGAAAAGGTGATACTTGAGCAGAGGTGGGCAGCTCTCAGGGAGGGGACCAGTCTTGGCAGAAGTACTGGCAGGTTCAAATGCCCCAAGCAGGACTGAGCATGTTTGGCCACACAGAGAGGGAAGGGAAAGAAGAAGAAATGAGTCAGAAGGCGTGGAGTTTGGGAGATTCCATGGGGCCATGGAGGCATGGAAGATGTCTGGATTTAATGAGTGAGGTGGAAGCCACTGCAGAATTATGAGCAAAGGAGTGACTTTGGTTTCTGTGTTCAGAATAACTGAAAGAGGGAACAAGACCAGAGAGAAGATTCAAATTCTGGATATCTTTTTCCTGTACTTCTGGGTAGCAGAAGATCCCAGAATATCCAAGTTCAGCTTTCAGTGTTAGGTAGTTTTGCAGGTCCCTAGAGCTGACTTCTTACATCTGTTTTTCCCTTCTTGCTCAGGCAGGTGAGGTGAACTCTCAAGATGAATTCTGGGTTGCTCAAACCAGGTAGGATCCTGTCTCATCTGTTGTCCCCATCAAAGACTTGTACAGGTGTGGTAAAATACAAAGAACATTCACTTAAGACAGGAGGTGTCAATGTATGTCACTGAAGTTAGTAGAACTGCCTAAAACAGATGAGTTATTTCTGTTTTTCTAAAATGGAACTTCTCACAACAGTGGAGCTAGATGGCCTGGGACAGTCTTTTCACTTCCCTGTGACTCTACTGGTTTCTATCCCACCGTTACTGATATCTCTAACTGAGAAATCCAGACACAATGTCTCATACTCTGTAAATGTTAATTTAAAAGAAACCTGAAAGTCACAGTTTGGGAGAAAATGTTTACAAAAGACACATCTGATAAAGGACTCTTACCCAAAATATACAAAGAACACTTAAAAATCAGCAAGAAGAAAACAGCCCAATTAAAAAATGGGCCAAAGATCTTAACAGATACCTCACCAAAGAAGACATACAGATGTCAAGTAAGCATATAAAAAGATGCTCTGCATCATATGTCATCAGGGAAATGCAAACTAAAATAAAAAGAGGCTGCTTCACACCTATTAGAATGGCCAAAACCCAGAACTCTGACAACACCAAATGCTGGTGAAGATATGGAGCAACAGGAACTCTCATAATTGCTGGTGGGAGTGCAACATGCTGCAGCCACTTTGAAAGATGGTTTGGCAATTTCTAACAAAATGAATACTCTTACCATATGATCCAGTAATTGTGCTCCTTGGTGTTTACTCCAAAGAGTTAAAACATATGTCCACAGAAAAACCTGCACATGGATGTTTATATCAGCTTTATTCATAATTGCCCAAACTTAGAAGCAAACTGGATGCCCTTCAGTAGGTGAGTGGATGAATAAACCCTGGTACATCCAGACAATGAAATATTATTCAGCACTAAACAGAAATGAGTCATCATGCCATGAAAAGACATGGAAGAAATTTAAATGCATATTGATAAGTGAAAGAAGTCAGTCTGAGAAGGCCATATACTGCATGATTCCAGCAATACGACATTCTGAAAAAGGCAAAAGGATATATGTGGGAAAAAATCAGTGGTTGCAAGGGACCAAGAGGAAGTGAAGGATGAGTAAGTGGAGCACAGAGGATTTTTAGGGACGTGAAACTACTCTGTATGATACTATTAATGGTGGATACATGACATTATAAATTTGACCAAACCCATAGAAGATCCAACATCTAGAGTGAATCCTAATGTAAAACTGTGAATTTTGGGCCATTATGATGTGTCGATATAGGTTCATCAACTGTAAAAAATGTGTCACTCTGGTGGGTGATGTTAATAATGGGGGAGGCTATGTATGTGTGAGGGTAGTGGGGATATGGGAAATCTCTGTATCTTTCTTTCAGTGTTTCTGTGAACCTAAAACTGCTCTAAAAAATAAAGTCTGTTAAAACACGGAAGCAACCTAAATGTCCATCAACAGAGGAATGATAAAGAAAATGGGGTACATATATATACAATGGAATATTACTCAGCCATAAAAAAGAATGAAATTGGGTCATTTGTAGAGATGTGGATGGACCGAGAGAGTGTCATACAGAGTGAAGTAAGTCAGAAAGAGAAAAACAAATATCATATATTAACGCATACATGTGGAATCCAGAAAAATGGTATATAGATGACCTTAATGGCCAAGCAGAAATAGAGACACAGACATAGAGAACAAATGTATAGATACCAAGGAGTAAAGGGGTGGGGTGGGAGGAGTTGGGAGATTGGGATTGACACATATACGCTATTGATACTATGTATAAAATAGACAACTGATGGGAACATACTGTATAGCACAAGGAACTCTACTTAATGTACTGTATTGTCCTAAATAGAGGGGATATATGTATATGTATGGCTGATTCATTTTGCTATGCAGTAGAAGCTAACACAACATTGTAAAACAACTATACTCCAATAAAAATTTTAAAAAAAGACAAGAAAACCCGGAAACTTCGTGAGAAAAAGAATAACCTTAATGCATCCACTTATTCTTTCACCATTTTCCCATGAGTGTTATTAAGCATGCACCAAACCCTATGCGGTGCTGTAGGCAGTGGGGATGCAGCAATGAACAACACAGATGGGATCTCTCTCCTGGTGGAGGAAGGGAGAAATAGTGAACAAGTACACAAAAATTAAGATCATTTCAAATGCTGTTAAGGAAAAAAAAATGAATAGGGCAACAAGACCATAAAACATTGTCTGAAGGACAAGGTGAAGCTGGCATTAGGGTGGGTTTTGGGCTCATACTGGAGTGCCAAGAAGAGAGTGGACTTGCAAAGACCTGCCATGATTGTTGCCAGTATGGTTGCCCTGAGTGGTCACACTCAGAGCCCCAGTGGTTATTTATCCCAGAGACAAAGCTGCCATGGACAGACATATAGAGGCTAATGGAACCACAAGTACCAAGTGAATAACAAAAATACTCAGGTAGTCAGTCACCTTTTAAACAAGGCAAGGAGGGAAGTACAGTTTGTGGACATCAGCCTTCGGATGGAAGTCTCTGGACTCTGCCCTGACAGCTGTCAGCCTCCTGAGAGCCTGGAAGGTCATTCAGTGACCCCTTGGACTTCTCTTTTCTGTACTCCCAGCCCCACCTATCCCAGCTCCCACCAGCCTCCTGGCTCTCTGCTCTTCCAGGACCAGGGACCACAGTCATTCTTTGCTCTGGGAAACCCCACAGGTGATTAACACTCTCTTTTCAATCATAAAGCACCAGAGGGGGACTGTGATGGTGGATGGTTCCAACTCTGACAAGAGAGGAGGGTTTCCAGGCTATCTCAGCCCTGACAGCCTTGCATCCTCTCCAATAAGATTGGGATTGACGTATATACACTATTGATACTATGTATAAAATAGATAACTAATGAGGACCTACTGTATAGCACAGGGAACTCTACTCAAGGCTCTGTGGTGACCTAAATGGGAAGGAAATCCAAAAAAGAGTAGATATGTGTATATGTATACCTGATTCACTTTGCTGTACAGCAGAAACTAACACAACATTGTAAAGCGACTATACTCCAATAAAAATTAATTAAAGAAAAAAAGAAAGCAAAAGAGAAGAGATGTCAATGCCTCCTGTGCCTATGATTGCAGGCAAAAGAACTTTCCCACGTGGGGGACATTTTCAGGTAACAAGAAGTTTATCCCTTTGCCAAATTAAAAGAAGAAAGAACAGCAAAAGACATGTAATTTTGTTTGCTATGTCCTGGTAAGCATTAAAAATACATATTTGTGGTGGATTAGTCTCAACAACGCAGGATTGAAATGGTTTTATGATTGGTGGCAATTCCTCCCTGCATTTGCTAATGATCTCAAGTCCTTAATGAGCTTTATTACGTTGTTTTTAATGGCTCGAGGTTGTTTTTCAGCACTGAAGACCTACTAAGTTTCATAAAATGGAACCAGGTTACCAGGTATTTCTAGAGTTGCTGTCTGCCTTTTCTTTTCTTTTGATTTCCAATTTTTTTTTCATTCTCTTCCTTGCTTTCACCTTTGCACCTATTAGTTGTAATTGTTATCACAAAGTAATTGTAACCATATAATCACTATTTTCCACTTCCATCCTCCATGAGCCCTCTCCAGATTTGCTCTAGGTTTGGCCACTGATTAGAATTGGGTGCAAAATTAAGGTAGTTCAATTATGAGTGATGGCTTAAGAGGCATTTCTGTGAATAAAATGTTCATAATTTTGAATATGGACACTGTGACATATATTTTGGTTGTTTTTTTTTACTTTTGTTTTAGATGTTGGCAGTATCCCAAATAAGCAGGAAGTGGGGTTGAGAGAAAAAATTGTCTGCCTAGCATGTGAGATAATCATATTTCAATGACGATTATTATTTTAGCGACCTTTTATAGAGCCCTGCATATAAATCTTTAGTGCTGGGCTGGTATGTATAACACATTGATTCAAGTACATACTACACACTGTTATCATGGAAAGAAGACTGAACTTCAAATCATAAAAACCAGTCTAAGTTGCTACTTTGTTACTAAATACTTGTCTGCTGCTGTGAATGTTACCTAACTGCCCAGTTGGAGCAAGAATAAAATGGGTCAAATCATAATAATTGATCTGCCTCACAAAGTTGCTTTAGAATGAACTGAGGGAATGAGTGTGGAAAATTCTTTGAAAAATAAAAAAAAAATTACTTTATGTATGAATGTGTGCTTGCTGTTAATTATTTTTCAGTCTCTGTCCTAATTTCTTCCATGGTAATGACTAGCAGAAACCAGAATATTAAGGAAGAAGAGAGCTAAGTCAAAAACAGAAATCCAAAGCAGTCAAATCAACAAAAAACAACTAGAAATAATCAGGGGAAAAAACCCTCACTTCTTGTAAACAAAATGATTATTTGATTGTAAATGAGTCACACAGAACTTGGCATAATTATGCCACTTTTTTTAGGGAAGTTTTAGATAATTTCAATTCTATTTAAAATGCCACTGATTAGTACACTGTACTGGAAGTTAGAATACTGGGTCTTTTTTTTGGGGGGAGGTGTAGTTGCTTTACAATGTTGTGTTAGTTTCTGCTGTACAACAAAGTGAACCAGCTATTCGTATACATATATCTCTTCCCTCTTAGACCTCCCTCCCACCTGCCCCATCCCATCCATCTAGGTCACCACAGAGCACCTAGCTGAGCTCCCTGCGCTACAGAGTAGACTCCCACTAGCTGTCTGTTTTACACATGGTAGCGCACATACGCCAATTCCAATCTCGCAGTTCATCCCATGCCCCCCCACCCATGTCTACACGTCCATTCTCTACGTCTGTAAATGGACTTTAACATAAAATAATTGTGCATCCTTGGATAGATCACTTCCCCTGTGTGGCTCTGATGTTTCCAGAGAATGCAGGTGCTGCAACGCCATCCTTTAAACTCTCCCAGTCTTGCTACTTCCAGGATATAAAATAAAAGGAGAAGCGAGTCCCTCTTTGTCTGGGATGTGAGCTGTCTGTTTCAGGCAGGCTCTGGGAATGTGGACCATCAAAGCAGAGCACGATGTCCTCATCCCTTTGCATGTGAAATGAGACCCATCACCCACAGGTCATGAGCTCCTGGAGGGCAGGCCCTGGGTTCTGTGCTGTTCAAAGCAGCAATGCCTAGACACCCCATCAATATTCATCTGTAACTATTGCAGCAACACTTTTATAGCTCTTTCTTTTCTAATGCTCTAGAGGTCATTGGTCAGTTAGGAACACAGGGGATAGAGAATAGGAGGAGTTTGGTTTAGTGTACTCTTGGTCAGGCATCCAAAAAGGCAGGCACAAGCGTACCCCCATGTATGAGGGAGTCACTCCTGTTGGTATGTTCACTCTTTTGGGAATAACGGTGACACACAGAGGAAGCACCAAAATAGCTTCACTTAGACTGTGTGGGAGCTGTGTACTAGGTGTTGCTTCTACTAGGTCCCTAGCTCCTTTTCCTTTGCCTTCAGGCTTTGTGTGTATATATATTTTTAATTGCGTATGATAAAAACACAATCACTCAAGATTAATGTATTGAGCAGATTTAATTTTTGCAGGAGATAAAATGAGGAGCACCTAATTTGGGGGCTAATGCCAAGGGGTTGTCATGCCAGCAGGTGCTTAGTAATTTAAAGGATGATCTGGCCCTGTTATTTGATCTCCAAATCCAATCTCCAGACAGAGATTTCAGATGTCCTAGGTTATATAAAGCCCAACCTCCTCTCCTAGGAAGAGGGCTTGCCTCAAACCTGTAGGCTGGATGGTACTAGAGAAAGTGCACACCCACAGAGAAAGCTATGCCCTTCAAAGTTCAGCAGAGGAGCCGTAACCATCCTGAATCACTGCCTCCTGGGTGACCCGTGATAATGTCAGGCTGCTGCAGACACCAGCTGTTTCAAAGCTGATTCAGAGACATGGTTACACACAGTGTTGGAATCCCGAGATCAGCGGTGTTCCAGGGTTGTTGGCAACATTAATTGATCTTAAGCCGGTAATTTAATTTAATCCCATTGGGTCTTAGTATCCCTATCTGTAAAATGAGGCCATTGTTTCAGGAAAGCAGGAATTCACTTTCGCTGCTCGCTGGGCTCTGACACCACGTCAGATATTGCTATCTGATGCTAGTACTGTTTCACACCTGACATTCTTTCTCAAAATAGTGCTCCAAGAAATCACTTGCTAGTCAAAACGAACAAAAAAAAAAACATGTGAGATGCAACATATTTGAGATCTGTGATCTAGCATTGGCGTGTAAGAAATCAACTCTTCAGAAAAACTGGGGGGAAGGCTGATTGGTAGCATTTTCCAATTTCCATGGTATAACCATTCCAACTGCAGCCATTTTAAGCTAACAATGCAACATTCAGTGGCCTGCAAAATTTCTGGAAATTTTACAGCTGTGTCTGCAAACCACTAAAAACCAGCTCCAGCACACCTGTCAGTGACCTCCTGGTTGAGATTTACTGGAACCTCTGAACTTAACAAAACTGAATGAAAAAATGTGTATATAACCATCTAAATTTTTCTGGGTAGCTGATTTCCACTTTTTAGCAGTCATTTGATGAGCTCCTGATCGAACAAGGACCACTAGCCAGACGATATCTATAACAGATACTGCAGTTCATGGCTGGCTCAACTCTCCAAATATCGGGAAGACTTCCTGTCTCATCCCCCTTGTAGTTAGACAAGGCCAGGTAACTAATTCTGGCAGGTGTGTTAGTTCTCAAGTAAAGGTGTGCATTTGGAATAGGTATGCCTGGGTCTCTGTGTGACTATATGAAGCAGAGGCCCTGCCAACTCACAATAGGTATATAACATAGTAAGAAATAACCTTACACCACTAAGTCACTGAAATTAGAGGGGTAATGTGATACTACAGAAAAATCTAGATTATTCTGACCAATACAATTAAAGCGCTTTCCAGACCTTAAATTATATAAGCTTGAATAAGTGATCTGAGGTGACAATTGTATTCCTAAGTTTATTATTAATTAATTAATGTATAATTAATAAATCCATAGATTTATTAGTCTATGAATAATCTTTCCTGGAACTGTAGCTCTACCCTCAACTGTCATCTGAAGCCCAGACTCCAACCCGAGATTATTTTGTTCTCCTCACTACTCAAAACTCTCCTCAGGGCTTCCCTGGTGGCGCAGTGGTTGAGAGTCCGCCTGCCGATGCAGGGGACACAGCTTCGTGCCCTGGTCTGGGAAGATCCCACATGCCGCGGAGCGGCTGGGCCCGTGAGCCATGGCTGCTGAGCCTGCGCGTCCGGAGCCTGTGCTCCGCAGCGGGAGAGGCCACAACAGTGAGAGGCCCGCGTACCGAAAAAACAAAGATAACAAAAAAAACCTCTCCTCAAGTCCACTTTCTGAGCAGCTAGACTGTACCATGCGGCCGTTTTTCCCCATGAAGAGCATGAGTTACTATTTATTGAGGGCTGCTCTGCACTTCACCAATTTAGGAAGCACTTGCAGTGTATATCATGTCACACCAACAGCAACCTTGGTAAGTGTTATGTACAGCATGTTCAGAATGGATCAACCTGTTAAACCTTAGGTATAGATAAGAGAGAGAGTTATTTGTGATTTCATTTTAAGAGATCTTAAGAATTCCTTCTGGATCCAAATAGCTTCCTTGTAAGTTTATAACACACCTTGAAGTTCTCCTATTAAAATTGTATCACTTTGGCCAAAGAAACACCATACTTAATGTAAATTTCCCTGAGAGGGGCAGGGATCAATTATCAGCCACTCCCATCATCATAGGAATGATGATATTTGAAAGAATTCTTTCCTGGAAGTTGAAAGAGAGCTATGCATTAAAGAAGTCGAATTTTTGTGAGAGAAGAGAAATAAGCAAGAAAGAAAAAGGGGTCATTTGGGAGCAGGAACATTGCCTACTTACTTTTGGAAGTTACTTTTAAATTCCTCAGCATGAATGAATTAGTAAAAGAAAGTACAATGACTACCGACATTTTACATATGGGTACAACAACAAAAATCAGAGAAGCTAAATGTCCTGTCTTAGGTAACACAACTTATAAGAGATGAAGGATTGATTTAAACTGAGGGTGATAGTACTATTGTTTATTACAAATACAGGATATTTTGATTTAGTCTACATCAAAATGTAGAAGTCATCTTCTTTTTTTTCCAGATTTCTTTTCAGCTAGACATCATGGAACTGAATGCTCCAGGAAGGCAAGTCAGAGCAGCAGACCTAGTAGGGCAGAGATCAGGTTGAGGCTGGGAACAGCCAGGGACTGTCTGGGTTGCTCATTTCTGCCCAAGGAAAGGATGGAGGGCTCAGAAGCACACAGAGAAGGGGTTGGGTGTTGTATGATGTCGGGCCTGCATCCATCTGTCTATTTCACTCAGGTACTTACATTTTTTTTGAGCAAAAAACGTCTCTCACCTCCCTACAATCCTGCCTATACCATCCTGTTCACACCATGCTGCCCACAGAGGTGGAGAAAACAAACTCTGTCCTCCTGGGTTAACGGTGCAGAGGGAGATTCACAATAAATGATAAATGAATAACCAAACCGCGTTTGCAGCAAATGTTATGAAAGTGAAAAGAATGTCTTGGGAAATTATTGTGATCTTGCTCTTCAAGGAAATCCTCCAATGCAGGGATGGGGTGGGGGCAGGCATGTGACCTCTAGTCTGTCCTTGGTCAAAGGCAATAAGATGTGACTTCTTCCCTCTCACTGGCTCAGCAACAACCCCACCATCCCAAACCCAAGAAATCCACAGATACGGTGATGAGAAGCAGGAAAAACCAAACCGGTCATAGTAATAAACACGGGAGACTCATAGCAGGAATTTTAACCTAGCCCTGACCTCTCTGGAGATTGCCTTTATGTCCATCACCACAACACCAGACAGGGCAAAAAGTAAATGACAACAACTACCAGGGATTTAGAATAACCAGGCACAGTGATAGAATCTGTGCTTGTGAACAGCCTAGACAGGAAAACGGGGTCAGATTTTGTCCAAAGAAAGCTAAGAATGATGAGTAACAAGGGACCAGAAAAACAGGGTAATGATGACCAGGTGCATGTGCTCTGTAATTGTTTCCTATTCCCTGTGAAACTATGTGACATATTTCAAATTCAGCAACAAATTAGGCTGAGTGTGGGCCTTCAATGGGTCTGGCATATTATTATGTTTATTGTTATGTCACATTATTTTAAGTCTCCCTTTTGGGCCAAAAATGTAATATAGCACCATTTCTAGACACAGCAAGATCACACACTCCTACAGCAAAAGAGCCTTGGAAAGCTCATGTAGTATCCTTCATTTTCCAACTCTAAGCAAATGGTTAGAAGATTTCCATTTAGACTCCAATAAAGGCATTTCTCCAGGATTTCTCCATGGTGGCCTTACTTGGATCTTCCTGGAGCTTTGATTATTCCTTCTAAGAAGGCCATGAAGGACAACTTGAATAGAGAATCTGAAAACCAGGATAAGATTTGAAGGATGAGCCAGGGTATTCAATATAGCAGTTTATAAAGTTAGACATACCAGGGTTCAAGTCCAAGCTTAGCTAATTTGTATGTGAAATTTGGCCAGTTGCTTAAGCATTCTAACAATCAGGATATAGCTGGGATTCAAATACTATCTCAATATTTAAGCAGAAGGAATTTGATTCAGGATTTACACAGGTAATGAGAAAGCTTAGAAGTCTAGCAGAGGAGAGTCAGGCAATCCAGACAGTAGTAATAGCAGGAAACCACCACACCCTAGGACCACAGGGGAAAGAAGGAGAGAGTGCCAATACTACAGTCAAGGGCTAGGAGCACCTTCCAGAAGCTGGCATCATGGCAGGTCTCTTTGTGGAGCTGAAACCAAAGAAGGGATGTAGTTACTCAGGAGCCCTGGGGCAGAAACAAAAGGATAGAAATATCCTGGCTTCTCTCCCACCAGCCACTCACCAGTCTCCTATCAGTGGCTGCAAATGGCCAGACCTAGACAGATGTTTGCCTGGAAAACATAGCCTGAAGGGGTCAGCTGCCCTGCCATATAGAGCTCAGTCCAATGTGGGCAGTCAAATAAAAGTTTGTTATTATTAAAACAGTCACTGTAAACAAATATTTAAAGTATAACCAGTGGTATACTGGTAGTATTTAGCAACTGACTCTCTGGGGAGAAAGTCCTAATTTGTTGCTGGTTTCTATGATATGAATACCCCATCATGGCTAATTTCAAACTTCTAATGTGAAGGCACTAAACATGGCATTGAGAAGACTGGCTCCTATAGGTGGTATAAGCAACTCCAGCACAGTGTTGAAAGTAAGCTTATGAAGAAAACAGCAAACACACTTGTACAGTTTCCGGAGAACGGCACCAATACAGTAGTTGAAAATTGCAGAGGAATAGGGTTTTTTGCTCTAATTAAATTTCTCAGATTTGGACTGTACCCCTTTTAGAGTCCATACATTGCTCATCATTTGGAGACACATCACTAGATAGTTGGTCATTCTTTATAGATATTTTTGAGGAGATCTGTATTACATAGGTGGTAAGCTATGAAGGTTCACACGTTGGCTTTCCAGAAACATGAATGCCAAACCTCCCCTTGCTTTGAAGCCAAGTTTTAAACCCTGGCTCTCATGAACTTCTCTTGATGTCAGTGGGATAACATCAGCCCTTATTACCTGAACTCTCAGTAGGAATTGTTTCGCATGTCATGACTGATGCAAATGAGACAGTGGTATTATCTTGGTGCTTCTTCAGACTGTCTTTTCCTGTATCTCTCACTGTCTTTGTCATCCTGTCACTGAACAAAGTGAGGGCAAGCTGGCAGAGCTCCTCACAGTCACTGAAAAATGACATGCTTGGGTTTCTGATTTGCTGACTTCTGTGATTGTATGAAAGTACTACAACCATCACTAGAGCAGTCCATTCTTCTAACGAGCTCTCCACAGAGTTCTCGCATTACTATTGCTTTCAACAATTAAGGAGGCAATATTTTGGACATATATAGATCCTTGTACCTTAGTGTGGAATTGGCAGGTGTGAAGACATGCCAGAGAATACAACTATGGCATCTAGAATGCAAGTATTCCAACAGCTGGCCAAATACGTATGAGTAAAATATCCTTAGCAAGATGTACCTCTTTATTTTCTCCAGTTGTTTTACCTATTGTGTTAAAATTAATCAAGAGTTGACCATTTATTAATTTGCACTTTGGAAAATATGAATGAAAATGTGTAAAGCTCAGTGCAAGGATCAGGGGATGTAATGGTAAGAAGAAAGTAATTCTTTTTCCCATGATGCCTTCAAGATGCTTCTAGTCTAGTAGAATAGAAGACAATGAGAACTGACAATTATAGTCAATGTTATTGCTGATAAGGAAGGTTAAGCCTGAGGTATTCCAGGAGTACTAAGAAAAGTTAATGGGATAGTCACTCAGGAAAAGAATTGACTCAAAAAAGACCTGAATATGTATAAAGGATTGTGAAGAGAGAGGAAATACTATAATATTTCAGGTAATGCCAACAGATGGTGAAAAAGGCAGGACCAAAAAAAAGAATCAGAGAGGAATTTCATTTCTGGCCAGTTGCTGGGTTTACCTTCCTAACTGAAAAACCAAAAAACATATGAAGCTATGATTTTCAATCCCTAGACCTCAAGCAACAAAAGGTGTCATCCTTGTGGGATAAGAAACAAATGAGATAAGCCCTTTAATTGCCACCGTTTAAGGCCTTGAAAGAATTCTCAGGCTATGGTAAAAGAAGCAGGAACCAGGCAGAAACCAGTGGACTCTGGACTGATGCGACACAACTGAAAGTCCAGAGGGAGCAATAAGGCTCCAGTTCATAGGAAAGTGAGCCAGAGGGGAGAGACATGCCCAGAGAGAGAACTCTGAAGATATGCAGAAGGTCCCCTTAAGTTCTCAGCAGAGTACTGGTCAGTGTGTACATGTGAAAAACTAGCCAAAGTCAGAAAAAAAATATGCAAACAGATTAGAACGGACAGTACCCAGTGCTCACAAAGGGCCATAAATAGTAGCCAGACTAGAAAACCTCATAATTAATGGGCATTATGTAGAATACTCAGAAGGGTCTTGCATCTGTAGTGGAAAATAATTATCTTTAGATCAAATCCTGGTCTGGACACTTCTAAACAATTCTTAAAACAAGATATAAAAGGTTCAAATTGTTTCTAAGTAACTTAATGCATCCTGGAAAAAAGTTAAATAATATTTATAAGAATACAAAAATATCCAGCACTTTAAAAGGTAAAATTCACAATGTCCTGCATCCGATTAAATATTGCCAAACATAATGTAGAAAAAATATGACCCTTAATGAGAAGAATAATCCATCAAAACTAATACAGAACAGAAATTGGTATTAAAATTAGCATACAGTTATTAACTATATCTCATATAAACAAACTTCTAGAGATGAAAACTACAATTCATACAATTAAAAATACACTAGATAAGATTACTGGCAGATAAAAGACATTGCAAAAAAAAAAAAAAAAAAACTACTGTTCTCTGGGACAACATTAAAGGACCTAAGATGTAGGTAGTTGGATTCCCCAAAAGAAATAAGACTGGAGACTATTGGAAGAAAAATGGGTGAAACTTTCCAAAATTGATGAAAACTATAAACCATAGACCCCAGAAGCTCAACAAAATGGAAGAAGAAGAGAAATAAAGAAAATCACATGGGCACCATGGTCAACTTGCTTACAACCAGTGATAAAGAGGAGAGTTTAAAAGCTGGCAGAGAAAAAAAAGACAAATTATGAACCCAAGACCAAAAATAAGAGCTGATTTCTCACAAAAGCTCTGCAGAAGAAAGGAGAGTGGAACAACACTTAAAATACTGAAAGGAAAAAAATCTGTCAGTCTAGAATTTTATACCTTGTGAAAATATGTATTTTAAAACTAAAGGCAAAATAAAGACTTCTTCAGGCATAAAAAAAAAGATAAAAGAATTCAACATCAACTGTCCCTGTGTTGTATATATATATACACATTCTCACGCAATATTAAAATAACAAAACAAAGAGTAATAGTCACTAAATCAACAAAGAAAATAAAATATAATTTAAAAAACTCACTCCAAAGAAGGTCCAAACAGAATAAAAAACAAATAAGGGAGAAAACAAATAACAAATGGTAAATTTAAACTTAACTTTATCAATAATCACATTAAATGTGAATGAGGTCAACATCCCAATTAAATGTAGAGGTTGTCAGATCTTAATAAAAAAGCAAATGAACTATACGCTCCTTCAAAGAACATACTTTTATTTATTTATTTATCTTTGGCTGCGTTGGGTCTTCATTGCTGCACACTGGCTTTCTCTAGTTGCGGCAAGCTGGGGCTACTCTTCATTGCAGTGCGTGGGCTTCTCATTGCAGTGGCTTCTCTTGTTGCCGAGCAGGGGCTTCAGTAATTGTGGCTCGCGGGCTCTAGAGTGCGGGTTCAGTAGTTGTGGCGCATGGGCTTAGTTGCTCCATGGCACATGGGATCTTCCTGGCCCAGGGATTGAACCCGCGTCCCCTGCATTGGCAGGTGGATTCTTAACCCCTGTGCCACCAGGGAAGCCCAAAGAACATACTTTAAATATAAAGACAAAAATGGGTTAAAAGCAAAAGGATGGAAAAAAAGATATACTATGATAATACTAGTCAGACTAAAGCTGGAATGTGTATATTAATATCAGACAAAAAGGATTTCATAGCAAAGAATTCTACGAAGGACCAAGAAGCTCATTTCATTACTGATAAAGGTATTAATTTATCAAGAGGACATAATCATCCAAAATGTTTGTAGAAATGCAAAGAGAAATGGACAAGTCTACAATTTATAATCAAAGATTTCAACACCTTTGTCTCAATAATTATTGGAATGATAGAGTGAAAATTCAGTAAGGATATAGAAGATTTGAATAACACTATCAACTAATGATGTAATTGACAATTACAGAACACTCCACTTAACAACAGCAGAGTTTTGTATCCTTTGATGCAAATGCACAACATTTACAAATGTTAACCATATTTTAGGCAAAGTATCAATACATTTAACAGCATTTAATTCATACAAACTACAATGGGATTTAATTGGACACTGTTAGCATAAAAATGTCTGGGAAACTGAATAAAATACTTCTAAATAAACTTTGGGTCAAAGGTAGCAAAAGAAAAAATAGAGTATTTTTAACTAAGTAAAAATAAAAACACAACAGTACTTAGAGAAAATGTATAGCACTGAATGCCTTTATTAGAAAAAAGAAAGAGTTCAAATCAATTATTTCTTTTACTATTTTAGAAAATCAGAAACAACAAATCAGAGGCAATTTAATCCCAAATAAGCTTCAGAAGGGACATATCTAAAATAAGAGCAGAAACAAATAAGACAGAAAATCATAAAACAATGGAGAAAATCAATGTACTAACCAAAAGATATATATATATTTTTAAAGTCAACAAATTGATGCAACTGTAGCCAGACTGATGAGGAAAAAAAAGAAAAGAGAGAGAAGACATGAATTAACAATATCGTGAATGAGAGTGCTGGGATCACTACAGATCTACAGATATTAAAATGATGATAAAGGAATACTTTATAATTTTATGAATTTATTTGACAACTTACATGACATGGGCAAATTCCTTAAAAGACACAAACTATCTTAGCATATACTCAAGAAGAAAGCGATAACATGAATAGCTCCACATTGATAAAGAAATTGAATCCGTAAATACATCTCCACTGTCCTTCTCCCCTACTTCTCCCAAACTAATACTATAGGCTCAGCTGGTTTTACTGGTAAGTTCTACCAAACATTTAAGGAAGAAGTGACGTCAATTCTCCACAAGCTCTTCTAGAAAATTAAAGAGGAGGGAATCCTTACAAACTTATTCTATAAGGACAATATTACTCTGATACCTAAACCAGACAAAGCCATTACAATAAAATTACATATCAAGATTTATCATATACACAGATAAAAAATTCTAAAAATTTTAGCAAATCAAATCCAATAATATATAAAAATAATATCATGACCAAGTAGAAAATATGCCAGAAATACAAAATTAGTTTAACATTTGAAAATCAGTCAAAGCAATTTGCCATTAATTAATAAACAGAAAAAAACAACATGATTGTCTCAATAAAAGCAGGGGGAAGAAAGCAATTGAGGGGCTTCCCTGGTGGCGCTGTGGTTGAGTCTGCCTGCTGATGCAGGGGACACGGGTTCGAGCCCTGGTCTGGGAAGATCCCACATGCCGCGGAGCAACTAAGCCTGTGTGCCACAACTACTGAGTCTGTGAGTCTGGAGCCTGTGCTCCGCAACAAGAGAGGCCGCGATAGTGAGAGGCCCGCACACCGCGATGAAGAGTGGCCCCCGCTTGCCACAACTAGAGAAAGCCCTCGCACAGAAACGAAGACCCAACACAGCCATAAATAAATAAATAAATAAATAAATAAATTTTTTTAAAAAAAGCAATTGAGAAAATTCAACATCCATTTCTGATTAAAAACTCTCGGGGCTTCCCTGGTGGCGCAGTGCTTGAGAGTCCGCCTGCCGATGCAGGAGACGCGGGTTCGTGCCCCGTTTCGGGAAGATCCCACATGCCGCGGAGCGGCTGGGCCCGTGAGCCATGGCCACTGAGCCTGCGCGTCCGGAGCCTGTGCTCCGCAAATGGGAGAGGCCACAACAGTGAGAGGCCCGCATAACGCAAGAAAAAAAAAAAAAAACTCTCAGAATATCAGAAATAGAAGGGAACTTCTTCAATATGACATTGGGCATTTACAAAGAAAACAAAAATATACCTAACATCATATGTAATGGTGAAAGACTGAATGCTTTCCCCAAATATCAGGAACAAGACAAGAATGTTTGCTCTTACCCTTTCTGCTCAATATTTTAATGCAGGCTCTATATAGTGCAATAAAGCAAGAAAAAAAAAAAAAGACATCCAGATTGGAAAGAAGTAAAACTTTATTTGCAAACAACATGATTGTCCATGTAGAAAATCTGATGGAACCTTCAAAATTACTACTAGAGCTCATATGTGAGTTTAGTAACGTTGCAGAATACAAAATCTATGTACCCAAATCAATGTACTTCTATATAAAACAATAAGAAATTTAAAAAAATTAAACATCATTGACAGTTCATTAAAATACAAAATATTTAAGGATAAACTTGACAATAATGTGCAAAACTTGTACACTAAATATTACAAGACACTGCTGAGAGAAATTAAAGAGGACCTAAATCAGCTGTGATATATACAATGTTCTTGGGTCAGAAGATTCAAACAATATCAGTAAGAAGCCATTCTCCCTAAATTAATCTGTAGTTTTGATACAATGCCAGTTGAAACTCCAGTGGGCTTTTAAAAATATTTTGGTAGAAATTGACAACCTTATTTTGAAATTTATGGAAATAAAAAGATCTTAAAGTAATCAAAAATAACTCTGGAAGAGAAGAAACAAATTTCAGGACTGGAACAGCTTGATTTCAAGACTTAAAAAGCTGTATTAATAAATAAAAAATGGTATTGACATAAAGAAAAACAAATCAATTAATGGAACAGAAATAGAATTACACATATATGTATAACTAATTTTCAATAAAGTTGCAAATTCAATTCAGTGGGGAGAGGATATATTTTTTAATATATGCCACTGGCACCATTGGGTATTCATATGCAAGAAAATGAACTTCAATCCATATCTTGCATCATATACAAAAAGTAATTAATGTAAATTAAAATTTTAAAATTAAAATTTTATATTAATCTAAATATAAGACTTAAAACTATGAAACACAGAAGAAAATCTTTTTGAACTTGGGTTAGACAAAAATTTCTTAAATAGGATGCCAAAGGCACAGCCCATAAAAATTTAAAAATTGATACACTGGACTTCATCACAAGATACAAGAGAATGAAAGACAAGCCACAGACTGGGAGAAAATATTTTCCAAACCTCTAGCTGATAAAAGCCTCATATCTAGAATATAAAAATAATTCCTGTAACTCCATAGTAAGAAATAAACCCATACAAATAAACATTTGAAAAGATACATTACAAAAGAGAGATATGAGTGGCAAATAAGTATGTGAAAAGATGCTCTACACCATTAATAATTAGGAAATGCAGATAAAATCCACAATGAGAAACTAATACATTTCTACTAGAATGGCAAAATTTTAAAAGGTTGACTATATCAAGTGTTAACTTGGTAAGGATGTGGCGGAACTAGAAATCTCATGGACAGTTGATTAGAGTATAAAATGGGTCAAACACTTTGGAAAACAGCTTGGCAATTTCTCTAAAAGTTGAACATAAACCTGTATACATATCCCATATGATCCAGCCATTCCACTCCTAGGTATTTAACCAAGAAAAATGGAAGCATATGTCTATACAAAGACTTGTAAATGGGACTTCCCTGGTGGTACAGTGAATAAGACTCCGTGCTCCCAATTCAGGGGGCCCAGTTTCGATCCCTGGTCAGGGAACTAGATCCCACATGTATGTCACAACTAAGAGTTCGCATGCCACAAACAAGGAGCCCGCGAGCCACAATTAAGGAGCAGGCCTGCTGCAGCTAAAACCCAGCACAACCAAATAAACACATAAATATTTAAAAAAAAAAACTTGTAAGCAACTGTTCATAGCAGCCTTATACGTAATATCCAAAAACTGGAAGCAACTGGGAAATGTATGGTCAAACTGTGGTATGTCCATACAAAGGAATACTATCAGCAATTAAAAGGAATGAAATACTGATATGCACAATGATATGGATCCAAAAATAATGAATCCAAAATAATTAAGCTGAGTAAAAGAGCCAAAGAACTATAAGCTATATGATTCCATTTATAGAAATCTCTAGAAAATTCACAGTAATCTATAGTGACAGCAAGCAGATCAGTGGCTGCTCAGTGTGGGGAGAAATACAGGGAGGGAACACCGAGGAGTAGGAGGAAACTTTTCAGAATAATTGTATATTCACTATCTTGATTGTAGTGACGGATTCATAGGGATATACAAATGTCAAAACTTATCAGGTTGTACACTTTAAACAAGTATACTTTACTGTGTGTCAATTATACCTCGATAAAGCTGTTTAAAAAGAGAGAGAGAGAAAATGAGATGAAACCTAAGTCAAGCTGTTCAGCAAGACAGGGGCACAGACATGAGTGTTTGCTGCCAACCTGCAAGAGTTGGAAGGGAATTGGGGCAGAACGTGGAAAGTCCTTGTAAGCCATGAAAGGACATTGTACTTATTCCTAAGGACAAAAGGAAGCACTGGAATATTTTAAAGCGTGTGTGTGTGTGTGTGTGTGTGTGTGTGTGTGTGTGTGTGTGTTTGTGTGTGTGTGTGTGTGGGTGTGTGTGTGCGAGCTCTC